>NC_057717.1:15407280-15614030 GCF_004010195.1 Chiloscyllium plagiosum
TTAGGGTGTTTGCTTTCGTAGTTCAGGACTTGGTCTGTGTGTGTGGCTTTCCTGAAAAACTTTGTGGTGAATTCTACTTTCGGTGTTCTCTGTACCATCACGCCTAGGAATGGGAGTAGGTTGTCCTTTTCTTCCTCTCTAGTGAATCGGATTCCTGTGAGTGTGGCGTTGATGATTCGGTGTGTGTTTTCTATTTCTGTGTTTTTAATAATTACAAAGATGTCATTCACATATCTGACCCAGAGTTAGGGTTGAATTTGCGGTAAGACTGTTTGTTCTAATTTTTGCATTACAGCTTCTGCTATGAGTCCAGAGATGGGTGATTCAATGGGTGTGCCGTTGATTTGTTCATCTATTTGCTTGTTGAATGTGAAGTGTGTTCTGAGGCACAGGTCCAGTACTTTGAGGATGCAGTCTTTGTTGATAGGTTCACCGTCTTGTTGTCTGTTCTGTATGGCCAGCAGGTTGGCTATTGTTTCTCTGGCTAGGGTTTTGTCGATAGAGGTGAACATTGGTATCCCTTCTTGATATCGTTGATTGATATCCCTTCTACTTTGACGGAGTCATCACTGAACTTGCAGCTTGTGTTGTTTGGAATTTGGCAACACAGCCGTGGGTTTACAGGGAGTACTGTAGGGTGCTGAGGACACAGCCGTGGATACACAGTTAGTACAGTAGGGGGCTGAGCACACAACCGTGGGTATACAGAGACTATGGTATGGGCTGAGGGCACAGCCATGAGTGTACAGGGAGTAGGGTAGGGCCTGAGGACACAGCCATGCGTATACATGGAGTATAGCAGGGGGTTGAGGACACAACCATGTACAGGGAACACAGTAGGTTCTGAGGGCACTGCCGTGGGTGTTAAGGGAGTACAGTCGGGAGGTGAGGACACATCCGTACTTGTAGAGGGAGTATAGTAGGAGACTGTTAACACAGCCGTGGGAGTACAGGGAGGACAGTAGGGGGCTGAGGACACAGCCGTGTGTGTACAGGGAGTATAGTAGGGGGTTGAGGACACAACCATGGGTGTACAGGGTATACAATAGATTCTGAAGGCACAGCAATGGGTGTACCAGGAGTACAGTAGGGAGTTGAGTACACAGCTGTACGTGTAGAGGGAGTACAGTAGCGGACTGTTGACACAGCCGTGGGTATACAGGGAGTACAGTAGGGGGCTAAGGGCGCAGCCGTCGGTGTACAGGGAGTAGAGTAGGAGGCTGAGGGAACATCCGTGGGTGTACAGGGAGTATAGCAGCGGACTGTTGACACAGCTGTTTGTGTGCAGGGAGTACAGTAGGAGGCTGAGGGCACAGCGTGGGTGTACGGGGATTACAGACGGTGGCTGAGAACGCATCCTCCAGGAGTTCCAGTGCTGAGTGCTATTGTGGTGGTGGTTCAGATACCTATCTTCACTGACTGCAGTCCGTGGGTCAGAAACCTTGGCATCCAGTTGCAGAGGGCGGTGCCAAGATCAAGGTTAGGGAGTTTTGAGAGCATTCAGGAGTGGAAACTGATGTTGCAGGTGGAGCTGTAGTCCATAAGCAACAGTCTGATGTAGGCTCATGATGTTGTCCAGATGTCCCAGGAATGAATGCAGGGCTTGAGATATAGCATTTGCTGGTGAACCATTACATCAGTCGCAAAATTATAGGGGATCATGTCAGGCTGGGAGACTGGAGGTCATGTGGGCCATAACCAGCGTCTCAAAGCACTTCATGTTTTTCAGGTAAGAGCCAGTGTGCTGTCTCACTTACAAGGATGATGATGGTCTTCTTGAAGCAGGTTGGGACTTTAGCTTTTATGAGGGAGAGGCTGAAGATGTTTGTGAATATTGCTGCCAGTTGGTCCTCACAGGATCTGATTGATCTGCCAGGAACATCGTCCATGCCAATCACTTTCCTTGAGTTTACTCCCAGGAAGACTGATCATGTCTGCAGCTATGACAGCGGGCACAGGTACATCTGAGGCTGTCGGGGCAGGTGTCAGCCTGTCAGTCACACCGTCATTCATTAGAGACCTCCCCTCCCCCATCTCCCTCAATCGCTATCAACACACCGTGACGTTAGTTGGTGTGAGCACCACATAGTTAGTGTTGAGACGGAATGACATCAGTAGACTGGGATTGTGCACCATCAAGTCCTGTGTCACCATAATGGGGTAAATTCACAACAAAACAGCGGGCAGGGTGTGCTCCTATTGAGCGTAGGTGATGCAGGGAGTGAAGGTTTAACAGGTATAATTCCAGTCAGCCACTGCTTTCACCTGAATGGAGTCAAGCACCTTGAGTGTTGTGCCTTGTAAATGGTGGACAGTCCTTAGAGAGTCAGAAAATGCCATTTACATGAACCAACTGAACGAAGGACCTGAGGATATTTTTGTTACATTTGCAGATGATACAATGATGTTTGGATGGCAGGTGATATTGAAGAAGTGGGCAAGCTGCTGAAAGACTTGAACAGTTTAGGATTGTGGGAAAACAATGGCTGATGGAATACAAAATGGGAACCTGTGAGATTATGCATTTTAGTAGGCGTAATAGAGGCAGACACTATGTTCCAATAAGATCCATATAATGTGAAGCACAAAAGGATTTTGAAGCACTCGTCCTTTCTTATGATATTTGTGCAGGTTCAGTTGGCAGCTAGGAAAGCAAATGCGATGTTAGCATTCATTTTAAGGGAGCGAGAATACAAGAGAAGAGACATACTGCTGAGGATATAACGGGCTATGGTCAGATGGCATTGATTTTGGGAGCTGTTTTGGGCACTATCTCGGGGGAAAGATCTGCTGGTGTTGGAGGTGATGCATCTTGGGAATGACGGCTTGGCATATGAGCAGCAGTTGAGGACTCTGTGTCTGTCCTCGATGGAATTTTGAAGAATGTGGGGACTGTCCGATTGAAACTGATCGATTACTGCAAAGATTGCTGCAGTGTGTGTAGAAGATATTTCCACTAGTCGTAGAGGCTATGACAAAATGGCACAGTTTCAGAGTGAAGGGATGGGCTTAATAGCCTAACTCTGTTGCTATATCTCATGCCCTTATGGTCATAGGGTCGTTTATTCAGTGGAGAATTGTAAGTCTCTGACCTGCTCTTGTAACACTTGTATTTGTATGTTGATTTGACTTCACATTCTGGTCAATGGCAACCCCTGTGATATGGACGGTGTGAGGATTCACTGTCAGCCAGTAGTGCAGTAATATGTTCAATATAAGCTGCTATTTGTGTGTCTCATCTGGTGGGAGTACATTGACTCTACGATGATTGTCATTTTCAGTCTGGTATTTTCGAAGGATTGATTCTGCTAGGCCAGTATTGCTTAATTTAACAAAACAGGTGCAATTTATCACAGAACTCAGCAACAATGAATCTTGGAATAGTGAACACCCTTCTAATAACAGTAAAGTCTAAAATGTTAAGTATCATAAACACTGCTTTCCTGTTCATGTTCAAATCAGATAACCTGTGTCATCGAGATGCTTAACTTGGAATTGTTTTTTAATTCTTCTTTGGATGTGGGCATCGCTGGATGGGCCCACCATTTCTTGCCCACCCCTAGTTGCCCCCTTGTGAACATGGTGGTGAGCTGCCTTCTTGAACCGCTGCCGTCCCCCTGCTGTGCGTTGACCCATTCTGCTATTAAAGAGGGATTTCCATGGTTTTGAACTAGCAACAGTGAAGGAACAGCGATACATTTCCAAACCTGGATGTTCACTGATTTTCAGCGAAATTTGAAGGTGATGCTGTTCCCAAACATCTGCTGCCCTTGTAAATATAGATTGAAGTGTTCGTGGGATTGGAAGGTGCTTTCAGAAAATCTTTGGGGAATTTCTGCAGTGTTTCTAGTAGATAGTACATAATGCTGCTACTAAGCGACGGTGCTGGAAGGAATGAATGCTTGGATGTGGTGCCAATCAAATGGGCTGCTTTGTCTGGGATGGTGTCAAGCTTCTTTCGTATAGTTGGGGCTCCACTCAATCAGGCAAGTGGGAAGTATTCCATCTCATTCATGACTTGCGCCTTAAGGATGTTGGACAGGCTTTGGGAAGTCAGGAGGTGAGATACTCGTGCAATATTCCTAGCCTCTGATCTGCTCTTATATTTTCATGGCGAGTCGAGTTGAGTTTCTGGTCAATGATAACCGCCAGAATATTGATAGTGGGGAATTTAGTGATGACAATTCTGCTGAATACCAAGTTGTTATATTGTTTCTTATTGGTGGTGGTCATTGTCTGACATTTGTGTGGCGCAAATGTTACTTGACATTCGTCAACCCAAGCCTGGATAATGTCCAGATCTTGTTCCATTTGGGCATGTACTGCTTCGGTATCTGAGCATATGCGAATGGTGCTGAACATTGTGCAGTCATTGTTGAATAACCCCACTTCCGACCTTATGTTGGAGCGAAGGTCATTGATGAAGCAGCTGAAGATGTTTGGACCTGGGACACTGTCCTGAGGGACGACTGCAGAGATGTTCTGGACCTGAGACGACTGACCTCCTACAACCATGACCATCTTCCTATCTGTCTGGTATGACTCTAATAATGGAGTATTTGCCCAAGATGCCCTTTTTGCTCGAGTTCCTTGATGTCACATTTGAAAGAATGTAGCCTTGATGTCAAGTGCTGGAATTCTATTCCTTTTTCTATGTTTGAACAAAGGCTGTGATGAGGTCAGCAGCTGAGTGTCCCTGGAGCAGCACAAACTGGGCGTCACTGAGCAGGTTACTGTCGATCAGGTGCTGCTTGATAGCACTGTTGATGACACCTTTAATCAATTTACTGGTGATGGAGAGTGGACTAATGAAGCGGTATTTGGTTGGGTTGAATTTGTCCTGCGTTTTATGTGCAGAACACACTTGAGTAGTTTTTCCACATTGTCGTTTTGTAACTATACTGGAACAGCGTTATTAAGGCAGCGAGAAGTTCTGGAACACAAGTCATCAGGACTATTGCCGGCATGTTATCAGGCCCATAGCCTTTGCTGTATCCAGTGCCTTCAACGATTTCTTGATATCAGTTAATCGAATTGGCTGACGACAGCTATATTTAATGATGGGGACCACAGGAAGAGGCCGAAATGGATCATCCATTCGCAACTTCTGACTGAAGATGTCTGTGAAAGCTTCAGCCTTATCTTTTGCACTGATGTGCTGGGCTCTTCCATCAATGAAGATAGGGATTTTTGAGGAGCACCCTGCTCTGGTGAATAGTTTAATCATCTAGCACCATTCATGATCGGATTAGCAGGACTGCAGAGCTTAAATCTGAAGTGTTGTTTTTGGGATCACTTTGGGATCAAGTCGTTCTGTTTGGTGACTTCAGCGGATTAAACTTTTATCTTTATGTATGCCTGGTGCTGCTCCTGGCTTACCATCCTGCTGACTCTATTGCACCAGAGTTAGTCCTCTCGCTTGATGGTAATTATTGAGTTATATGCTGGGCCATGGCATTACAGATTGTGCTATAGTATAGTTTTGCTCCTAATAATGGACCACAGTGTCTTTTGGATGCTCAGTCTTGAGTCGCTAGGTCTGTTGGAGCTCTGTGCCATTTAGCATGGTGATCGTGCCACACAACACAATAGAGCTTATTCTCAATGTGACCGTGAGATTTGTCTCCACAACGACAGTGCAGTGTCACTTTTACCGATACTGTCATGGACAGATGAATCTGCAGTTGGTAGATTGGTAAGGATGAGGTCAGGGATGTTTTTTCCTTCTCGTTATTCCCTCACCACATTCGCGGACCCAATCTAGTAGCTATGTCCTTTAGGATCCGACCAGCGTGATCAGTAGGCCCGCTTCCAAACCACTCTTGGTGGTTGATTTTGTAAGTTATGAGTCCATGAATATGACTATGTCATGCTGTTGTTTGACTACTCTGTAAGGCAGGTGTCCCAATTTTGGTACTAGACCTCAGATGTTAGTAAGGAGGACTTTGCAGGTTCGACAGTGATGTTTCTAATTTTGACTTTTCCACTGCTCAAGTCGACACCTGGTGGTCCATCCGGTTTAATTTCTTTGAGATTTTGTAGCGATTGGTACAACTGAATGTCACGCTTGACCATTTCAGAGGATGATTGAGAGGCTATCACATTGCTTTGGGTCTGGAGTCACATGTCGGCCAGACCATGTGAGGATGGAATATTACTTCATTGAAGGACATTAGTGAACCTTTTCTTTCTGACGATCGGCATAATTTCCGTCGCATCAGTATATTCTTAGTTCCAGCGATTAAAAAAACGAATGGAATTTCCACCATCTGCAGTGGCGAGATTCGAACCTGGGTTCGCAGGTTCGATTGTTTGGATTGATAATCTAGCGATAATACCATGAGGCCTACTTGGAAACACATGCGGTACTCAGCTGCTATTTCTTGTGTTGCCCTATTTTTCATTCATTGCTTATGTTAATTTGGAATCTCATCCTTCAGTAAATCCTGATTGAAATACAACGTCATGTACGTCCTTGTGACTGCTCGAATTTTATTCAGTCTGTTTTGTTTGAACAGACATTTCAAGGCAGCTGTACATCAGATAATAACAGGAAGAGATAATGGGTAAATGCGCACTGTACTTGTCACTGGACCAGCTTCAGGTACGTGAAGTTTTTATTGTGTGTCAAAGAACTTTAGAATTATTACAGCACATATGGAGGCCAGTCAGCCCATCATATGGTCACAAGCTCTCCAACTGCACAACTGGAGATAGAGAGAGTGTGTGAAGATAGATTGTGTGAGAGAGAGATAAACAGAGAGATAGAAAGTGAAGGGAGATAAACTGAGATAGGCTAGACACGGGAGTGACTGACTGAGTGGGGGAGGAAAAGGTGTTAGATGACGATGGAGCTCGATAGATCAGAAGACAGCATCAGGTTAGATGGATGTGGATAGACAGAAATAGGAAGTTTTATTTAGAAATTCCTCTGGACTGCAAACCCTTTGTCTGGGTGCCATACCCTCTGAGCATTACGATGATACTGGCTGTCACCCCAGATCACTTACTTCCGAAAATAACATAGAGCTAGATTACTGACTACTAAACAGAACCCAATAGGCCGATGGGTTAGGTCCATGCAGAAGGTGGATATTTAAAAATAGGCTAAGCCAAGAGCAGCAAGAAATGATAATACCCCCACTCCCCAACCCCCGAGATACTGTGTAAGAAACTGGGCGAGAGAATCTCAGTGAGGGGGATTACTGACAGAGGGGAAATCAGCACTTCAGCTGTGGGTCAAATAATGATTGATAAACTTTGCACTCCACTTCTCTAGTTTTGCAATCCATATTTCACTTTACATAGCTCAATATCAGGAGTGCATGTTAACAATCTTATCTCTTTGTACTTTGTATATTTTGGTCTGTACAGAAATTCGTTTTTTTCCCTGTATTACATATTGCAAAAACGCATTTCATTAATATTGTCTCTCCTAATTCCTCATTGCAGATATATCCTCGAATCTGTTCTTCAAGTCCCATGTAGTGATTGAGGCTGTACGTTCGTTTGCCTTAACCACAATAATCCTTGTATTGAAATTAACACAGTTCAGCCCAACTCCCTCAGATCCTGACCTGATATTTAGTTTGAGATTCGCTGATGAAAATTCTCCTCTTCCATTCACTGGTGACATTATATTACAAAAGACTATTAGTAAAGCAGGAAATATTGCGAACAGTCAATTCCAGTTTCCTCACTTGTCCCTTCAATCTGTGAATTACATCATGCACACCGCACAATTCCAGTAAAATGCTGGATAATTATTTTACTTCTAACAACTATTTCTAGCCGCTCGCTACAAATTCTGCAACTCTCTCTGGACCCATTGGATTGACTGCGCTCTTCTCCCTCTCTCAACCAAATCTCTGTAATATTAACATTGCAGTAATATATATTCGCCCAAGCTCCAAGTTCATTTGTTTTACCTGTCAGACTCCTAATATTAAAATCAGCAAACTTCAGCCTGCCAGGCCCATTGTGTTCAGAACACTCTGCCTGTTACTTGTTGGTCTTAGCTGGACTGGGATTAGTCCCAACTCCTCCTCAGTCACTGTACTTGTAGACCTACTGCTGTGCATCCATCCCCCTCCCCACCCGCCACACTATTTAAAGCCTCCTGAGGAACAATAGCAAACCCAGGCGATGAACCAGTTTAGGTCTATCCTGTCCTTCTTGTGTATATCCTATTGAGTTGGGAATCCCAATGACCCATGTATCGGAGATTGCTGCACGTTCAAGACGATCCCAACCTTCTTGTGCATATTTTACTGACCCGGGATACCCAATGATCCACATATCGGAAGAGCTGCCACCTCTACCAGATCTTTAGCCATGTATTTAACTGTACTACCTTTCTATGTCTACCATCACTAGCACGTGGCATGGTCTAGTCTCTTCAAAATTCAAATATCCTTTCAGCACAACTCTGGCAAGACATTTTCTTTAAAAATGGATAGACTTGTTAATAAAAACGTATTTCTGACCACATTAACCAGGAACGTGGGGTCCACTGAATCAGTCCAATTACCACAGGATCTGATATCTACCACGTCCATCAAACATGTTTGACAAGGCATACATATGGAATATCTATTTGCAGATGGACAAGGATAAATAGAAGTTAATCCAAAAGACCAGAAAATCTCAAAGCAGATGCATGCCATTCAGGGTATTCATTCTGCTTTACTGTTCAATTGGAATTTTGCTCTTCTGTTCCTTTCAATGACAGGATCTTTACCCAGCATCCCTAGCGCGTCAGAAAGCGCTAAGGTCTTTGTGCGCACAGCCCTGCGTCGGGACCATCTAGTGCGAAGCGATGGGGTGTGGGGAGTCCCAGGGGTAGCACAAGGAAAGGCTGCATGCTGAAGGGCTGAAAGTAATGGAGTGGATAACCAGGGACACTGCAATCACACAAGTGGCCGGGCAAGTCTCCTAATCACCCAGGCCAGCCCGAGCCCCATGGCCATTTTTACAGCAAACCAGCTGCATTTGTTGTTTCTCCACGGTGTGGGAGCTGTTGGACCACATTGTGATTCACAGTGACAATGTCTGCAGTAAATGCTGTATGCTGGAAGAACACTGGATTCGAGTCTGAGTTTCAAACATTGCAACACTACAGGGAGGGAGAGTGTTACCTGGACGCTGTGTTTTAGGAGACAGTTACACTCCTTAGATCCACTAACTCAAATTCAGCCTGTGGTCAGGGACAGGGAGGATGTGGCTATGAGTGAGGCAGGTAGAGGGATACAGGAGGTAGAGTTGCAGGAGCCCCAGCCCCTGTCTGTGTCTAACAGGTACACGTCTTGTTCCCTGTTTGGATGGGAAAGGGGACTGCAGGGAGGATGAGCTGATTGGCCATTTCACTGAGTTTTGGGAGCATTTCAAGGAAGGGAAGAAAAGAGAAAAGTTGTTGTAATTGGGGATAATTTAGTTAGAGGCATAGACACTGTTCTGTGTGACTGCGATTGAGATTCCTGATGGATGTGTTGCCTAACTGGTGTTCAGGTGTGGGATATCTCCTCAGGGCTGCAGAGGAACTTGCAGTGGGAGGGTAAAGATCCAGTCGTCGTGGTCTCAACAGGTACCAAACGACAGAGATAAAACTAGGGCAGAGGTTTTGCTAAGGGATATGAAAAGCTAGGAGGTAAATTAGAAAGCAGAACCAAAGAGGAAATAATCTCTGGATTATAGCCTGAGCCATGAACTAATTAGCGCAATGTCAGCAGGTAAATGTGTGGCTCAAAGATTGGTGTGAGAGAAATGGGTTTCAATCATGGAACTTTGACACAAATACTGGGCAAGGAGGGAACTGTTCCGATGGGATGGCCTTCATCTGAATCTTGAAAAATCAGTAAAACGTTGAGAGAACATCTATCATCCATGATCTGATGCAAAATGTGCGTAAGAAAATATGGGCTTATAACAAACAGATGGCATGCAGATGTTAACAGAGAATTGTACGTGACAAACACAATTCAGATTGTTATTTCAGGATCAGAGAGGGCACGTGTGGGTCAAGCTGTTGATGTTATTGATGTTAAGGAACTGTGATGACGTACCATTTACTGCACTCAATTACATTGTGATTATGACATTGGGGAAAAGACAGAAAACAGAGAGGTCTGGGGGCATTGCTGTTCAGACTAGGAGGAAGGTCAGTTATGTTCCCCAGTCACCAGTATTGGAACGTCACTCCTTATAATGGACTATGATGTTGTGGCCATTACAGGGACTTAGTTGTGAAAGGGACAGGACTGGCTGCTCAACATTTCAGGGTTTCATTGTTTTTGTTCAGATAGAGAGGAAGGTAAAAGAGGTGGAGGAGTTGTATTATTAATCAGGGAGAATGTTAGATCTGCACTCAGAGAGGGCATACTGGAGGGTCCATCCACTGAGGCAACATGAATACAGCTCAAAAGTTAGGTGAATGCAAACACTGTGTTAGGATTATACTGCAGTTCATCCAAAAACCACGGAGAGATTGAGGAACAAATACATAAGCTGATTATGGAAAGGTGTCTTGAAAACAGAGTTGTCATCGTGAGAAACTTTAACATCACAAGTATTGACTGGAACTCCCTCACATTAAGAAACTTGGATGGGGCACAATTTGTTCGATGCATCCTGGAGGGTTCTTGCAAAAGTATGTCGATAGTCCACTAGAGGAGCGGCCATACCTGACCTCATATTGGCGAACGAGCCTGGCCAGGTGACTGACCTTTCATGGGACACCATTTTGGGAAGCAGTGATCACAACTCCTTCACATTTAAGATAGATATGAACATGGATAAGTCCGGACCTCGTGAGAAGCAACTGAATTCGGGAAAGGATAAATTACGTCAGAATCAGGCAGGGGCAAGGGAGTGTTACTTGGAAGGAGCAGTTATCACACAAATCCACATTTGACATATGAAAACGGTCCATTCAATCCTGATTACAATATCGCCTGCTGAGCATCCTCCCGACTGCTCCAATTTCAATCTATTTCGTTTGAACATGTATTTCAATGCCGCTGTATACCAGAGAACAAGAAGAGATAATGAATGATTGTGCACTGTGTCCTTCACTGGACCAGCTTGTCTCTCCAGGCTTCCAAGGTATTTCGTGTGGGTCAGAGTACTTCAGAATTAACACAGCACAGAAGGAATCCATTCATGCCACCGTGTGTCCACGAGCTCTCCAACTGCACAATGTAAAAGCAGAGAGAGTTATTAGAGATAGACTGAGAGAGACCGAGATAGAGAGAGAGAGAAAGAGAGAGAGAGAGAGAGAGAGAGAGAGAAAACAAAGGAAGTAATTGAAGGGAAATAAAAAGAGCGGTGAGACGACAGAGCAACAGACTGAGTGATAAAAGAAGGGATGTTAGACGGGACTGAAATTAGATAGTTCAGCGGACAGCATGAGTAAAAATAGGCAAAGTATGTAAATTTTATTTCGCACTTCCCCTGGATTGCAAACCCTTTGTCTGGGTACCATACCCCGTGAGCACTATACTGATACTGGCTGTCATCCCAGATCATTTATCTGCAATAATATCACAGAGCCGGTTGGCTGGCAGTTAAACAGAATCCAAGAGACGAATAGATTAGTTCCAGGGAGAAGGTGGATTGATTGAAATAGACTGTCCCAACAGCAGTAGGAACTGATTAACCCCGAGACACTGTGAGAATCTCAGTGAGGGGACTCACTGACATAGGGGCGATCAGCATCTCAGCTGTGGGTCAAATAACTTCCATGGTTTTGTAACCTACATTTCAATTTATATAGCTCAATATCGTGAATGCATTTGAACAATCTTGTCTCTTTGTACTTTTCATATTTTGGTTTGCACAGAAAATCATTTTGTCCCTATATTTTGTGTTGAATGAACACAGTTCATTACTGGGGAAGAAAGGATCTGTTCCAATAGAACAGTCTTCATCTGAAACATACTGGGACCTTAGTCCTAGCGAATCGCAGAACTAGGGCTGCAGACAGGGCTTTAAACTGAATAGGAGTGGAGGGTGGGGGCGGCGGGAAGGGAATCAGTTTTGAAGTTTATCAGAAAAGCTGAAATCCGTACAGCACTCAGATAGGCTATTAAAATAGAAATATTTTAAAACAGCAACAAATAGAAAAGAGTATCTGGAAATGATTAACAATCAAACTTCAAGCACACTGGACAAACGAATAATGACGAAAAGATTAGATTGGATTACTAACAGTGTGGAAACAGGCCCTTCGGCCCAACAAGTCCACACCGACCCGCCGAAGCGCAACCCACCCATTCCCCAACATTTACCCATTTACCTAACACTATGGGCAATTTAGCATAGCCAATTCTCCTGACCTGCACATCTTTGGATTGTGGGAGAAAACCGGAGCACCTGGAGGAAACCCACGCAGACACGGGGAGAACGTGCAAACTCCACACAGTCAGTCGCCTGAGTCGGGAATTGAACTGGGTCTCTGGTGCTGTGAGGCAGCAGTGCTAACCACTGTGCCACCGTGCCGCCCACTGCCACAGAAGAGCGATGGCTAATAGAAGACTGACGGTGTTATATCTGAAAGCGTGCAGCAGAAGGAACAGGGTGAACGAGCTTGTGGCATAGATCAAAATTAGCAGATATGACGTGGTGGGCATCATGGAGACGTGGCTGCAAAGGAATCAATTTTGGCAGCAGAATATTCCAGGATATTATATGGAAAAGGTCAGCAGGTTGGCAGAGGGGGTGGGGTTGCCTTATTGGGAAAAAATGAAACTAAATCAAGAGTAGGAAATGAAGTAGGGTCAGATAGTGTAGAGTCTGCTTGGGTAAATTTGAGGAAACACGAAGTTAAAGCAATCATAGTTTGAGTTTTGTACAGGCCTCCAAACAGTAGTCAGGAGCTGAGCTAAAAGATATGCCAGGCAATATAAATGATGCGTCGGAAAGGCAAAGTACAGGGATTTTGGGGGATTTAAATGTGCGGGTCGACTGAGGAAATCAGGTTGGTAGTGGATTGAAAGAAAATCATTTCATGGAATATCTACAAGATAGCTTTTTGTGGCAGCTCGTGTTGCAGCCCACTCAGGGACAGGCAATACTGGATCTAGTGTTGTGAAATGAGACAGATAGATAAGGGAGCTTAATGTGAAGGAACGCGTCAGAATCAGTGCTCATAATAAGGTTAAATTTATTCTGCAATTTGAGAAGGGAGATGATAGAATTATATGTAAAAGTATGTCAGCTGAATAAACGCAACTGCAGAGGCATAAGAGAGAAGCTGGGTAGAATTGACTGGGACGGGTTCTAGCAGGAAAGGCAGGGGAACAGCAATGGAAGGAGCTTCTAGGAGTAATTCAGCAGAAAGTGCAGAGATTCATTCCGTGGAAAAGGAGGCATGGTAAAGGGAAGATGAGGCAACTATGGCTAACTAGGGAAGTCAGGGATAGCATAAAAACAGAAAAGAAAGTATACAATGTGGCGAAGGGCAGTGGTAAACCAGAGACTTGGGAAGTTTACAAATACTAACAGAGGGCAACAAAAATATATAAGGAAGGAGAAGATTAAACATATGGATAAGTTAGCCAGTAAAATAGATGAAGACTGTAAGCGATTCTTAAGATATATAAAGTGCAACAGAGAGGCTGAAGTGGATACTGGGCTGCTGGAAAAAATATGCCAGATAGGCAGGAGTGGGGAACAAAGAAATGATGGAGGAACTCTGTGTCTGTCTTCATGGTGGGAGACGCAAGTAATTTCCCAAAAATTGAAGAGAGTGAGGGGACAGAGCTGAGTATGTTATTCATGAACAATGAGAACGTTTTAGAAAACTGAATGGCCTGAAGTTGGATAAATCACTTGGACCAGATGAACTACACGTCTGAGCTCTATACAGAGCAGCGAGATCAGAATCCAGAAGTCAATACTGGGAATGACATTGGCACTCTGGCCAGTGTACACAGACCCACCGAGTGAGGAGTTATAACATTGAAAATGATCTGGATCTCCTTGTACACCAGTCACTGAAAGCAATATTGGAGGAACAGAACTTAGTTAGGAACATAAATGGTGTGTTGAACATCATTAAAATGGGATTTGAGTCCAGGAGTAAGGGTGTTTTGCTGTAGCTGTACAGCACCTTGGTGAGACCCCATCTCGAACATTGTACAGTATTGTGTGCAGTTTTGGTCTCCTTACCTAATAAAGGACAAACCTGACATTGAGGGATTGCAATAAAGGATGATCACACTGATCACTGGGATAATAGGTTTGGTGTGAGAGCAGAATTTGGGTCGACGGGGCCTGTTCTCCATGCGGTTTAGGAAAATGAGCGGAGAACTCAGTGAAATATACAAAATAGTGATCAGCCATCATGACAGGTAATATGGTAGCTGTGATCCTGTGGAACACAGTGTTAGTGAAAATCGTACAATATCAATAATGGATCCTGTTGGAAACAAGCAGTGTAAGTGGGAAACAACCAAAAACGCAACTAAAAATCAAAACAAAAATGACAATTGTTGAACAAAAATGACATTTTAGTCAAAATAACTCTTTAACTCATATATTGTAATGATATAATGCAGTACATGTATCACTTTCACACAACAGTCACCGATCACAGGGAGGGAGAGTATTCGAAAAATGGAGAACACTTATAATGGGGTCAGGCTCTGAAGTTGTGGAATTGAATATTAATTCCTACAGACTTTAACGTACCAAAGTGTCAAGTGAGGTGTTACTTGAGTTTGAGATGTGCTTCATTGGAACATTGCAGTAGCCTGCACTTGCTTAGAATCCTTACAGTGCGAAACCAGGCCCTTCGGCCCAACAGATCCATACTGACCCTCCAAAGAATATCAGAACCAAACCCATTATCTACCTTATTCCTGAAGGTTTAACCCTGACTAATGCACCCAACATCCACATCCCTAAGCACTATGGGCAATTTTGCACGGCCAATTCACCTAACCTGTACATCTTTGAAATGTGGGAGGAAACCAGAGCACCCGGAGGAAAACAATGCAGACTCGGGGAGAATGTGTAAACTTCACTCCAACAGTCACCGGAGGCTGTAATCGAACCCAGGTTCGTGGAGCTGTGAAGCAGTAGTGCTAAACACTGAGCCACCATGCCGGCCAGGTCCGAAATATTATAAGGCCACCAGACTACAGGAGCCGAAATTAGGTCATTCGGTCCATCGAGTCTGCTCCATCATTTGATTATGACTGATAGATTTTCACCCCATTTCCCTGCTCTCTCTCCGTATCTTTGATCCCCTTAGCAATCAAGAACTTTTAAGCCTCTGTTTTAAATATACTTAATGATCTGGATTCAAAAGTTTTGTGTAGTAAGGAATTTCACATCTTAACCATTCTCTGGCGAAAGACGTTTCATCTTATCTCCGTCCAAAAGGGACTTCCCTTTGATCTAAGCCTGTGCCCTCAGGTCCTTGTCTCTGTTACCATTGCAGACGTCCTCCCAATGTCCTATGTGTCCAGGCCATTCAGTATTCGGAGAGTTTCAATCAGATCCACCCACGTCCTTTAATCTCCATCGAGTATAAACCCAGATTCCTCAAACGTTACTCATGTGTTAAGCTTTTCATTTCTGGGATCATTCTCGTGAACCTCCTCTCAAGACACACCACGTCCAATACATCCTTCCTGAGGTATGAGGCAGAAAATACTGAAAATGTTGTCTGATCAGAGCGTTAGAAAGCCTCAGAATCATTGCCTTTGTATTCCAGTCCTCCCGAGATGAATGACGACTTCGTATTAGCCTTCTTAACTACTGACTCAGACTGAAAATTTATCTTTGGCCAATCCTGGAATACCAAGTCACTTTGCACTTCAGATTTCTGAATTTTCTATTGACTATTTGGCAAATAGTCCATGTCTGAATTCTTCATACCAAAGTGCATGACCTCACACTCTCCCACATTGTATTTCACCTTCCACTCCTTTTCCCATTCTCCTGAACTGCCGAAAACTTTCTACAGGCTCCCTGCCTCCTGAATACTACATGCTCCTCCAACTGTCTTCGCATCATCTGCAAATGTAGCCAGACTGCCTCAGTTCTGCCATCCAGATCATTAAACTACAAAGTGAAACGCTGTGATCTCAGCACTGACAGTTGTGGAACAATACTAGTCACCGGCTGCCATCCTGAGAGGGACCATTTTATCCCCATTCTACCTCGTTCCACACAGCCAACCTTCTTTCCATGCTAGTACTTGGCCACTAACACCGCGGACCATTAGCTTACTCTGCAGACTCCTGTGCAGAACCTTACAGAGGCCTTCTGGAAGTCCACATCGATAACTCCCATTGCCTCTCCTAAATCTAAACTGTTTGTTACCTCCTCAAAAAAGTCTCATTAGCTGAGAGCAAGGTAGTTTATTGAAATGGGGAGCAATCAGAAGTCAGTGTCATTCCTACAGACAGAGTGGAGATGTTCGACAAGGCAGTTTCTGTTTGCTCACTAATGTAAAGGAGACTGCATTGTGAGCAACAATGACAAGACACTGGATTGAACGAGTACAACTGAAATGCTGCTTCACCTGGAAGGTGTGATTGCGGCCTTGGACAGTGAGGAGAGAAGATGTGAATGGGCAACTGTTGCAGCTTCTGTAATTGCAGGTAGGTGCCATGGGGGGAGTGGGGAAGTGTTCGGGGTAATGGAGGGTGTCACAGAGGGAATGGTCCTTGTGAGATACTGACAGGATGGGTTAAGAAAGCTGTGTTTGATGGTGCTGTCCTGCTGGAGGTGATGGTGTTGTCAGAGGATGATTCTGTGAATGTGGATTCTAGTGCAGTAGGAAGTTATGACAAGGGGAGATCTATCATTGTTTTGGGAAGGAGGGGAAGGAGTGACGGAAGTAGTAAGGGAGATGGGACAGTCGCAGCTGAAGGATCAGCTCACCGGAATTAGGAGATTTCTGGTTTGAGAGAAAAGGAGGTCACATAGGAAGCTTCCCACTGGAATGTGGGAACAGAAATCGAACAGAAATAACAGAGCCAGAGAAACTGGGACAATGGAGTGACTCTCATCTGATTATGTGTTCAGCCACATTCGGAGGTTCCCCCTGAATGATTGAAAAGAGCCAGGCATTTCAATTACAGATATATGTCTTATATCTGGTCTAAAATGGAACGTGAAAATGGACCCAGGTGAAGGTCAGTGGATTATTGTGGGAGATATATAAGCAGATACTTCATAATGCTCAGCAATGATTGCCTATAATCAACAAAACTGTCAAGAAATATGAAGAAAAACTAACTGCAAGAGTTTTCCTATATCGAATAAAAAACGTTCAGGATGTGTATGTGTGATCTTTGGAAGGAAGGCAGGAAAGTATATGTGGGACACCTGGAGGATGCGACTGGGGATTTGATTTCAGGGAACAGGCAGATAATTTAAAACAGTATTTTACATTATTCCTAACAGGGGAAGGCACAAAGAGTTTCAGTAATATAAACAAAACCATAGTCAGATGTAAGTTCTTGTACTGTCTCGAATAAACGAACAAGGCATTTCTAAATGTTCTACCAAGAGTAAACAGATAATCAGCAATTCATAGAATTGGTTACAGAATTATTGGTGGCACTATGGGAAATATTCCAGAACTTTCTGGATGGCAGGAGTATTTCAGTGAAACTGGCGAAACTCCAATGTGGTGCCTCTCTTCAAGTAGACAGTGAGTCTTCAAGTGTTTAGGTTCTCCCTTTGTCTGAATAGTGGAGCATATTTGAGAGGCTTAATGGCCTCATGATGCACTTTCATCCTGAGTGATTTAAAAAAAGTAAAACTCTGCTCCTTCCTCTGGTGCGTTGCATACTGGGGATGAATATTTTACTAAAGCTGGGAATTATTTTGAAAATTATCTGGAACATTGTACAAACGATATCTTCCAGAGAATTCAAGAAACCGCTCTCATAAGAACATTTCATAATCAAGTGGGGGTGTTGCGTAGGTGTGTGTGTGTGTGAGAGAGGGAAGGTGTTGCATGTAGTAGTTTTGAGAGATAGAGCCTTATTCTGGGGAAGGCACTGTAACAGATATATAGTAAGTGCGAGGGAGCAGGGAAAATACAATGAGCCTTATCCTGACAGGGCGGGGAAGGTTATTGATGCTTTTCCTGTATTGCTGGACGTTTCTTCAGACCACAGATACTGCACTAAGCTGGATGGTGAGCTCAGACCATGCTAGGTAGGTCTGGTGGTGCGGCCCCCTCTGGGAAGAGAATCGTTCCCCTCTGTACTAGTCCATTCACCAGAACCTCCGTGCCCCTGACGACAAGCTGTTGTGTAATTTCCCCTTATCTGCCATGCTCAGGTAAACTATGCAGGGCAGCTCCAAACTGAGAAAGCTCAACCGTGTGCCGATCGGCCTTTTAAAGATGGCACCAGTGCCAGGGTTTACTGAATATCCATGTGCATCCGGATAAGGTGAGTATCTCCAGCCATGATGAGTTGGATAACGGGCTGGCATTGAATTAGAGGGACACCATGGGGTGGGGTTAGTAGTTAATGAGGTCAGTCCGATAAGATAGCACCAGGAAGTTAACATGACCTCGTGCAGACCTTGCATCTGACACACTCAATGAAAATGACACTGAGACAAATTATTGTTAGATTCAGGCCAGTGAGACGAAAACTCTGCTGATCCTACTCCCAGTTACAAAGCTGCATGGCAAATGCTCATCCAATACCCTAAATCATCATAACTTACACCAATATCCTGTTCACCCATCAGTCCTGGCCTATATTGCAAGATGCTATCGAAATGTTTTCATTTCACAATTTTTAAACCTACCATCAGATCCTTCTCTGAAATTCACTCTCAATCTCCCCCTCCCTTTAACCAAACTCCTCCCATTTGTTGGTATTAATTCTGATTCCCCCACCATTTCTCTCTGGCAGTGAGTTTCACACCGACAGCACCCCGTGTCATGCCATAATGGAGATATGGAGCTGTAAATGGATCGGAGCTGCACATCCTGACATTTCCAGCATGGCCCCACGCGAGGCAATGATCTAACACAGCGTTACTCAGCAATACAGTGATTGGCTTACACAGTTGTATATGCTGGGAAGGTAATTGCTCCAGATGAACAGATAAATTCACTGCTGTTCACTGCACAGCTCCCCATGCTACACAGATACCCAGTCCGTGATTATATAACAATGCCTTTATGTGTTCTATCCAGCGCCCTGTGCAGAACAGATTATCTAGTCCAAGTTTATAGATCAGTGCATTGTTGGACAGATAAGCAGTGGACTGGTGAGCTCTAAACAGTGTTCGATCCTGGACGGATTTCTGAGCAGTACACTAACCTGGTCTACGCAGTGCTTCATGCTGAGCAGGTACCACATCTGGGCTTATAAGTGTCTGGGCTGGATCTGAGAGGTAGACTGAGTATCCGATATAATTCATGGCATAATTATCACTCCTCCAGCTCAGCCCATCCCGCTTGTAAATGTGAGTTGCTGTGTTTCAGATAGAATTTCCTTGGTCAAAATATTTGACATTATGCAAAACAGAATTTATTCAAACACTGAGAACAAAAGACAACAAAAGGAAGAGGAACTTGCAATAACTTAATTCTCTTGGAAAACGGAGCAGAATAATAGATTATTTAACTACTACACAGAGGCTGCTCAAATATGGTAGCATCCAACGAGCACACACGTGTCAAAAAACAAATTCAGGAAACAGATTGTCTCACATGTTGTTCTCCAATTCACGAGGAAAGAACATCAAAAGACAATTCTGAGAGAAATCACAGAGAGAGTGTGCAGCACCCGGGAGAGATTTCCTGCCTTCCAACCCTGCTGAGACACCAGCAATAACTGGCGAAAAGATAAAACTAAGAATCCTGGTTCTGTGAGAGTTTGATCATCTCTCCACAGGACCAGTTTGCGCTGTAAGGAACACAAGGAATGGACTGTATCTACACCGTCTATGGCACTGTAATTGTCTCTCAAAAATGCCTAAAGCTACCTAAGCTGGACAGATAATGTCAAAGTTAAACATAAATAAATAAAAGATGCAGCAGGCCTGGTGATCAGACACAGATGGCTTCGGGAGCCCAGCATTTCTTATACTGCCAAAACACAGTAGCATCATCGATCTTGTGAAGAGAAAGCATTATCTCTCTGCTTCACTTCTATGTTTACAACTGGAAATATGCCATTAGCCCAATAATCAGCCAAATCAAAATCCCACCCAAACCAAGTTTTGTTGTGATATATCAGAGTTGCCATGAACGGGGTTAATTGGAGATGTTTGTTCAGTGATTGTGATTAATATCAGTCTCCCTGGACCTAACTGGGTCACTGGGAGGAGGGGGGGGGTCCCTCTTCCATATTTACAGGCTTCTTCAACTTGTTATGCCATAGTATTTGGGACAGAGACAACCTCAACAAGATTGGGATAAGCAGCTGCAGAGAAAGAGAGAGAGATCAGAATCTGAGAACATTAAAATGTTCCAACGATGAATTTGAATTTGAGCACATTAGACGGGAATCTTCCAACAATGGATCAGAACCTGAGAAAATTAGACTCGAATCTTCCAACAATGGTGTTTATCTTGGGGTCTTTACTATCTTTCTCAGGAATGTCCACAGTTAGGCTTGCGGATACAAGTCGTACTGATCATTATTTAAGCTGGGTATTGTCCCATCCTCGCTATTGTTGATGGTCCTGGTAAGCCTATCTCTGTCAATTCTATAAATGCTGCTGAATGTTATTGTTCTTCTGGGTAATTATATTTAACAAATACATAAACTTTCAATCACAAACGCCACTTCCTTTTCATGCATTTCGAAACTACTTACTCATAAACATTTGAGAAGGAATAAGACTGTGTGGAACCTTGAGTCTCCTTTTTACTGTGAACTGTTTTATGTCTCCATATTCTCTCTGTCATCAAACCTGCCGACACCCACCTACACAATATCCCCAATCTCCAGCTCTGCCTGCGTTCTGTTGCTGGCTTCGCCATCATCTACCCCTTTTTTAACGACAAATTATAAGGCCCTCTGACCTCTATTCCAGTTACAAACAGTTTGACCACAAACGTGTTCTTGGCTCGACAGGTACTTCGCAACAAGGATACTGTATCAGCAAAAGTAAATTCACTGACAGTGTAATTCAGAGGCACAGGTTATGACTCTAAAAACATTGTTTGAAATCCTACCACAGCCGATGACTAAATTTAAATTCCAGTGGAAAAAAGTGGAATGAAACCTAATTTCACTCTTGGCAACCATAAACCGTCATCATTTCTTTTCTTATTTTATTGATAACATTTGGTAAAGAAACTTAACATTTTTGCCCTGTCTGGTATAAGTGTCACTTCAGATCCACAACAATATGGTTGCCTCCATATTGTCTTGACAAGTGGCCGGTGGTCAAGGACAGTTAGGATGGACAACACATGCTGCCCTTAAATGATGTTGGCATCCCGGGAAACAACAACATTAGAGGTGAAATAACTAAGAAAATGTGGATGCTGGAGTTCTGAAATAAAATTCTCCACCGTCGGAGAGAATGTTGGAGAATCTCAGCAGGTATGGCAGTCTGTTGGGAGAAACACAGATAACGTTTCAAGATCAGTGACCCTACCAAAACTGAATGCAACTGGGAAATAATATTATTTTATCAAGGATAGTTGGAAGGCTGAGCGGGAGGTTTGTGTTGAATTGATCATGCCCAGCAAGAGAGAGAGAAAGCGGGTGATAGGCAGAAAGGAAAAGCAAGCAAAGGGATTGCTGGTGATGGACCAGAAGGAAAATAAATGGGAAGTTATTCTAACATTTCCCCTTTTCGCATATTGCTGAATATCATTTTTATTTCGGGATGTCCCTGCTTAACGTGAGTTATGTTTCCTCTATCTCTCGTCTCTGACAGTGGTGATCAACTCCTTCAGCAATACTTATAGCTGCGGAGATATAGAGAAACGCAATGTTCCATTGACAACTGCTTCTTTGGAGAGAGGAGCTGTTGCTGTGGGACTGTATGGAGATGTAGCAGCTTTCTCAGCCAGGGACCGAGGCTTTTTCAACACTGAAGGGTGCACCCTGGATGTGGGGCATTGACTTGCTACTGTCTTTGGAAACTCAGTGGAGGGTCTGTGAATCGTGTTCTCAGGTTTGTGATGTCAGCTGCTGGATTCATTCAGGGAGCCCCGAGGATCTGGTGACCCCACTATAGGCACTGCGTTTAGAGAGTGTCTGGATCCATGGGAAAAAATGTAGCTCAGACTACACAGAAGGGAAGGTTTGTAAACCGTGTGGAGCAGGCACTGCGCTATCTTCCCTGGGATTTCCAGGAACATTTGTCTAAGCTGGAACCAGTCAGGTGTAAAGTGTAAAACCAGCTTGTCTCAATATTGAGGTGGTCACTGAGCTGTGTCCCCTCCTCCAATATACCTGTAACCTCACACCAGGGACAGGACTGTGCTGACACCCATGATGAAATAAACTGGATTGATTCTGGAACTTTGCAGGCAGGAGTGAGTAATATATCCACCATCTCTGAAGTGCAGTCGTCCAATGTATTCATGAGCTGACAAAAATATCTGCCAGCTGAGTGGAATCCCTCGGTTCGATCTCTGCAGGGGAACACACAGAAACGAACTTCCAGAAATATTAGGGAACAGAGTGACTGGTAAAAATGGGAATCTGCAGGAAATCAGAATTAATGAAGAGTATGTTTTTGAAAATCTAATTGCATTGAAGTTTCATAAGTTGCTGCATCTGATGAGCTACATCCCAGAGTACTGAGATGATAGCAGAGCTAGTGAAAGAATTACTCATTATTCTTCAAAGCTGGGTAAATTCCGGAAAGGATGCTGCAGACGGTAAAACAGTTATTGTAAACCTAAATATTTAAAACAGGATGGAGAGGGAAAACAGAAAACTAACTAGCTTGATGTCAGCTGTGAAAAAAAACATTGCAACGTTTTATAAGGAATGTGACAACTAGACACTTGGATAATATTGATATGATTGAGTCTATCTAGATTCAGGAAAGGGAAATGATCTTTGATAAACCTGTTTGTGGAGATTGTTCGCTGTGACATCGAAAATTGGGAACCAGTGGAAGTGGAGTATTTGAATTTTTAGAAGATGCTTGTCATGTTTGAATACAGGTGAGTGGGAAATGTTAGAGTCCATGGGTAGGTAGGGGTAGAATATATACCACATGGATTAAAAATTGAATAACGGAGATACGAGAAGAATATTGTTATTCTCTGGACTGACGGCTTAATGGGTATCAGAAGGAACCGTGTTTGGGCAATAGCTGTTCACAAGGTATAAAAATGATTCAGATGTGAACAATAAATACCATCATGTACATTTATATTTATTAAATGTTAAAGAGATTGGGAAGTGCTGTTGTTGAAAAGGACTTGGATGCCCTTGGTGAAAAGTCACTGACAGAATTAATACGGAGGAGAAAGTGAGGTCTGCAGATGCTGGAGATCAAAGTTGAAACTTCATTGCTGGAACAGCACAGCAGGTCAGGAATTCCTGAAGAAGGGCCTGTGCCCGAAACGTCGAATCTCCTGTTCCCTGGATGCTGCCTGACCTGCTGTGCTGTTCCAGCAATAAAGTTTCAACCAGAATTAATACGGAGGCAAGCAGAATGATGGAAGTACCAAAGTTAGAATATCTTTCCCACTGATCGTGTTTTGTTGAGAGAGTATTTAGTGCATTGTATACAGGTTTGGTCTGCTTTATAAATAATGATATATTTGTCACCGAGAGAGTGCAAAGTAGTTTCACTAGACTAAACACTGGCATGATGTTACAATGAGGAGAGAGTGCAGTAGCTATGTGTTTAATCTGTAGCGCTGCGAAAGAATAAGAATTTGAAGCTTGATGGTTATGGACTGAACCTCATTATGTTCCAAACAGATGAATAGGGTGAAAATGCCATGCTTTTCATTGGATGTTTGATTCCCGATAGTTTACATGCATGTGCAGAGAACCTATGTTTATTGACAGAGACGTACAGGCTCTGAATGAACTCTGGACCTTTTAATGCACAGTTACTGTATGACACTGCACTGAATGTCACTTTGGACACAATCCTGTCGGCAACCAAAATACCTTCATTCTGAAACAGTTAGTCATTCCTCACCGGCGTCTGACCTCCTTGGGGACCATTGGTCTGCCTTCTTGGAGATAGAAGACAACTTGGAGAATGGCCTAAAAACGTTGGCTTCATTCCGTCTGCCAGAAAACCATTTTAATGTATCACATATGTACCATGGGTAATTAGCCACGTGGATCAATTTTGAGCAGTCTATCTGTTCACTCGCTGCTCCATTTGTTTGTGATGTTGGAACATCTCCGACACCTTCCTGTTCTTGTGTTGGTGACTTGACAAGCTGAATAACATTCTCCTGTTCCTTTGTAAGTGACTCCGGGTGTGAAATGGTTTTTTCTGATCCCATGTACGTGACATGTCGGAGAGAGCAGACTTCCTGTCTTCCTGTGCAATAGGCGGGAGGGACTGAATGAGCTATCTCTCTTCTTGCGCAGTAGTTGTGATGGTCTGAATGACTTCCCCACATTCTTGTGAAACCAGATTTAGGTGCTGAATGAACTCTTCCTTTTACAGTGGAAATGTGCTGTGCTGTTACATAAATGTTACCCAGACTTTAACAGCACGATCTTGAATGTTTTCCAGGTCTTGCTGCACATGGCCACAGATTGTTTCAAGAGTTGAAGTGGGACAATTAGTTCTGAACATTTTGTAAACTTCAGTGATTAGCCCCTCTTCTGCTGGGACGGTGGCTCAGTGGCTAACACTACTGCCTTACAGCACCAGGGGTCCACCTTGGGCAACTGTCTGTGCGGAGTTTGCACATTCCCCACTTCTCTGCGTGAGTTTATTCCGTGCTCCGGTTTCCTCCCACAGTCCAAAGATGTGCAGGTCAGGTGAATTGGCGATGTTAAATTGTCCATTAAATTAGGTGCGTTATTCAGAGTGTGTCTGAGTGGGTTACCCTTCGGAGGGTCGGTGTGGACTGGTTGGGCTGAAGGGCCTGTTTTCACACTGCAGGGAATCTAATCCGCTCAGTTTGGACTCAATAGGCTGAATGGCCTCCTTCCACTCTGTAGGGATTCTATGATGACAAACTGGAGATACCTGGGCTGAGGAAGCTACGCTGAGGATCTCCTGCAGATGTGCCCCACGGCTGAGATGATTGATGCACACCAATGATAATCATCTTCTCTTGTGCTGTGAATGACTCCAAACAGTGTAGAGGTCGCAATTAATTCTCACCAAGTGCGATTTTTTTCAGGCTCCTTCATGTCATCCTCAGACAATTATTGCCTTGAGTTCAGGGCCAATCTCTCTGACCTGAGCCCCTGTGTTCTCTCTAGTGTTCATATCAAAAGGTCATGATGTCGAAGCAGAGAATGCTTTCTTCAGACAGACGGTAGTGAATGTCAAGAATTCTCTTATGCAGAGTGTTCAGGGAGCTAGATAACTAAAAGGGGCAAGTGGTATCCCGCAGGGTTCAGTTGTCTGCTCTTTGTTATTTTTATAAATGACTTCGATATGTGTGTTGAAGAGTGGGTTAGTAAGTTTGCCGATGACACAAAGGTTGATGGAGTGGTACAGAGTTTGGAGGGTTGTTGTAGGTTTCAACGGGATAGTGACAGGATGCAGAGCTGGGCTGAGAGTGGGAGATGGAGTTCGAACTGGAAAAGTGTGAAGCGATTCCATTTGCAAGCTCGAATGTAAATGCGGAATACTTGGTTAAAGGCAGGATTCTTGGCAGTGAGGAAGAACACAGGAATCTTGGGGTTCATGTCCACAGATCCCTCAAAGTTGCTACCCAAGTTGATCAGGTAGTTAAGAGGGCGTATGGTGTTTTGGCTATCAGTAGCAGGGGGAATAGAGTTTAAGGGCCGTGAGGTTATGATGCAGCTTTATAGAGCCCTGATTAGACCGCACTTGGAATGTTGTGTTCAGTTCTGGTCTCTTCATTAAAGGTAGGATAAGGAAGCTTTAGATAGGGTAAAGTGGAGATTTACCAGAATGTTGTCTGGACTGGAAGGCAGGTCTTATGAAGAAAGTTTGAGGGAGCGAAGGCTTTTCTCATTGGAGAAAAAAATAGATGAGAGGTGACTTGATACAGGTGTACAAGATGATGAGATGCATAGAGAGAGTGAATAGCCTGAGACATTTTCCAAGGGCAGAAGTGCCAATCACTAGCGGGCATGACTTTAAAGTAATTGGAGGAAGGTTTAGGGGAGATATCAGAGGTAGGTTCTTTAGATAGAGAATGGTGGGTGTGTGGAATCGACTGCCAGCAGTGGAAGTAGAGTCAAATACGTGAGGGAAACTTAAGAGAATCTTGGATAAGCATATGGAAGAAAGTGAACGGAAGCATAGTGGTTAGTCTGATTTTAGAATAGGATAAAAGGCTCAACATGTATGGAAGTGCTCAAGAAGACTTGTACATTAAGGAAGATTTGAGACTTGACGCAGGTCAGCCATGATCTTAGTGAAGGCATGTTTGGGATGTGAATGACCTGCCCATGCTTCTGATATTTTCACATTCTGTTATTGGAACGTTAGTGGGTGTTATTTTCCTAGAAGGACTTTTATGGAAGGTTGCAGCCAGAGAGACGAGAGGATTTTGTGAGCCATCGATGGGTCAGGTATGGGGGCTGTATTCACAGTGAAACTGGGTCTACAACATGACCAACAAATGAAACACAAGTTACAGAGAGGGGAAGCTCTGTAAATGGAGATGAGCGACCTCATTCATATCCAGTCTGTGTTTTCCAATTATATTTTCCAAATCTCCCAAACCATGTGGGACAGTCTTGAGGGACCGAATGTTCTCCTCTGTTTCTGTGCACCAGGTTATAGCAGTAAGTGGCCTTCACGGGGGGCAAGGGGCCCCATGTATTTGTGGTGACAGGGAGCAAGAAGCTCCTGGTGTTTGAGGTTACAGAAAAAAATTGCGATATTTCTTTTAAAAATTAACTTAATTATTCATTGAAGTAACTTTTAAACAAATGCATAATGGGGAATTATACAGACAGAACAGATGATTCATCATCAACGTTAGTAAAATTATGTGAAAGATTTTCTGAAAAATCTGAGGTCTTTCGAAAACTGTCTGGCGGTCTACACAAAACATTGGGAGATGAAGAATGGCCCTTCGGAGGCCATAAAGCTGTTCAATCGGTTAAATCGACTCAATAATTCATCTGGCAACGTAACATGCAGGCGGGGACCGAAGAGTTAATTGGACTGTGGCGTCAGTTCTGTGATGAGAGGAACGAAGAATCAGTTTTGCGATCATGGTAAGATACTGCCACTAAATTCGGGGTTGAATTAATTGCAAACTCCGCTTCTGAAGACACAGAAGATGAAAAGCCCACATTAAAAATGATCCCTGTAAGGGAACTACCGAAACCACAAGATGCTGCTCCCAACGCAACTGTCCGCGTTGATTGCCCATGGAAGCCCCATGAAATCATGTCTATTATTAGTAGACACCGTCACAAGGTGCCTCAACAATCTGTTGATTTCTAAAATACTACAATTAAAGTTTATGATGGTAATGCAAAGGATCTTTGGTCTCTTTTACGACAATTTTTTTCCTGCTCTGAATAATCCCGTTTTATTGAAAACATTAATCATGACAATTTTACTGATTTTGCTAATGCTGTAATTCAGGAGCAACAAATACAAGATAATAGTCTAGCTGCTGCATCTGCTGTATTGGCAAAACCTATTGACCTTTTTCGTATTCTGGAGCTAATACCGAAAAATAAAAAGACTGCTGGGGATTTGTTTTTGAACGTTTTAGAGAATGCTATGAATCTTATTCTGGAGATAAAGACCGAAATTTTAATGCTGTTAATACGAAGTAATACTCTAAGTTATTAAACCGTTTGTCATCCTCTGTAACCACAGCAGTAAAAACAAATAACTTGGAATGGGTTGAAGCCACGCCTAATCAACTCCAGCATTCTATTAGAGTTCTAGGGAAACATCAATGTGAAGAAAAACCTCAACTTTGTGTGAAATAGGAATTTATTATTCGAGAAGGATCTTCCAAGCAAACATCTTGGCGTAATAATAAAGGTTCTGTAACTATGGACTTAATCAGAGCGCTCGTTACCCTCCATCCAAAAAATATGTCTATTGACTTTTTTAACTGTAATAGCCAATATCATTGTGTCCGATCCAAGTCTGCTCTATCTGTGGCAGTACTTACTATTAGGGTACTGCTTGCCCTAAAAAGGTATCAAAAGAGGAACAAAGAAGACAATTCACCATTTTTTCTCAGAATAATTCTTTTCCTCAATGACTACATAATTTTCCTTTATGTGTAATGACTTTTAAGCTGGAACCTATAGTTCTACTCAAAATGAACAACAAACGGTATCCTTTTTTAAAATTGACACATGATCTTCAATGTATTCTGCAAGATCTGACATGGACTTGCCAATTTCTACAACGAGAGAGCAGAGAATATCTACTTTCTGAACAAGTTCCTATTTATTTTCAAGGTTTTTCCCTATCTCATCGTTTTGTATTTACAAACAAAATATCATGCAACTTGATGGGACGAGATTTGCTGTACGTCTTTCAAGTAAAACTTGAATTTTCCCCCAATGGTGTCCAGCATGATTCTGATTCATACAAACGTCAATTGAATGTATCCACTAAACAACAGTGGTGGTCACTTGATATTGGTCCCCAAATTCCGAAGACCACATACTTTTGCTTATGACCGAACAGGCCAGGATAAAATTCTTGAAAATTTGTTTGCAGATTTAATTGGAACCAAATGGATTGTGCACATTTTGGCCCATGTCACTGGTCCAGAAAGAGAGGCAGATTCTGTTGAAATACCTCCTCATCTATGGAAGCAAGGGGATTTATCAGCACCTCATATCATCCGAAAAGTTAACTCGCCTCATCATGCTGAAGAACATGGCTCTATGGTTCACCGTGCAACTACCAAGGCTGACCCACATTGTTATGTGTTACAGACAATTCAAAACAATTTGACTGTTCAATATTATACAACTCCTACTTCCTACAGTGCTACATTTCAACATCATGAGAGTCGAGACATCCTTGATTTAGATAATCCGGATGTATGGTCTTAGACATCCACGCATGTTGGACTTACAGACTGTGAATCTATTCAAGCTGATTTAAAACCAGATGTTATCTTAACATCCATTCGCCAGTATCCACTGACACAGCAAGCTATTCCAAGTATTACTTATTTAATAAAAGACTTCCTCCATCAAGATATTTTAGTCCCATGCCAATCGCCTTGTAACACTCCAATTATGGCTGTCCCAAAATCTGGATAACCAAATCAATACAGAATGGTTCAAGATTTGAGAGCTGTCAATGCTATTGTTCAGCCACTTTATGCCTTAGTTCCAAACCCAGCACATATTTTATCAAATATACCTGCGGATACTAAATGTTTTGATGTCGTTGATCTTCAAAATGCATTTTTCTCACTACTACTTCATGAGAAAAGCCAGTACTTATTTGCCTTCACCTTCAATGGACAACAGTTAACTTGGACTCGACTACCTCAAGTTTCGTTCATTCTCCAACACTTTTTTTCTCAGATCGTACAGAAACAGCTGAAATGTCTAACCTTAACGAGTGGATTGACATTCGATCAATATGTGGACGACCTCCTTGTAGCCAGCATTGATGAAAAATCAAATAGATCTGATGTTATCCTTCTTCTGAATTACTTAAATCACTTGGGTTACGTGGTCTCCTCACAAAAAGTCTCCATCGCACGATCTCAAGTCAAGTTTTTGTGTTTTATTATATCATCTTATTCACGTTCCCTGGAACAGAGCCGCATAACTCCTATTGTCAACTTTCAGCCCCAACTCCTGCGAGGCAAATGCACCAATTACTGGGCATGGTCAACCTTTGTAGACAGTGGATTCCCAATGCAGCTCTCCTTACTAAGACGTTGACTCAATATATTTCCAATGAGGGTACATTTACCCTTTCCTCAGAAGCAATGCAAGCCTTTAATGAACCGAAACAAACTTTAACACTAGCTCCAGCTCTTGGTCGACCACTTTATGATAGACCTTTTCAATTATATTGTACAACTTTAGATGAATGCGCTTCTTCACTGCTTACTCAACAGCATGGAGACAAATATCGCCAAGTTGCTTATTTCTCTACTAAACTGGACACTTGCTTCAGGGCATCCCCGTTGCACACAGATCTTGACTGTCAATTACCTCAGTTTAAAATCGGCAGAGAATCTTACATTGCAACAAGACATCGTCATTTAGAGTACACATTCAATAATCGCCCTTTTATGTAATATGCAAACGCAGCATTTGACAGCAGCTCGACAAAATTGTTACGAGATTTATCTTTTAATTAACCCTCCATTGACTTTTAAGAATTGCACTACCATCAAGCCAGCTACTTTTGTGAGTCATCCTCCTTCAGCATTGTTAACTCCAGAACATGATTGTGTTCTCCTGATTAATAAGGGTGTCCAATTTCGGCCTGATCTTTCCGATATACCGATCTCCAATCCTGACATCAATATGTTCACTGATGGAAGTTCCTATATCGACCATACAGGAAATCGTCTTTCAGGTTATATTATGGTTGATGACTGTGGATTCATCTTAGAGTCAGTTGCCTTTGATAGCTCTTTTTCAGCTCAGCAAGCCTAACGTTTTGCACTCAGTCGTGCTTGTATTTTAGAGACAGTCTCAGCACTAACATTTATACTGATTTACTGTATGTTTTTGATGTTGTACATGATTTTGGGCAACTTTGGAGTAACAGGGGATTTTCGACATCATCTGGTATTCCCATCTCTCACCGACAATTAGTGTCATACCTTCTAACCGCGCTCTTACTTCCAAAACAGGTACCTTTTATAAAATGCACTGCTCATGGAAAAGGCCAAAACTCTATTGATATTGGTAACCGTGCCACTGAGATGGCTGCAAAACAAGCAGCTTGTAACCGCCTCGTGATTGTGCCTAAAATAATGACTCAGACTGAATGTTCTGACAAGAATAAGTCTGCCTCGAATAAACTAATGCCAACCATTCAAGATGTAATTACCCTGCAGACGGACGCCTCTGAATCTGAAAGGCAGTTGTGGTTGAAAGCGGCTATTATTGTAATCCTGTTACTAAACTATGGACCACTCCAGCTGGACAGATTTGTTAGTCAAATGAACTGGCTTTATGGGTAGTTGATTGTATTCATAATGCTACTCGCTCTAGTGCTCATTCAACGTCTGATACGCTTTTGAATGCCTGGTGGCATCCTCCCCTCCAGCAGACGGCTCAACAAGTAAGTGGTGGATGCCTTACATGTCAGGAACACAATCCTGGAAAAGGCATTCCTTGCTGCGGGTCAGGCACCCCTATCTGAGGGACATTTTCAAACTATTCAATTAGATTTTATTGAGTTAGAAAAATTAAAAAATTATAAATATGTTTATTTATTGCTGATGTTTTCTCTAAATGGATTGAAGCTTATCCTACTTCAAACACTACTGTGAAAACTGTTGTAAGTATCCTGTTTAAGGACATTATTCCCAATTTGGTATTCATCTTTGCCTCTCTTCTGATAATGGTTCTCATTATATTGGTGAGATAAATGGGAATTGAGCTCTCATTTTGGCATCAAACGTCAACTTCATTGTGCGTACCACCCTCAGGCTGCGTGCCTTGTGGAACGCTGTAACCAAACTTTGAAAACTAAACAGGCTAAATTAACTTCAGAATCTGGTCACTTGGACTATTTTACCTACGCTGCACGCCAGTGGGAAAGACTTGTTTATCCACGCCGAAATAATTTATGGCCGAGTATTTTGTAACCCCTGGAATGATACCATTTCCCCTGTCTACTTTCACCATATGACGGATGATATGAATTTTTATGTACTTTCCCTGAATAAAGTTTTGCGACGAGTTCGTGCAGCTTATGAAAATCTCCCCTGTGTTGAAGGACTTCATAACCTTAAGCCAGGGTCTTTTGCCCTTGTTAAAAATTGGTTGCGCCGTGGCCTACAACTCTGATGGAAATGACCCTTTCAAGTCCTCCTCACTACCCCTATGGTTGTCAAGGTAGCAGGGAGATCTGCATGGATTGTAAGGTTGTTAGAAATCTATCTAAGAAAGTTGGGGGCGGGGAAGTGGGGGGGGGGGGGGGGGGGGGGGGGGAGGTGTGTGTGTGGATGATGGAAATGATGCAGAAAATCAGAGTTGATAACAGAATAATAAAATGTTTTTTTTTAAATGAATGAAGAAAAGAAGTCAGAACCAGATCAGTAGGTCATGGTTGCCTTTTCAATTTGTAATTTCCTTTTTGTTTTAGATATTTTAATTTGCCACAGAAATGAATACCAGGAATAGAGTTATTTTAATCCTAATATATGGACTTGCCTTGGATGGTATTAGTATACAAGAGGGGGCGATCTATGTGTGTGACCCTGGACACCAAGAGACTGTATACCACCTATGGCAGGATGACATTCTTGTGTGCCGAGAGATTGACTCCTTTGATGAATGGAACATTACCCAAGATGATTGTCATAACGGACAACTGCATCAAAGAGATCGAAAACTCCAGATGGTCTTTACCTTGTCAGGGTGTTATGTGTAAATTTGATTTCAGTTGCACTATGGAAAACCCTGATAAGCCTTGTTCTCATTTAAATAGGTCACGTAATAAAAGAGACAAAGGGGGAATGTTACCTTTAACCTATAGCAGGGTGAATAGACAACAGCTGTACTTTTTAGTCAAAGTGTCAGCTTCCTTACAGTCTGAAACCAGGAAATTAGAATGGAGAACAGAGAAGTATGACACAACTACTTCATGTCTGTCTTCCCAGAAAAAAAGACATAAACAAAGCCTTCCCAGCAGTAGGAAAAAAACCTGAGTCTGATGAGAAAAGGATATAGTATGAAATTAGTAAATAAACTAATTTGGAGAAATTATTGGAACTGAAAATAACGGATATAGAGAAAAATCAACATACATTGATGAAATTAGAAACATTGTTGAGAAACTGACTGTTAGATTAATTTCAGAAAAAAACAATAGAGGCACTAAACTTTGATTTTCAACAGGTCTTTAATAAAATCCCAAGCCTAGTGTGCAAAGTAAAAGCATATGGGATATGCGATAATATATGGACATGGTGTTACAATGGGAGTGTTGACAGGAAACAGAGAATAGGAATACATTATGGTTTTCAGTTTGGAAGGCTTGTGTCGTATCGCAAAGATTGGTGCTGGGCCCCAGATATTCACAATGCATGTCAAACATCTGGTTGAGTGAATCAAATACAATGTTTCCAAGTCTGCTGATGGAACGAGGATTTTGAAAGGTGAGTTTGATGTGAAAAAAGCTTTAAGATGATTGAGACAAAATGAATAAATGAGTAACTATGTGGCAGATGAAGAGCAGTGTGGACTGATGTGATGTCTACTTATTTGGGAACAATAGGATGCCAGCCAGCCATTTGAAAAGAGAGTGGTTGAGAAATGTCGACCTACAAAGGGAACTACACTTTTTTCGTTATTATTTGGACAGAACTCCGAGTTCCGTGCAGTGCAGTCAGTTCCGAAGATAGAACCCAATAATGGGTATACATTGCCACACAAACCAGTGTACACAGACCCATAAAGTTGGGAGCTGTACCTTTGAAAAAGATCTGGGATCACTTGGTACACCAGTCACTGAAAGCAATATTGAAGGAACTGAAAGTAGATAGGAAGATAAATGGGGCGTTGACCTTCGTTTCAGGGGGATTTGAGTCCAGGAGTAAGGGTGTCTTACCGCAGCTGTACATGGCCTTGGTGAGACCCCGTCTTGAACATTGTGCAGTATTGTGTGCAGTTTAGGTCTCTTTGTCTAATAAAGGACAAACCTGACATTGAGGGAGTGCAACGAAGGATGACCAGGCTGATCTCTGGGATGACAGACTTATTGTGGGAGCAGAGTTTGGGGCGATTGGGCCTGCATTCCATGGGGTTTAGGAAAATGAGTGGAAATCTCAGTGAAATATATAAAACTCTGACAGGGTGTGCCAGATTGGAAACAGGGAAGAAAATACCCCTGGCTGGGACGTCTAAAACAAGATGCCATTATATTAGATACAGGCAGGTCACATTGTGTTGAGATAAGAATAACTGTCTGCACTCAGAGACTGGTAAACCTGGGGAATTCTCGCCCATATAAGGCTATGGAAGCCAAGGCACTAAAGACTAATAAGGAAGCATTCACACTGATGTGATGGGGAGAGAGCAGGAGTATGGTGTGGAAATAAAGGGCCAGCCATCATAATATTGAATTGGGTGGCAAACTAGACAGACCAATGCGACAACTGCACTTCCTATTTTATAGCTTCACAAGGTGAATCACATTAAGGATGTGTGCAGTGTGTGAGAAACGTGCATTGAGGAGATGTTCATCCATGAACAAGAATGGGGGAGGCTCAATGTGCTGTATGTCCTAATCCATTCCCGATGTTTCTGTACCGTCTGTGGGAAAGCTCTTTTGTAAATGTTGTCACAAATTCTCAGACGTTAGGAAGGACGTCTCTGCAGAGTCGACAGGACTGTGTTTCCCGTTTCCTTTTCCGACACTCAGGCTGGGCTGGATATTCAGTCCGGTTTTATCGTTTAAGTCCTCGGAACAGTTCGCCACGATTGAGTGTCTTTCTTGGTTGATTCAGAAATCATTGAAGAGTTTATCACATGTCTGTGAGCCTGGAGTTACTTTTCGGCCAGACCAGGGAAGCACAGGAGATTTGCTTCCTGAAAGTACATCGGAGATGCAAATTGGTGTGTACAATCGACATTGACTTCAAGGTCAAAGTTACTGACACTAGGTTTGAGACCTCATTATTTTATTAATTGTTTTTAACTTCCACTGGCTGCTAGGGCATTAGCCTGGTCTGAATTAGTAATCCAGTGACATTTCCACAACAGCACCATCTCCACATGGGGACTGATCGGAAACCACACTGAGCAGGTTATTGTTGTGCTGCTTGACAGCTCCATCAAAAAGAACTCCCACCAATTTGACTAGTGTGATGAAAGTGGTAATTGGTTAGATTGTAATTATTCTCCAGTTAGGGGACTGGACATAGCTACGTAATTTTCCACATTGCCTGGTAGATGCCAGCTGGAATTAATCAGCTTTCAAAGAGACATGGCTTTTTGTTCAGCACAACTCTTCAGTCCTATTGCAGGAATGGTGACAGGACAAATTGCCTTTTTCATATCTACTGTGTTCAGTTCTTTCTTCATGCCACGTGCTGCGAATTGAATTGGTGGAAGACTGGCATCCGTGATTCTGTGGGCATCATGATGAAGATGACTTGCATCATCAACTAATCACTCCTGGCTGAGGATGGTACAGATACTATTCCCTTGTTTTTTACACTGATGAGCAGAGCTGATCCATTGATAGGATTTGGATAATTGTGGAGCCCTCTCCACCATTTAGTTGTTTAATCGTCTATCGTGATTTTTGTATGGATGTGGCAGACAGCAGAGCTTCAATCTGGGTGTGTTGACCTTGTGAGAATGTCTCCCTCTCTATCATTTGATTTGGTTTAATTTGATTTGATAGGATTTATTGTCGCGTGCATTTAAGTGGAGTGAAACTCTTTTTTCATACATGGTTCTGGCAGATCATAGTGGATGTTAGAGCTGCCCTTTTTTAGAGAGATGGAGTGGGCAAAATCTAAAAGTCTACTTCAACTGTCTGGTTTTGAAGAGCCACAAAATAGCCAGAATTTAAAATAGATTGCTTCAGCATAAGTGAAAAAAGGGCCTTTGAGAAGGGAATTTTTCAAAGTCAAAAGAAAGGATAATCTGATTCGCAAGATTCTGATACATGCTAACATTGTGATAAAGAAGATTCTTTTTTTAAATTAATGATTTGTAAGAGAACATAGATGAAATAATGAAATTGTAGCATTAACAGTAGAAATAATAATAACATTACGAGTTTTGTAACAGAATCAACATTTTAATGTAAAATGTGAACATGGAATTTGATAATGGATATCCTGCCCAATGGAGAATAGAATTCATGCAATCCTTCGAGGTAAACAATAATGGGCATGACAGAAAAGATCACAGCCATTAACTTTGGAATGCAACATAGAAAGATCCCAAGGCCAAGACGTAACAAAACTCATTAAACATCCGAAGCAAATAAGAACTGACCGATGTCCATGGGAGTGTCCATCATTGATCAGTTATTTTACAAGATTCGTCCTGCAGAAGGGGTGTGGATGGGACACTGACTACGTTGTGTATGATCATTGCAACACAGAACGTACAAAAATACTGTCTTCTGCAAATTGAAGTGTATCATTGATCTCTCTTCTGATCTGAGCTGTGGATTAAGTAAACCATTATCTTCTCATGTCAAAGCCAGATTCAAGTAAGATCCTTTGGTACTCTCACAGCAATAACCAGCTTTTGCTTCAATTAAAGTCAACTCCGTGCCTGTCCCCTGTCTGCCTCCAGAGACTTTGCCCCTAGCTGGGTAATCTCACTCCTACAGGAAGCAAGGTCATACAGATCAGAGGGTAAAGGAAAAATAGACAGAGGCATGCAGGCTACACCACAAAGGTCATGCAATAGGCAAGATCAGCGTGAGCAAGATCAGCATTATTTGAAGTTGGACAGTCCATTCCTCAGTTTAATAATGACTGGGAAGATGCTGTTAATAAGCCGCTGATTTGTGTGTTCAAGCTTCTGTATTGTCTGCCTGATGGAAGAGATTATAGGAGATCCATGGTGCAATGGGTCTTTGATAATGTTGCCATTCTTTCCGCGGCTGCGAGCTGTGTACATGCAGTCAATGGATGGGAGGTCAGTTTCTGTGATGACATGGACTGTGCACACAACCTTCTGTCATTTCTCTTACTGTCCTGGGCAGGGCTGTGGCCACACCAGGCCATTATACACCCAGATTGTTTGCTCTCAGTGGTGCATTTGCAGATATTGGTGAGTGTCCTTGTGGACATGTCAAAGGTCCTGAGCTGCCATTGAAATAAGAGGTGTTGCTGTGCCATCTCGACTGTCACATGTACTTGGGTAATCCAGGACAGGATGTCGGTTATCGTCACTCCAAGGAACTAATGCTCTCCACCCTTTTCAACTTCAGTTTCATTAATATAGATGAGGACCTGTTCTCCTCCTTTCTTTCTGAAGTCATTGATCAGTTGGTTAGTTGTGCCGACGTTGAAAGAGAGGTTTTTTCATTGTGCCACGTGACCAAGCCCTCTTTTTCCGTTCTGTATTTTGACTTACCATCATGACACATCTGTCCTACTATAATGGTGTCATTAGTGAACATGTAGATGGCGTTCATTCTGAATTTGGCAATACAGTCGTGGGTGTGCAGGGAGTAAAGTAGGGCGCTGAGGACACATCGTTTGGGATTTCAGTGTAGAATGTTATTATGGAAGAGGCACAGTTGCCTACCTTCTCTGATTGCAGACTGTGGGTTAGAAAGCTGAGGATCCAATTGCAGAGGGCGGAGCCGAAAGTAAGGTCACGGAGTTTTGTAATCAGTTTGAAGGGAATAATGGGGTTGAAGGTGGACCTATAATAAATGAGCAGGAATCTGACGTAGGTGTCCTTGTTGTCCAGACGTTCCAGGGATATGGTATCCACTATGGACACATTCCACTGGTCGAAAAATTGTAGGGGACTGAGGCAGGCTGGAAGACTGGAGCTGATGTGGCCATGTCTAAACTCTCGAAGCATTTCATGCCCCCCTCAGTCTCCTGCGCTCTCAAGATAAATGCCCCAGCTTATCCAACCTCCCCCTATGACTCAGACCCTTGAGTCCTGGCAACATCCTTGCAAAGTTCCAGTTCAATACCATTCTTCCTATGGCAATGTGACCAAAACTGAACACATTGTTGAACTTGGAACGATTTGGAACTGTAAGTTTTACTCTACTGCCAATTATTGTGCTAATGTAATATTGTTTTTATTATTTGTGTATTCTGAAATCTTATCATTCATTAAATCCTCTGATGGAAATCCCCTCGTGTGAATGTCCTCCTGACTGCTTGGATTTGAATCAATCTATTTTGTTTGGATAGATATTTTGAGGCCGCTGCATATCAGAGAACAGGAAGAAATGATGGATGATTGTGCAGTGTGTGCCCTTGTTTGGACCAGCTTGTCTCTCCAGGCACGTAATTCTTTTAGAATATAGAACATAGCACATAAACAACACAGCACAGAACAGGCCTTTTGGCCCACGATTTTGTGCCAAACGTTTGTTCTAGCTTAAGCAACTATCCATGTACCTATCCAATTGCCGCTTAAAGGTCACCAATGATTCTGACTCTGCCACTCCCACAGGCAGCGCATTCCATGCCCCACCACTCTCTGGGGAAAGAATCTACCCCTGACATCCCCCCGATACCTTCCACCCTTCACCTTAAATTTATGTCCCCTTGTAACACTCTGTTGCACCCGGGGAAAAAGTCTCTGACTGTCGACTCTATCTATTCCCCTGATCATCTTATAAACCTCTATCAAGTCACCCCTCATCCTTCGCCGTTCCAATGAGAAAAGGCCTAGCACTCTCAACCTATCCTCGTACGACCTATTCTCCATTCCAGGCAACATCCTGGTAAATCTCCTCTGCACCCTCTCCAAAGCTTCCGCATCTTTCCTAAAGTGAGCCGACCAGAACTGCACACAGTACTCCAAATGTGGCCTTACCAAGGTCCTGTACAGCTGCAACATCACCTCACGACTCTTGAATTCAACCTCTCTGCTAATGAACGCTAATACACCAAATGCCTTCTTACAAACTATGAACGCTAATACACCAAATGCCTTCTTACAAACTCTATCCACCTGAGTGGCAACTTTCAAAGATCTATGAACATAGACCCCAATATCCCTCTGCTCCTCCATCTTACTAAGAACCCTACCGTAAACCCTATATTCCGCATTCTTATTTGTCCTTCCAAAATGGACAACCTCACGCTTGACAGGGTTGAAATCCATCTGCCACTCCTCAGCCCAGCCCTGCATCATATCTAAGTCCATTTGCAGCCGACAACAGCCCTCCTCACTATCCACAACTCCACCAATCTTCGTATCGTCTGCAAAGTTACTGACCCACACTTCGACTCCCTCTTCCAAGTCATTAATAAAAATTATAAACAGCAGAGGACCCAGAACTGATCCCTGCGGAACTCCACTAGTAACTCGGCTCCAGGCTGAATATTTACCATCTACCACCACTCTCTGACTTGGACCGGTTAGCCAGTACTCTATCCAAATAGCCAAATTTCCCACTATCCCATGCCTCCTGGCTTTCCGCATAAGTCTACCATGGAGAACCTTATCAAATGCCTTAATAAAATCCATGTACACTACATCCACTGCTCTACCCTCATCCACATGCTTGGTTCCCTCCTCAAAGAATTCAATAAGACTTGTAAGGCAAGACCTACCCCTCACAAATCCGTGCTGGCTGTCCCTATTCAAGCAGTGTCTTCCAGATACTCATAAGTCATATCCCTCAGTACACTTTCCATTACTTTGCCTACCACCGAAGTATGACTAACCGGCCTTTAGTTCCGTCGTTATCCATATTCCCTTTTTTGAACAGGGGCACAACATTCGCCAGTCTCCAGTCCCATGGTACCACCCCCATTGACAGTAAAGACGAAAAGGTCATTGCCAACGGCTCTGCAATTTCCTCTCTTGCTTCCCACATAATCCTAGGATATATCCCGTCAGGCCCGATGGACTTGTCTATCCTCAAGTTTTTCAAAATGCCCAACACATCTTCTTTCCTAACAAGTATCTCCTCTAGCTTACCAGTCCGTTTCACACTCTCCTCTTCAACAATACTGTCCCTCTCATTTGTAAATACTGAAGAAAAGTACTCATTGAAGACCTCTCCAATCTCTTCCGACTCAATACACAGTCTCCCACTACTGTCCTTGATCAGACCTACCCTCGTTCTCGTCAAAAGGCCTTGGGGTTATCCTTGATCCTACCCGCCAAAGTCTTTTCATGCCCTCTCGTAGCTCTCCTAATCCCTTTCTTCAACTCCCTCCTGGCTACCCTGTATGCCTCCAACGCTCTGTCTGAACCTTGTTTCCTCAACCTTATGTAAGCCTTCTTCTTCCTCTTTACTTGACATTCCACCCTGCCCTCATCATCCAAGTTTCCCTCACACGACCATCTCTTTCCTGCCTGACAGGTACAAACATATCAAGGACACGTCGTACCTGTTCCTTGAAAATGTTCCACATTTCAACGACATCCTTCCCTGACAGCCTATGCTCCCAACTTATGCTCCTCTGACCCTGTCTTGCAGTATCGTGTTTACCCTTCCCACAATTGTAAAACCTACCCTGTTTATTTTGGGTCATAGTACCTCAGAATTTTTACATCACAGAAGGAAGCTATTCATCCCATTATAGGTCCATGAGCATAGAACATTACAGCTCAGTATCTACAACATCCTTCAGCATTGGCCACAGCTCCACCCATCTTACTGTCAACTGTAAATGTATTAACTCATCCTTCCATTCCCTCATTAAGGTCATTTTCAAAAGGACAAACAACAGTCACTCCAAAACAGATCCCTGCAATATACCAATGGCAACTGAACTCGAGGATGAACATTCCCCATCAACTACCACCCTTGTCTTCTTTCTGCTAGCTAATTTCTGATCCAAACCGTTAAATCGATCTCAATTCTACGTCTCCGTATTTTCTGGGAGAAAGTAAGGGCTGTTGATGTTTGAGATCAGAGTCGAGAGTGTGGCACTGGAATAGCAGAGCAGGTCAGGCAGCATCCAAGGAGCTCAGAAAAAGTGAAGACTGCAGATGCTGGAGACCAGAAAACTGACTCCTGATGAAGATAACACACAACGGAAGCAGCGACTCTCTTCCTCCCTGGACGCTGCCTCATCTGTTACCACACTCTCCATATTTTCTGCAATAGCCTACCATGGGGGATCTTATCAAACGCTTTACTGAAATCCATATACCCCATTTTACCCCCATCCACCTGTTTGGTCACCTTCTCAATGAACTCAGCAAGATTTGTGTGGCATGACATACCCTTCACACAACCTTGCTGACTATCCCTAATCAAATGATTCCTATCTAGATGATAAAAAATCCCATCTCTTATAATCCTGGTAAATAATTACCAGGGTTGTCTCTCCTCCATTGTTTGAGCAAAGTGACAACATATGCTGTCCCCCAGTATTCTGGCACTGTTCCTGTAGCCAATGACGATATAAAGATCCGAACCCATGGCTGTGTAACCTCTTCCCTAGCTTCTCATAAAATCCTAGGATAAATCCCATCTTTCCCAGGGGACTTACGTATATTCACACTCTATAGAATTGCTAACATTTCCACCTTATTAGCCTCAATCCCATCCAGTCTAATAGCCTGTATCTCAGTATTGGCCTCGACAGCATTGTCTTTTTTCATTGTGAATACTGATTCAAATATTTATTTAGAGCCTGTACTATCTCCTTGGACTACACACACAACTTTACACTACTGTCCTTGATTGGCCCTGATCTTAATTTGGTTGTTCTTTTATTCGTGACATACCGATAGTTAGTTTGAGGGTTTTTCTCGATCCTACTTGCCAAAGACTTCTCATGTTCTCGCCTGGTTCTTCTTAGCTTTTTCTTTAAGTCCTTCCAGGCTAACTTGTAACTCTCAAGCATCCGAACTGAGCCTTCACGTTTCATCTTTACACAAACCTCCTTCCTCTGCTTGACAAGAGATTCAACTTCTTCAGTAAACCACAGCACCCTCACCCAAACACTTCTTCTTTTCCTGACAAGTATAAACCTATCAAGGACACACAGTAGCTGTTCCTTGAAAAAGTTTCACATTTGAATGGTGCCCATCCCCTGCAGTTTCCTTCCCCATTCCATGTATCCTAAAACCTTTTCTAATCGCATCATAATTGCCTTTCCCCTAGCTATAACTCTTGCCCTGCGGTATACACCAGTCCCTTTCCATCGATAAGGTAAACATAACTGAATTGTGTTCACTATCAGCAAAGTGTTCACATACCTACAAATCTAACACCTGGCCTGGTTCATTACTCAGTATCAAATCCAATTTTGCCTCGCCTCTTGTTGGCCTATCCACATATTGTGTGAGGACATCATTCTGCACACATTGGACGAAAACTGACCCAGACAAAGTAATTGAACTCTAAGTTTCTGGTCAATATTTGGAAAGTTAAAGTCATCCATAACAATTACTCTGTTATTTTCGCTCCTATCCAGTATCATCTTTGTAATCCTTTCCTCTACATCTCTGAAACTTTTCAGAGGGCGATAGAGAGCTGTCAACATGGTGACCTCTCCCATACTACCACAGTAGAGGAGTCGTAGTCAATCATCATTTCTGCCAACGTAATACTGTCTTTGATTAACAATGCCACCCTCCCTCTTTTTGAAACTTCCTTGTTTTTAGTGAAGCATCAAAACCCCGGAACCTACAACAGTCGTCCTGCCATTACTCTATCCATTTATCCAAAATGTCCACAACATCAAGCTGTTCAACTGCACAATTTGGAAACATTTAGTGATTGGAGGGATGTTAAACGAGGGTGAGTTGGATAGTTCAGAAGTCAGCGTGAGGGGAGATAGACAGGAACAGACATAAAATGGAAATTTTATTTCGAAATTATCACGGACTGCAAGGCCTTTGTCTGGTGCCATACCCTGTGAGCACTGTGCGGATACTGGCTGTGGTCCCAGACCGTTTATATTCAATAATATCACAGAGCTGAGTTGCTGGCAGTTAAACAGAGTCCAAAAGCCAAGCGATTTTTTTAACAGTGAGAAGGTAGTTGAATTTAAATAGACTGGGTGAGCAGCAGATGGAACTGCGAACCCCCCTCGATACTGAGATACTGCGCCAGAGAATCTCAATGAGGTGGATCACTGACAGAGGGGAAGTCAGCATCTGAGCTGTGGGCCAAATAATGATTGATAAGGTTTGCACACCACTTCCGTGGCTTTGTAATACATATTTCAATTTATGTAGCTCAATATCATGAGTGTATCTTATCTTTTTGTACTTTCCATAGCTTAATATGACAGAAAATAATTTTGTCCCTGTATTTTGTGTTGAATAAACAGATTTCAGTCCTCATTTCTGTTCTTCATATGAGTTGTAAAGAGTAACATTCCAATACTGATGACTGGGGAATATTATTGTCCCTCCCTCCAGTCTGAACTGCCATGTCCCCCAATTCTCTCTGTTTTCTGCCTCCTCCACAACGCCATAATCACACTGTAATTGAAGTCCAGTAAATGACACTTCGTCACAGTTCATTAACATCGATAACATCAATAGCACAGGCCTCGTCTGCACCCTCTGATCCTGGAATAACAATCTGAATTGCATTTGTCACGTACAATTTGTTGTTAACATACCCATGCAATTTGTATGTTATAACTCCACGTTTCTCAGACACACATTCCCCTCAAATCATGATCTATAAAAACTGTTTCAATGTTTTATTTAGATTATAATGCTTGATTGCTAGTTCCTGGACGGACGTTTGCATTTATAAACAGAGAAGCATGTTTACATTCTGATAAATTTATGGCATTGCTCCCATATCCAAGGCAGATTGAATGGTTACACTCAATTGATCTAGCAGCTTCAAGATTTGATCCATCAGTCACCCTCACATATCCCAACCAGAATGCGAAAGTTTTAATCATTGTTTTGAATTTTAATAAAACAGTATTGAATTGACAGGCGTTGGCTGGAGCTATTTGTTCAGTGAGTGTGATTCATGTCAGTCTCTGTGGATCATAAATGTGTCATTGGATGGTTTGCCTCTTCTATTAATTAGGGACTCGGTTCGATGTTCTATCCAAGAATGAGCCGGACCATCACCGACTGGGCTAACAGGGATCAGCAGCTCGAGAGACAGGAAGAGAATCTGAGAACATTAGATTGGAATGTTCCAACAATGGATTAGAATCTGAGAACATTAGACCTGAATATTCAAATAATGGATCAGAATATGAGAGTATTCGACTGGAATATTACAATAGCAGACAGGAGGTTATCCTGCGGTCTTTACTATCTTTCTCAGCCTTGGATATCATTAGCATCACGGATCTAAGTTGTCCTTTGGATTATTCAAGGTGGTTACTATCCCATCCTCGCTATAGTTGGTGTTCCTGGTAAGTCATTCCATCTGACCATTAAATCGAGTTGAACTGAATTGCTGTACATACTCAAATTTTTGAATTTTGAAGACATCATTTTCAGATCCAGTCAAAAATGTTATTCTTTACAAATTATAACTAGCAAATTACTATTCACACCTAACTCAACAATACATGAGGAGAAATCAGACTGTTCTTAAACTCTATGATCTTTTTTCCTCCATTCAGATTTACATTTCTACATATTCTCCCCACTAACCAATCCTGCCCAGGACCACACTCAGGATACTTCAGTCTCCTTCTCAGCCTCAGGGCAACTGCTGAAAAATCCATCGTATGTGCCTTTGGTAAATGCAGATATAACCGTTTCAAATCCCTTCTAATTATGCTTCTGTCACAAAATATGTGCATTTGAGATGACCAATTTGTCCTCTCCACAGAACATGTCAGATGGTGGTCAAGTCATTGACTCATAATCAAGAGGCACAGAATAATAATCTTTTGGTGTCTCCTGTTGGAAGTTGATGGAATGCAAATGAAATCATCGCCACTTGTTTTTAAACTGAAGCCTATCTGTTTGCCTTATGTCCTGTAGAGACGTTAATGTGTCATCCTTCCCTGCTCAGGTCTCTGTGTGATTGCAAACCCACAGCAGTGTGTTTTACTCTCCACTGTTCTGTGGAACAGCTGAACCAGTTACTCAGTTCAGGATCGGCATAACATGCTGGTCTGACCAGGGCTGCATACATCCCGTGAGAGCAGAACAGAATAAAAGATAGTTCCTTCCTCTGCCTGATTTCCATATTCCTGCAAGTCATTTTCATTCAGGTAGGTGACCATTCCCTGTTTCGAGTGAATTCTTTCTGACTGAGTCTCCTTCCGAGAGTGATATTCATCTCCACGGCACCTCTGCTGATGACTTTACTGATGCTGATGTACTGATGTGAGGAACTTCTAAATTCCACATCATTCACAATGTAGAGAGAAGGAATTGCTTTTTATGCCACAGGAAACAAGCTGAGACATCTAAGTGAGGGAAAAGAATTATTGCGATCAAACCTGAGAGTGTTGTTGAGATAGTATTTGGGGTATTGTGGACAGATGCTCTCTCTTTGATAAGGAATAAATCTCTTGGCAGAAAGAGTGTAAAGGAGTTTCACCAGACTAATTTTTGTGATTGTACCACTCGGGAGTGCATGAGGAGTAATGTGTAGTGCTTTGAGGGAATGAGAGGTGATTGGATTGAACCTTAAGGGGATGGACAGTCACTCATTATATTCCAAACAGACACTGATACGGTGATAAATTCCATGGCTTGTTTATTACTTGGTTTACATGATTCTCGAACGTTTAAAAGCCTCTGGGAACGTCCCTCTCACCACACGCCACTCCCCAGTTCGATTGCGAGAGAGAGAGAGAGAGAGAGAGAGGACCAGTTTTTGAGTAGCCTCTTCCCACATTATGAACGTTATGTGATCCACAATCCTGACAGGAGCCTCAATACCTTCATCCTAAAACAGTTAACAATTACCATCAGCTTCTGACCTACATGGAGAACATGGGTTGTCTTCAGAGATAGAAGATGCCTCTTTGAGACTTGGCACAAAACATTTGGCTTCATTCTTCTCTGCCGGCAAAACATGTTAAAGTATCATGTGTTGCACAGGCAATGGAGCCACGAGGAACATCGTGAGCCATCTCTGAGTGCATTCCCTGCTCCATTGGTTTTTCAGGTTGGAGCATCAATGACAAACTCCTGTTCCTGTATAAATGTCTTGAGGCGCTAAATGGCCTCCTCCGGGTTCCATTAAAAACCGTTAAAGGGTCTTATTGGCCTCTGCCTGTTCCTGTTTAACAGCTCAATGTACTGACCAGAGCCCACCTCTTCCTGGGAAACAGGCAGGAGGATGGAATAGGCTGTCCCTCTTCTTGTTTTGTCGTTTCGATCGGCTGAATCCCTTCCACATATCCGTGTGTTACAAGTTGAGGTGCTGAATGTGCTCCTTTTTAACTGTGGAAATGTGCAGTGTCTGGGTGTGCTGTTATTTGAATGTTACCGACACTTTTACAGCACAAACCGGAATGCTAACCAGGTCTTGCTGTACATGAACATACACTGGTTTAGGAGCTGATGGGGTACAAAATGTTCTGAACATTGTGTGACCTTCGATGATCACCCCGCTTCTGATCTTATGATGGAAGGGGGTGGGGTGCCAGGGGTGCTGGCGCTTAGACGTTGACGAAGGATCTGAAAATATTTGTGCTGAGGAAGTTAATCTGAGAATTCCTTAAGAGATGTCCAGGGACTGAGAGGATTGTCAGCCACCAACCACAAACATCTTCCTTTGTGCTCTGAGAGACCCCACAGCAGTCGGGACGTTAAACGTGATTCCCATGAAGCTCAAAATAAGTAGGTGGTCCAGATGCCATCCTCAGTCAAATACCGCCTTGATATCAAGGTTATTCAATCTTTCCTTAGCCCCTGTGTTCACCTCTTGTTCAAATCAATAGGTGATGGTGTATGTGTCGGGAGTGTGGCCCTCTCACAGAGGGTAATAAATGCCAGTAATTATATGGGCTAGAGAGTTTAGGGAGCTTAATCACGGAAAGTATTTAAAGAGGAGGTAGATGAATTTTTGACCTGTCCATGATCTCTCTCCATTTAAATTGTTTCCTACTGTTCTATCCTTCCTACCACAATAGTCAACTCACGTTATATTATTTCTGCTGAAGGTTTGCTCACTAAGCTTCCCTGTCTATATCACAATGCACATTCCCAAGCTCCATTTGAAGATATATTGAATGATAATCTTGGTGTACAAGGTAATTCGGTTTTGATCCATTTAGTCCTTTCATCCAGATATTTGACATAGATTATTGATCATTGATGACCCCATAGTTTTGTAAAACTATTCATTTATATCTACTGTCTATATCCTGTTAGTGACAGCATCCCTGGTCCTGTGCAGCAGTTCAGGTGGGTTGAATGGCCTCCTCCTGGACTGTGTAATGCACTCAACAAGCTGAATTACTTCATTCTATATCCCATGTAACTCATTGGAGGGGCAGAATGGTCTCCTCCTGTCTCATTGTAACGATCCTGTGTGGTTGAATGGAGTGGTCCCCTACCCTGTAACAGAATGGAAGGGTGGATTGGTGGAACAACACTTAGAGTAGTGGCAAAAGGATATCTCTGTAACAGCATCGAGGGCTGGATCGAGGAAACAACACATTGGATAGGGGCAGCAGTTGGCCATTCGGCTGCACCATTCAGAATTCTCATGGCTGATCAGAGTGTGTCTGACCATCCTTCTCCTGTCTGTTCCCCATAAAACATGGTCTCTCACATCCAGCAAAGATCAGTCGAGCTCATCCTTGAATATCTTCAATAACCTAGTCTTCACTGCTCCCAGAGGATGAGGACACAACGGGTAGCACAACGCTAAAGGGAAATGGATGTCCTTATTTCATTGTGGAACCCATTATTTTAAAACCGTGTTCACCTCACATTAAATCACTGCCCCTTTTCAGAGATAAGGATACAATAACTCGGAATAGACATAAACCATTCCGGCCTCCAACTCTGTTATACCTTACCAGTGACTCTTCCCAATCAAATAGGTATCAAACCCAGATTCTGCTGCTGTCTAAGGAAGAGAATACCTGACAGCATTACACCACACAAGCATTAAAGAAAGGAACAGAATCAATTCTGACATGCCATTCAATCATTTCTTATCTGTTCCTCAACATCAATCTCCTACTTTCTCCCTAGAATCCTTGATCTCCTAAAAAATCAAAAACTTATTTATTTGTACCTTAATGACACTAGTGTCTGTGTTTTTTTTGTGTGTATGTATGTGTGTGTGTGTGTCTATGTGCGTGTTATCTGTGTATTTTTGTGACTACGTCAGTCTGTCTGTGTATCGGTCTGTGTGTTTTATCTGTGTTTCTGTCCATTTGTGTGCAATCATATATGTCTCTGTGTGGTTCTATGTCTGTGTATGCCTATGTCCTTGTATGCATTGTGCATGGTAGTATATTGAGGTGTTGCCAATACTTCTGTGTATTTCAATTCCTGCATCTCTGTGCAATGAGGCATCTGTTCCTTTGCGAGTAAGAGAGATGAGGTTGGAACTGACAGTGGGTTTAAATTGAGAATTGCTCTTTACTGAACATTGCTCCAGACTCGTTTGGTGGGACGTGGATGTTTCAGAATCTCCACACAAAGCCTCCTAGTACTCTTCGGCTCTTTCCAAGATCATCCACACATGTCGGGGTAGGGGGGTGAGGAAACGGATATGGGGCACTCCACCACCTCGCTTGGCCCTTGCAGTCCAATTCCAGATTGTTTCCCCTGGAATGGGAGAAGGGGAGGGATGGAATGAGGATGGGAGTGGGTGTCCCTGCTGTTTGTGCAGGTATTGCTGGAAGGGGGAAGGGGAAGGTGTCCAGTGTTGTATCCACGTCGTGTTATTAGTGTGCAGAGCTATGGCGTCAGTGACAGTAAAAGTGGGGAAGGGAAGGTGCTGAATTCAGTGAGAGTGGTAATGCTTGAGCCTTTTTGGAGAGAGATTGTGAGAATTGTTCCAGGTAGGTGCTATGACAGATACACAGTGAGGTGTGAGGGAGAAGAGAGAATATCGTGACACTTATCCTGTCAGAGCGGGGAGGATATTGATCCTGGTCCTGTATTGCTGACCAATTCTTCAGATCATCCCAGCGTCGAGGCGTGTCTCCCTATACGTCTTGTCCAAGTCTATCACTAATACCGCCACAGAATCTGAGGGACAGAATCTGTCCCTCAGATTCCACAGAATCAGTTTGGGTGGATCTTACAAATAGCAAGGAGAAGCAAACATGTGTGTGTTATATATCGAAACCAAAATTGTTGTGCAAGTACTTTGCATCATATGCTCTGGAAATTGGATATGCAAGTATATGCAAGGCGAAGCAATGACATAGTGATATTATCGCTGGTATCTTAGCCCAGAGACCCAGGGAATGTTCTGGATACCCGAGTTCGAATCCTGCCATGGCAAATGGTGGAATGTGAATTCGATAAGTATTTGGAATCAAGGGTTTATGATGACCAGGAATCCATTGGCGATTGTTCGAAAAACTCATCAGAATGACTGCTGTCCTTTAGGGAAGAAAACTGCTGTCCTTACCTGGTCTGGCCTGCATGTGACTCCAGACTCAAGGCAACGCTGTTGACTCTTAACTGCCCTCTGGCATGGGCAATGGATTTTGGTTAATAATGCGTCGCCCTCATCCCGTGAATGAGTAACAAATAATCGTGCGTGCTGCAGTAATAATGGATGGTCTGAAGTTGCATTGCAACTGCGCTAACTAAGTGACTGCTCATGCTGTTAAAAATATATTCCATAACTGTATATCAAGTAGGTCGAAGAATATGTTGTGAAACAAACTTGGGAGCAGGTTATTTCGGATTTGGTGTTGTGTGGTCACGAGGACTAATTACTAACCTTGATCTGCAGCAGCTTTGAGGAATTGTGACATTACTATGTTGCATTTACACGTCGTCTGCCTACAATATAGAAATTTTGAACATTATAGTCAAACATCGTGGAGGCCTGGAGGCTAGAGGGTCAAGTTAGCTTCAGTAAATTTGAAAAGTACAATATAACATTCAGTGAGAGACAAGCAATGGTTGTTCGAGTCATAGAGTCCTACAGCACGGAGATATTCCCTTTGGCCCAAAGTGGTCCATTCCGCACAAAATGCCCATTCACACTGATCCCACTTCCCTTCAATTGTCTTGGATTCGTCTAATCATTTCCTATCCAAGTATTTGTCCAAATACCTTTTAAATGTTGTTAATGTACCACCTCAACCACTTCCACTGGCAGCTCAATCTATACGAGTACCACTCTGTGTGTAAAATTGCTCCTCAGGTTCGCTTTTATTCGTTCTCCTCTGACCTTAAACTGATGCCCTCTAGTCCGGGATTGCCCAACCTTGGGGAAAAAAAGACTGAGTGCATTCACTCTATTCATGTTTCCCACTATCTTTTACACTTCTATCAGATCTCCCTCAGTCTCATACACTCTAAAGTAACAAGTCCTAACTGGTCCAAACTCTCCCTATACCTCAGACCATTGAGTCCTTGGCAACATCTTTGTACATTTCTTGTGCACTATTTCCAGTTTAATAATATCCTTCCTCGAGTAAAGTGAAGAAAACTGAACATAACGCTACAAGTAAGGAATCACCAACATACTGTATAACTGCAACATAACTCCCCAATGCCCTGACTGATGAAAGTCCGTGTGCCAAAAGCCTTCTTCACTGTCCTGTCTATCTCTGAATCAACTTTCAGAGAACCGTGCACCTGAATTCCAGGGTCCGTCTGTTCCACTACAGCCCATAAGGCCCAACGATTCACCATGAAACTCCGACCTTGAATTGACTTTGCAAAATGCAAGATCTCACATTTATCCACATTCAACTCCATTTGCCATTTCTTGGCCGACGTCCGCAACTGATCAAGGTCCTGCTGCAATTTCTGATAACCTTCTGTCCACGAGACCACATTATTTATTGTCATCTACAATCTTACTAATCATGCCTTGTACATTCTAAACTAAATCATTGTACATAAAACAAACAGTAATTGTCCCAGTACCGAATACTGAGGCACTCCACTAGTGACAGGCCTCCAGTCCGACAAGCATCCTTCCACTATTACTCGATTCTTACTACCATCAATGTTGTATCCAATTGCCATGTTCTCACTCCTTTCCAGGCAATCTAACCTTCCAGAACAGCATACCATGTGAACACTTATAGAAGGCCTTAATAAAATCAGTTGGCCTACTTATACCACCCTGCCCTCTTCAACGTTGCTGGTCACTTCATCAAAGAACTCTAAAAGATTTGTGAGCCATGATCTCCCATAAACAAAGCCGTGCTGACTGCTCCTAATTACACCCTGCCTTTCCAAATGTATGTATATCTTATCTCTAAGAATCTTCTCAAGTACCTTACCTACTATAGATGTTAGATTTACGGATCTATAGCTCCCAGATTTTTTTTTGTAACCCTTCTTGAATAAGGGCACAGCATTCCCCGTCCTCCAGTCATCTGGGACGTCACCCCTGCCTAGCGATGATGTAAAAATATCAGCCCGACTCCCGCAATCTCTTCTCTTTCTTCTTGCAATGTTCTTCAATATATCTGGTTTATAGAAATACTGCAAAGTCTGAAATAAAAGTCTATTTCTTTAAGGTAAAAAACACCGAAGTGATTTTATGATTGTTAACATAACAAATCAAAGATTATATTAGTCATAGGAAGTGACTTCAGAAGAATTCCAGACATTGTGGAAACCTGAGAAATGTCAGAAATTTATAATCCAGAAAAGAAGAGACGTGAAACTGATAAGGAAATGAAAAAGAGAACATACATGCTAACAAATAGGAACACAAAGACTGCACAAATCTACATTTTGTATTTCAAAGGAAACAAAACAAAGCAAGGTTAAATGTGGAAATTTGTCGTCGAGAGAGGAGAGTTCATTGTGGAGAACAGGGAAATGGCAGAGAAAATAATCTGTTACTCTGCATCTGTCATCATGGAGAATGACCCAGAAAATCATCCAGAAATAGCAAGTGATCATATAGGGCTTGTAGAACAAAAGACGCAAAGTCGATTCATATCAGCAATCAGTTCATATCAGTTTATTCATATACTAACCGTGATCCAAACATGGTAGGTAGATGAATGATATGGATCCAAGCACCTAGAAAGAGAAAAAGTGATATTGTGAAGAAATGCAGACCATATCAGTAACAAGGTAGTCCTTGAACATGTAGCTGGATGGAGCACTACTAAGTCTAACGAAACAAATGTAATTAATTTCAAAATGCCTTAAATAAATCAACAATAGAAATATTAATTGCACTGCCAATGGCTGTGTTTTATTTTCCTGCATATTCCACAGAGGCTGGAATGCCATTGTAGATAAATGGAAGGTAATAAACGTGATCCAAGCATGATAGGTAGATGAATGGAAAGGATCCAAGCATCTAGAAAGAGAAAAACTGATAGTGTGGAGAAATGCAGACCAATTAGCAAGACATCTGCAGAGAAACGTTTGGAATCTATGAGACAGGATGCGATATTGGATATTTAGAAATTAACAGCAACATTGGAGAGAATCAGTATGCATTTTTGAAAGAGAAATCATACTTGATAACTTCGGAAATTCTTGAAGGGTGATTGGAAGAATGTATGTAAGTGGAAAATTAAAGTTGTGTTCACCTTCAAGTACAGGAGTCAGAGTATCGATGCAACAAAATGTTGAAGTCGTTTCACAGCGAGTTGGTGAGACTGTACCTGAACTATTGTGTACAGGGTTGGTTAGACTGTACCTGGAGTATTGTGTACAGTTTTGGTGAACCAATCTGAGAAAGAATATACTGAACACAGAGGTCATGCAATGGGCATTCTCCAGATTCGTCCCTCAGGTGGCGAGATTGCCTTGTGAGGAAACTTGGCCTGTGTTCTCGTGAGTTTCAAAGAATGAGAGGTGATCGCAGTAAAATGTAGAAAATTCACTAAACATATGACGAATTCAAAATAAACAGGATGTTTCTCTGGCTGTCTACCCGACATTTAAGACAAGTAATGGCAGGATAAGGGATAGGCCATTTAAGACCGCAATAAGGAGGAAATTCTTCACTCGGAGACGAGTGACTAATACCTTCTGGCATGGAAACCTTCTGGCACGGCAAGATTAGGGAGAATCCCTAGATAATCTACAGTGTGTCAACCAGAAAAGAATAAACAAGGAACAGGTCGGACTCACTAGTGACTTGCTAAGTTGCATCAAAATCAACTTAGCGGTAGGAGACAGATGATGGTGGTAGAAGCCTGAATGTGTGACTGGAAGCCAGTGTCCAATAGTGAACCACGGGGAGCAGTGTTGTGTGCCTTATTATTGTGATTCGGAGGTACCAATGTTGGACTATGGTGGACAAAGTTAAAAATCACAGAACACCAGGTTTATAGACCAAGAGGTTTATTCGAAGGCACGAACTTTCAAAACGCATAACCACCTGATGATGAAGCAGCACTTCAAAAGTTAGTGTCTCCGAATAAACCTGTTGGACTGTAACCTGATGTTGTGTGATCTTTAACCTTATCATTTGTGGTATTCATAAATGGTGTATCTGTGAAAATGGGCGAGGGTGGGGAGAGTGAGATGAGCAATTTTGTGTTGGACACAAAAATTGGCCGGGTGGTTGTCAGTGAGGAGGAAGGTCTAATATTACAGGAAGATATAGAATGAATCAGATGGGTAGATCAATGGCCGATGGAATGCAACCCTGATAAGTATGAGGTGGTGCACTTTGGAAAAAGGAACCAGACAGGGAATACTCAATGAATGTATTCGCAATAGGAAGGACAGGGGTTCTTCTCCATATATCGCTGAATGTGAGTAAACAGGTTAGTGCATAAGTTGAGAAAGCACAGGGGCCCGTAAACATAGCCTTTATTCATCGAGGCATTAATTATAAGAGCGATGCGGAACTTTGGTTAGACCAAGATGGAACACCGTGTGTAGTTCTGGGAACCACATGACAGGAAGGATCTGATTGTACTGAAGGGGGTGCAGAGGAGATTCATCAGGATGTTCCCTGGGATGGGGCATATCAGCTATGGAGAGAGGCTGGATAAGCTCGGGTTGTTTACGTTGGAGTGGAGAGGCTGAGGGAGACGTGATTCAGAAGGATAAGAATATGAGGGACATGGACACGGTGGATAGACAGCAGCTATTCATTTAAGTCATGCGGAGAAGAACAGGGAAGCACATTCTTAAAGTGAAGGGTTTGAGAATAAGAGAGGACATGAGGATCGTTTTTCACCCAGAGGGGTTTGGGGCCTGGAATGCACTACGGAAGAGGGAGTTGTCATGCATAACCTCACACCTGTTACAAAGTACTTAGACGACCTATTGAAGTATCACATAACATTCCCAGCTATGGGACTCCTGTAGAATAGTGGGACTAATGTAGACCGTGCTGTATTTCTGATGGTACAGAGTCAATGCTTCGATGGTTGCATGGTTCCGTCAGGTAAGTCATTGAGAAGCTTACGACAGGAATTGATGGGTTTCAGAAAACTATATGCACAAGGGTAATAAGAGTGAACTTGTAATAGCTTCATAAAGTATGTCAATGGCAAAATTAAGGGAAAAGAACGTGCAGTTTCTTTACAGTTTGAATCCAGAAAATGGAGAATGGAGAAGAGGGAAATTACAGAACTATGCAGCAAACATTTCAGTTATGTATTCACAGAAGAAAACAAAACAAAAAGCAATCTTCTCAGCAATACTTGGAAACTTTAATCTGGTGAGAAGAAAGGGAGTGGAATGAACTTAGCAAATAAATGTGATGGAGAAAGTATTTTAACTGAAAGTAATGAGCTGAGAAAAAGTCAACAGAGATTTATCAAATGGGAATCACATTTGTGAAACTGACATTTAGCAAAATTATGGAGAAGCAATCAATGCAATACGATTGGATTTTCAGAAAGATTTTTGATAAAGCCCCAAGCATACTATGCAAATTAGAAACATATGGGAATGTGGCTAATAGAAGGGCATGGTTTAGAATGGGGAGCTAACAGGAAACAGTGAGTAAGAATAAGATAATGTTTTTTTAGAGCGGAGGACTCAGGGATATAGCAGGATTCAGTGCTGGGACTTGGTTTTTCAAGTACACACCAAATTTTTCTTAGAGGAAATCAAATACAATATTTCCAAGCCTGCTGATAGCACTAATCGGTGTTGAATTGTGAGTGGTTGAGGAGGATGTAAAAAAGCTCCAATGTGACTGAGACAAGTGGAGTTTCTGTGCAAACATGTAGCAGATGGAGATCAATGTGGGTAGATGTGACGTTGTGCCCTTTGATGGGAAAAAGAGAACGGCAGTCTATCATTAGAAAAGTCTGGAAAATATTACAGGATCAGAATGCAGTTAGGATGATAAGTGTGGTGTTGACCTTAATTTCAGGGAGATTTGAGTACAGGTGAAAGGGTGTCTAACTACAGCTGTACAGGGTCTTGGTGAGACACCACCTCGAACACTGTGCACTATTATGTGCAATGTGGGTCTCCTTACCTAACAAAGGACAAGCCTGACATTGAGGAAGAGCAGCAAAGGATGACCAGACTGATCTCTGGGATAACAGACTTGTTGTGGGAGCAGAGTTTGGGTTGACTGAACCTATATTCCATGTGCTTTAGCAAAATGAATGGAGACTTCAGTGAAATAAATAGAAGTCTGACAGAGCGAGACAAATTAGAAGCTCTGGCCATTTTAGAGACCATTGAAGAGTTTAGCACATGTCTGTGCATCTGGAGTCAATTTTATGCCAGACCAGGAAAGCACGGGAGATTTACATCCTGAAAATACACTGGGGAAGCAAACTGCTGTTGACAATCGACATTTGCTTCAGGGTATCTGTGAGTGAAACCAGATGTTAGATCTCGGTATTTTATTAGTTGTTTTTAACTTCCACCAGCTGTCAGAGCATTAGCCTGGTCTGGATTAGTAATCCAGTGACTTTTCCAAAACAGCAGCATCTCCACATGGGGACCTGTCAGAAACCACACTGAGCAGGTTATCTCTGTGCTGCTTGACAGCTCTGTCAAAAAGAACTCCCACCAATTTGATTATCGTGATGGGACTGAGCGTGTGATAATTGGTCAGATTGTAATTCTTCCCCTTTTAGGGAACTGGTTTGCTGAGTAATTTTCCACATTTCCAGGGAGATGGAGTTGTAATGAAACAGTTTCCCCAGCGACACGGCATATTGTGCAGCACAAGTTTTCAGTCCTATTGCAGAAATGGGGTCAGGGCCCATTGCATATGTCGTATCTATTGTGTTCAGCCGTTTCTTCATCTCAATTGCAGTGAATCGAGTTGGTTGAATTCTGGCATCTGTGATTCGGTGGGCATCATGGTGAGGGTGAGTTGGATCATTGGCTCAGCACTTCTGGCTGAGGATGGTGCAGATACTACATCCTTGTCGTTTACACTGACATGCAGGGCTGTTTGATTATTTAGGATGGGGATGCTTGTGGACGCCTCTCCTCCGTCATTTGTTCAATCATCCATCACTATTTATGACTGAATGTGGCAGGCCTGCAGAGTTTCAATCAGATCTGTTGGTCAAGTGCGGTAGCATTAATGGGCTAGCATCAGGTTGTGTTTCAAGTGGTTCTGACCCTGACACGTTCACCCACACTCGTCACTGAGCCATAGATCGTGTTGATAGTAACGCCAGACTGAGGAGATTATCCAGGGCGAAAAAGTTACAGGTTGTGGTTGAATGCAGATCCGTTTCTCCTGCTGCTGTGGTCTGCAGCACTTTATGAATGCACAGTTTTGAGCTGCAAAAATTGCAATGCACTTCTGATGTCTGTTCCTCAATTTACATCTAGACTCATTTCCCAAATCAGCCCTCTACTCAATGACCTACTCTGGTTTCTGATTTGATAATACTTTCATTTTCAAATTTTCATTGTACTGAGAGTCTCTTCCGGGTCATGCTTTCAACCTGACACATTCCACAGAAGCATTTAACTGATTTTATTTCAATTATTTAATTCCTTGAGTAATACCATCTTCTGTGTTTAAAGTGAATGCTTTTCCCTCTGTTTCTCTTTCTGACCACGATTAAATGCTCTGCTGTGTCAGTGACGCCAGCCTCATGTAGTTTCAGAGCCAATTAATTATATGGATTCTCAGTAATCTTCACCAGATTGTATGTTTTCTCTTTTGGTTAGATGCTGTCCCTGACTTGCCTTATCGCTCATAGCTGCGTTGTCCTCCCATGAGTATGTTTAATCTTCTTTGCGATGAATTTTTGATATCCTCCGAATTATCCCCATAAACTCCTGACATTGCTGCTCCATGGTCTTTCTTGCTCGTTTCCCCTTCCAATTAACTCTGGCCAGCTCCTCCCGTATGTCTTTGTAGTTACATTGCTTAATTATAATCACATTACATCAAGAAGAGAGCAATAGATATAAACCGAAAGAAGGAGTTTTGAGAGATTGGACACGAGGAAATTGGTGGATTTCTTAACTAGATACAAAGATACAACGAGAAAGAGAATATAGATGTGGAGATGTGAAAAATGAAAAAAACTAGATTATCAAAAGAAGTAGATGTATATCTCTCAATGTTTTGACAATTCCTGTGTGCTGTGGTCCTTTGTACAATGCATGCCTAACAGAATAATATGCTCAAATGCTGGGTCTGCTGCCAGAATTTATATCTTCAATATTATGACAGGCACTAGCTTTGGGAAGAACCCAACAGGCCAATATATTTAATTCCTGGTTGAAATAATTTGGGACAACAGAAGCATATATTTATAACACACATCCTGATAAGAATGAGAGACAAGAGTAGAGAATCCCAGAAAGGGGGGAACGTTGAGAAATGGGGAACATATCACTTCAGATGATGACCAAATAATGTGTTAATGTTTTATAAATGTTATACATCATGTGCATCGTTTTTTGTTAACTGTGTCTCCGTGGTTCATTCCGAATGTAATGTACACATATGAACAATCTTACTTATCTGAACACACACTAATTAAACAGTGTATATAAAATCATTTTTCCTATATTTCGAACTGTCCTGTTGTCATGCTACCAGTATACATGAACACCAACTGGCCACCAAAAGACATGACCCACTTTCACTCGTTTCTATACATACAGACATAAAAGGACACCACTTTTACTTGGACAACACACACGTCCTACTACAGGTGAAACAAAAACACACACGAAAGTTCTTAGTGGCATGGCAATCTAATCAGAAATACATTGATAAACATATCGATTTAGATCCTATCTACATTCCCTTGAAAAAAAGAACTGGAAATGACATCACCCACCTTAAGAAACCAAGACCGATAAATAGACTCTCACTGATGATGTTACCCAGTCATGGTGACGAAACATCTGAAAACAAACATTCTAGCTCAGCAAGCTAACTTACATACTTATAAATTGTTATTTTTCTTTTAATAGTGAAATTTGGGACTTCTCTGTCACTCATATTTTAACAGATTACGAGACGAGGTGAGCTTTTCTGGGTATGTGGTCTTAATTAACAGAAGGGTTCGATATCGACATCATATCAGCTTGAGGACTTGTCGTATGGGATTTGGACAGATTTGAACAGGTTTGGGATGAAAATAAAGGTCCCAGCAGATTCTATCATTTGGCAGTTAGTGACCTAGATCTTCAAATAAAACAGGTGAGAATATTCGTTTAATTTTGATTCCTTGTGGTTGGTTAAATTAAAAGTAATGACTTTACAAAAGAGGTTCTGGGGTTTGTAGATGATTCCCAAATTTGCCAAGAAAGTTTAGAAAAACAGCGGAATGGCATTTTCGAATTAACTAATAGATTAGAATTGGGTTTAACCAGGGACAAAAGCAAAGCTGAAATTTTAATGGAGTTGGTCAATCACTTTGGTGTATCAGAGAAAGAGGCAACTGCATTCGAGTTACGAAAACTTAAATTGCAAATGTGGCAACTGTAGTTAGAAGGTAAAGAAAGAGACAGAAAGAGAGAGAGAAGATAGAGAAAGAGAATGAGAGGAACAAGAAAGGGAGAGAGAATTTGAACTTCAGAAGTTGAGAATTAGATAAGAAAGTTAAATTAACAGAATGAAGATGAAGGGAGAACGTAGGGATGTATATAACTATGTTAATATATTGCCATATTTCGGTGAGAAAAATATCAAAACCGTTTTTACGTAATTTGAAAAATTGGTTGAATCGATGGTGTGTCCAATGAACATGTGGGTAATGCTAGTTCAGACTAAACGGGTAGGCACAGCTAGTCAGGTATGCGCGGTGCTGTCAGATGAGGGGGCAAGAGATTATGCAGACGTCAAACAAGGTATTTTGATTGCTTATGAACTGGTACTAAAAGCATATAGACAGAGGTTCACAAATATAGATGGAACCAGGTCAGAGTTATGCTGAGTTTGAAATAATTCAACGCAGTCATTTTGATAGATAATTGTGGGCTTTAAAGTGGATAAGACCTGTGAGGCTTGAAGGGAGATTATTCTGCTGGAGAAGGTTAAAGACTCACTTCCAGAGATGGTAAGAATTCACGTGAATGAACAGACAGTTCAAGAAGTGAGAACCGCGGCAGAAATGGCAGCTAAATACGCATTGGAGCATGAGATTAAATTTAGCTTCTGGGAGGGTTTTCATCCACTGAGGAATAGAATTTTTGAGAAGGGGAGACCTGACACTGCAAAACATACAGTAAAGCACACTGGCAATTATTTAGCGCAGGAGAGAAAAGATACCCAAGGGGTTGAAAGGGCATTGAAGTGAGGCACTTTGGGAAAAGATGCAGTAAAAGAGGTTAAGCCAGTGTATTAGTGAAACCGGTAAAGGAGACATGAAGTGGAGCCAATGAGGTGCAGGAGAGTGTACAGCCGAGACAGGGGCTGGTTATGGAGTCATGCCTGATCTCTATAAAAAATGCGCTTCTGTGTATAAGGTTTACGCGGTGGGGGTGAGGGGGGAGGACAAGAAGTTATAATTTTGTGAGGTACAGGTTCTGCTCCGTCTCTAATAGTTGAGAAGTGAGGCGCCGGAAAAGCACAACAGATCAGGCAGCATCCGAAGAGCAGGACAATCTACATATCATGCATAAACCCATCGTCAGGAATGTGGCGAGGGGCCAAGGGGGCTGAAAGATAAATACGAGGGTAGTAGCTGGGCTGGTGGGAGGGTCACTGGGAAGGCAATACGAAGACGCAGTTGGGAGTGATAGTGATATGTCGGAGGGGAGGGTGGAACCTATCGCCTTCCAAGCTACCTCCCACCCAGCTCCACCCCCACCCTCCCATTTATTTCTCAGCCCCATGCCCCTTCCCTTACCCCCATTTTCCTGATGAATGACTTGCACCTGAAACGTCAACTCTCCTGCTCCTCAGATGCTGCCTGACCTGCTGCGCTTTTCCAGGCCTACAGTTTTCAACTCTGATCTCCAGCATCTGCAGTTCTCACTTTCTCTCAGCTTCTAATAGTAAGAGGTGAAAGTATTTTCACTCTTTCTGACATGTTAATCAAGAGCGTGATAATTTGTGGAACGGGGCAGAAATTAAGCATCAGGTTGGAATGCCAAATCAAGGTTTGGGAAGTAACAGGGTGAGTTAATGACAGCGTGTCTGTTAGGAATACAGTTTGTTCTTGGGAACGATTTTGAAGGATCCAAGTTGGGAGAGGCACCCCTTGTGGCGGAGAAGCTGTAGGAAGACTAGGGAACTTGGGAGTTAAAAGAAAAATACTCTGGAATTTTTTTCCAGACTGTGTAGCAACACGATACCACTGCCATAAGTTACAGCAGGAAGGGAAAACGACACAAAAAGACAAAAGGAGTTGATATTCAGTTAACTGACACCCTGTTTAATGTAACGGTGCAGGAAAAGACTGAACAGGCAGAGGGTCAGGCACAAGTGTTTCGTCCCGAAAGGTTAATGGACTTACAAAATATACACACACACATACTCATAAAAAGGAATCAGAATATATTGTGAAACATTATTAACTTAAAGATAGAATCCTAAAATTAACATGGAGACCACGACAGGTTACTGCAGAAGGGAAATGGGCCGAGGTGCACCAGATTGTGTTACCAGTAGCAGACAGTGTTACGGGTAGCACATGAACTAACTGTAGGCGGTCACCTAGGTGTATGGAGACTCAGGCTAAGGTACAGAAGCATTTCTAGTGGTCTGGAATGCACAAGGACGTGGTTAATTTTTATTGTACATCTCATACATGCCAAATGGTAGGTACGTCACAGGCAGTAAGAAAACCAGCAGCTTTGTTGCCAATTCCTGCATTCGAAGAACCTTTCATGTGGCTTATGATCAGTTGTGTAGTTCCCCTTCCTAAAGTAAAAGTGGAAACCAATATTTTCTGACCATAATGGATGTGTCTACCTGATTTCCAGAGACAATCCCATTACTGAGTGTTAAGGCGAAAACGGAGGTGGACGGGTTGGTAGCTTTCCTTACTCGCTGTGGGTTATGCAGAGAGATTCAGTCAGACCAAGGCTCTCATTTACCGCTCAGCTGTTTAAGGAAGTCATGGATAGCAGAGGCATACAGCGCTTCAAATTATGTCCGTCCCATCCTGAGTCCCAGGGAGCCTTGGGAAGTTAGCATCAGACACTAAAGGCCATGTTAACAGCGTACTGTCAGGGTTGCCCGAATGATTGGGATAAAGGTGTCCCATTAAATTGCTTGCCATCGGTGATGCCCCAACTAAATCTACTCAGTTTACTTCCTTTGCGTTAAATTCGTACATTAGTGAGAGGTCATTTGAAATTAATTAAGTATAAATTGACAGGACCGAGGTCTGAGATCTCAAACATGGATTATGTATGTGAGGTGAGGGAGCGATTAGATTATGTATGTGAGTTAGCTAAACAGCACCAGAAGAGGGCACAGTATAGAATGAAGCAGGTGGCAGATAAAAACTCTGAAACTTTGACGATTTCCCGTGGGGATGAGCTATTAGTATTGTTAACAGTGGTAGGAAATCTCTTCAAAACCAAGTTTATTGGCCCCTTTCAAATTAAAAATTGTTGAGTCAGTTAAACTATCTGGTAAAGATAGCGGATATGACAAAACACCAATATCACTTATTGTATCTGTTGCTCCCGATGCAGTCTCCTCTGCATTCTATGCCTCCTAGCAGAGCGCTTTAGGGAACATCTCCGGGACACCCGCACCAATCACCCACACCGCCCTGTGGCCCAACATTTTAACTCCCCCGTCCCACTCTGCCGAGGACATTTAGGTCCTGGGCCTCCTTCACTGCAACTCCCTCACCACCAGGCGCCTGGAGGAACAACACCTCATCTTCTGCCTCGGAACACTTCAACCCCGGGGCATCAATGTGGACTTCAACAGTTTCCTCATTTCCCCTTCCAACACCTCACGTCAGTTCCAAACTTGCAGCTCAGAACTGTCCCCATGACTTGTCCTACCTCCCACTCACAAGTCTATACTGACTGCGCCGAATCAAACCCTGTGTAAGTAATGGGTGCAGTCAATGGTATGCTTTCTGTCATTGTAAGATGATTCAAGTTTGTAAATAATGCCATCTTCCTGTAGTTGTAGATCCTTGTTGAGAGATCATTTGGAGCACACTCTCCAGATTTGATCTCCTTTGTAAGGAATAATCTCCTTACCACAGACACGGGTGATGGTTTCATGTGCAGACACAGTGAAGAATCTGAGTGTTTAATCTGTAGAGCCGTGTGCGATGAAGAAATGGAGACAAGGAGTGGCAGCAATCTCTTATTCAAAAGAGACATTGAAAGGGTGAAAAACTCCATACATTACCCAGGATTTATTGGTTTGATTTATTGCCACATGTACCTCAGTACAAGGGGAAACACTTTATTTATGAGCAGTGGAGGCAGAACATAGTAAATATGGCCAGACAGATCATCGGGTGGAAATAGACTTGGAAAGTGTAAGGCATACAGGATACACTGCACAGGACGTGCACTAGACAAGATAAAAATGAACACAGTCAGCAGTATTTGAATTAGAGAGTCCATTCATCAGTCTAACGTGACATTCCGAATAGTTTATATGCCTTAATTAACTTTCCGTACGTTATTAAGCGTCGGCGTGTGAACCCTGTACTGAACATCAGGTTGTTCACAGTCCCCAACAGCAGCAACAATACCCTCCATCTGAAACAGGTAGCCATTCGTACCAGCTTCCACCCTGCATAGAGAACACCAGGCTGTCTTCTCGGAGATGGAAGATGCCTTCTTGAGACTTCACACAATGGGCGGCACGGTGGCACAGTGGTTAGCACTGCTGCCTCACAGCGCCAGAGACCCGGGTTCAATTCCCGCCTCAGGCGACTGACTGTGTGGAGTTTGCACGTTCTCCCCGTGTCTGCGTGGGTTTCCTCCGGGTGCTCCGGTTTCCTCCCACAGTCCAAAGAAGTGCAGGGTTAGGTGAATTGGCCATGCTAAATTGTCCGTAGTGTTAGGTAAGGGGTAAATGTAGGGGTATGGGTGGGTCGGTGTGGACTTGTTGGGCCGAAGGGCCTGTTTCCACACTGTAATAATCTAATCTAATCTAATCACTAAAAAACCCACGTGTGTATCATGAGAAAAGGAGCCAGGAGGAACAATGTGGAGAAGTCTGTCTGTGCAGGCTCTGCTCCACTTGTTCATCACGTTAGAGCATCAATTCAGAGACAATGAGGACTGCTGATGCTGGAGATCAGGGTAAAGCATCGATTGCTAGAAAAGCACAGCAGGTCAGGTAGCATCCCAGGAGCAGGACATTCCACGTTTTGGGCATAAGCGATTCATCAGAAATCAGAATCAATTACCTCATTCTATCCCATTGCAAGTGCGTGAGGGGAATGGCCTCCTCCTGTTGCTGTGTAAGTGACTCCAGGGCTGAGTGGCCTTCTCCTGTTCCTGTGTAAGTAACTCCACGGGCTGAATGACCTCCTCCTGTTCCTATGTAAGTGACTCAAGGGGCTGAACGGCCTCATCCTGTTCCTGTAAGTGACTCCAGGGGCTGAATGACCTCCTCTTGTTCCTATGTAAGAAACTCAAGGGGCTGAACGGCCTCCTCCTGTTCCTGTGTAAGTGACTCCAGGGGTTGAATGACCTCATCCTGTTCCTGTAAGTGACTCCAGGGGCTGAATGGCCTCCTCTTGTTCCTCTGTTAGTGACTCAAGGGGCTGAATGCCTTCTTCCTTTTCCTGTGTAAAACGTCACTCAAGGAGCAGAGTGGCCTTCTCCTGATCCTGTGTGAGTGACTCCAGGGGCTGAATGGCCTCCTCCTGTTCCTGTGTAAGAGACTCAAGGGGCTGAATGGCCTCATTCTGTTCCTGTGTAAGAGACTCAAGGGGCTGAATGGCCTCATCCTGTTCCTGTGTAAGTGACTCCAGGGGCTGAATGGCATCTTTCTCGTCCGATTGGGCAGGGCAAAGGGCCTGATTTGGGTTGCCCCGCTTCTTGTTTGACAGCTCGATGTACTGACAAGTGTGATGATGCTGCAGCTTTAAGAGGTTATTTTTGTCCTATTTTCTTTTCAGAGAGAGATTGAATGATCGTTACCAAGCTGGTTAGTTAAGACCACTAGAGTAAACAGCGAGGCATGCCTTAGGTTAATTTTGATGCAGACTGAATGGGTGTGGCCAGCTCTCACAGATTAAGATCTCTGGGTTTTGGTTTCTCAGTAACATCCGAAACTATAGGGGTCTCCACAGACTTGGAAGCTTCCGTGAATGTGCCCTGGCTGCTACTCTCTGAATGTTCTCTTGATGCTGGTTTTACATCCTGAATTGGAAATATTTTGACATTCTGTGTCTGAATTTTCCTTTCTGCCAGGGGCTGTGTTTATGGGAATTCCCTATATTGGAACAGTTCATTCGTAATAGTTCCTAGATCTATTAGTCTGTTAACTTGGCCAATATAATTACATTATTCTAAATTCCTCTTTCTTGGTTATATTTCATCTTTCGTGTTTAAGTAAATGGTGTTTTGCTTCACACCGATTAGTTTGACAAGTCACATTGCATCTGGAATAGTGACTTGCATTTTCTTTAAAATAAGAGTCTAGGCTACCGCCTTCAAATATTGTCGAGGGGTTCTGGTGTGCTCGATCATACGAGACACCTTCTCTTCCTGAGTAATAGGCTGGAGGTACTGAATGGGTTGTCCCTGTTCTTCTCCAATAGTGTCAATGGGATGAACGACTTCCTTATATTACTGTGAAACCAATGTGAGGTGCGGCGAATGAGCTCTTATCTTACAGTGACAATGTGCTGTGTCAGGCAATGTTGTGACATGAATTTTACCGACATTTTAACAGCACAAGCCTCAATGGAGTCTGGGCCTTGCTGCACATGGACGCAGACAAGTTTAGGAGCTGAGGGGGGCGTCAAATTATTCTGAACATTGCGGAATCTTCATTGACCATCCCCACTTCTGATGTTATGATGGGGAGGGTGAGGGTGGGAAGACATTGATGAAACAGCTGAAGATGTTTATGAAGGGGAAGCTACCCTAAGGATCTCCCACAGAGGTGACCCAGGACTGAGATGATGAACATCTTCCTTTGTGCCATGTCTGACTCCAAACACTGGCGAGTTTAGATTACATTACAGTGTGGAAACAGGCCCTTCGGCCCAACAAGTCCACACCGACCCGCCGAAGCGTAACCCATCAATACCCCTACATTTACCCCTTACCTAACACTACGGGCAATTTAGCATGGCCAATTCACCTGACCTGCACATCTTTGGACTGTGGGAGGAAACCGGAGCACCCGGAGGAAACCCACGCAGACACGGGGAGAATGTGCAAACTCCACACAGTCAGTCGCCTGAAGTGGGAATTGAACCCGGGTCTCTGGAGCTGTGAGGCAGCAGTGCTAACCACTGTGCCACCGTGCCGCCCATGAAGTGAAGGTGTTGAGGTTTAGAGAAGATATGAGGATTGACTTTTACCCAGAGGGTATTGGAGTCCGGATTAAACTTCCTTAGAGGATAGTTGTGATGGGTAATTGCACAACCATTAAAACTTGCTTGAAGTATCATAACATTTATGTTTACAGATCTCATGTAAGAAAGTGGGACTCATGTAGATCATACTGCTTTTCTGACAGTACAGATTATATGCTTCTGTGATTGTTTTATTATGGACAGTGAAAGCAGTTATGTAGATAATTGGTGCGTTGACCATCATCTCAGGGGGATTTGAGTACAGGAATATGGGCGTCTTACTGTAGCTGTACAGGGCCTTGGTGAGACCCCATCTCGAACAGTGTGCAGTATTATGTGCAGTTTTAGTGTCCTTACCTAATAAAGGAAAAATATGATATTGAGGGTGGGCAGTGAAGGATGACCAGACCGATCTCTGGGATGACAAGCTTCTTGTGGGAGCAGAGTTTGGGGTGACTGGACCTGTATTCCATGAGCTGTTGGAAAATGAGTGAAATATATAAAACTCTGATGGGGAGACAGTATGGAAGCAGGGATGATGATTCCCCTGTCTGGGAAGTCTAAAACAGGGGCCCACCGTATTAGGGACAGGCAGGCCACTCTGCATTGAGATGAGAATAAATGTCTGCACTCAGAGACTGATGAACATGGGGAACTCTCTCCCAGATCAGGCTGTGGAAGACAAGGCACTGAATATAAATAATGATTAATAGGCACGAAAGGGATGGGAAGAGAACAGGAATATAGTGTGGAAATAGAGGATCAGCGATCATTCCACGCTGTTCTCTGATAACGCGGCAGCTGTGTTCCTGTGGAACACTATTATAGAAAGCGGTGCAATATAAATAATGGGGGCTATGGGAAAAAGAGGGTAAGGTGCGAAGACCCAATAATGTCCGGAAATATCAAAACATAAAAATTAGTCAGCCTAACACAAACAACAGCACAGTCTATGTAAATCTTTAAACCATATATTGTAATGAAATAGTGCTGTAGATGTACAACTTTCACACTACAGTTACTGAATACAGCAATGTAGCTTTCACCAAGCTCTTCACCAGAAAGCACGCAAACGGACTGACCACATGACGCTACTGCGGGATTCCAGTTACAGTAGATTCGCGACATTAAGGAGAGATGCCCTTCAACAAAACAAGTCCACACAGAAGAGTAACCCACCCAGACCCATTCCCTAATCCTATATTTACCGCTGACTAACACACCTAACACAATGGCCAATTTAGCATGGCCAACTCACCTGACCAGCACATCTTTGGACTGTGGGAGGAAACTGGAGCACCTGGAGGAAACCCATGCAGACACAGGGAGAATGTGCAAACTCCACGTGTAAGTTAACCCAATGTGGAAATTGAACCCGGGTGCCTGGTGCTAACCACTGAGCCACTCTGCCGTCCCAAGATTTCTCCCCAAGATTCTTCCCCTGGTTTGCAAGAAAGTTCCTTATAAATGTCGACTACAATTCCCAGTTCTGCAAGTAGGTTTTCTCGCTGAGCTGGAAGATTCATACATCCATAATCTCAACCTGAGCTACAAATCTTCTCAAACCTCGCTAACAATTCCCAGTTTCAGGCTCAGTTTCAAGACGTGCAGTGCGGATTACACTCCTGGTTTAGCTGAACACATTGAGGGTGCATTTTGCAGACAGAGGACCCTGAGGGTGGGTTTTGCTGTTCAGCTGGTGCCGGGGATTGAATCATGTCACAGTGAACGGGAGCTCGCTTTATGAAGAAAGTTGCACAATTCATGAATCGTGTTGCAGCTAAATCGTGTTTAATAAGCACACATTATTGGAGAACTGCCTGTGTATTGAATGGAGGAGCAAAATTGATGGGCCGAAGGGACTACACTAATTTTTATTTTATATGTCCTGATGTTTAAACATACTGAGGGATATGAACCTTGTGTGGGGAAAATTGCATTGAGGAGATTTTCTCTATGAACTAGAATGGAGAAGGCTCAATGTGTTTAAAGACCTCCGCCTTTCCCGATGTTTCTGTGCAGTCTGTGGGAAAGCTCTGTAAATGTTGTGAAAATCTCTCAGATGTTAAGAAGGAGATCTCTGCATGGTGATGGGACCGTGTTTCCAATTCTCTTTTCCAATGCCGAGACTGGTGCTGGGTGTTCTGTCCAAGTTTATCCTTTAAGACCTCGGAGCAGTTTGATACAACAGAGTGTCTTGCTTGGGTGTTTCCGATACCATTGAAAAGTTTATCACATGTCTGTGTGTCTGGAGTCACTTTTTACCCAGACCAGGAAAGCACGGGAGATTCACTTCTTGAAAGTACATTGGGGTAGCAAATTGGTGCTTACAATCGACATTGGCTTCAAGGTCGACGCCAGATTTTACATCTGTTACTGACGCCAGATTTTACATCTTGATATTTCATTAATTATTATTAACTTCCACCAGCTGCCAGACCATTAGTCTCGTCTGGATTAGTAATCCAGTGACATTTCTACAACAGCATCATCTCCACTTGGGGACCTATTGGAAATCACACTGAGCAGGTTATTTCTGTGCTGCTTGACAGCTCTGTCAAAAAGAACTCCCACCAATGTGACTATCGCGACGAGACTGAGGGCGTAGTAAATGGTCAGACTGTAGTCATTCTCTTGTTATGGGACTGATTAAGCGGCTGTACAGGACATTGGTTAGGCCACTGTTGGAATATTGCGTGCAATTCTGGTCTCCTTCCTATCGGAAAGATGTTGTGAAACTTGAAAGGGCTCAGAAAAGATTCACACGGATGCTGCCAGGGTTGGAGGATTTGAGCTATAGGTAGAGGCTGAACAGGCTGGGGCTGTTTTCCCTGGAGTATCAGAGGCTGAGGGGAGACCTTATAGAGGTTCACAAAATTATGAGGGGCACGGATAGGATAAATGGACAAAGTCTTTTCCCTGAGTTCGGGGAGTCCAGAACTAGAGGGCATAAGATTAGGGTGAGAGGGTAAAAACAAGCACTGCAGATGCTGGAAACCTGAGTCTAGATTAGAGTCCCATTAAAGCTACTGCACTTGACTGGTTACATTCCAAAAAGCAGAACCACCATCTGATGGAGAAGGGGGAAGTCATCTCAGGACTAACAGATAAGATCGAAGCTCTGAATTCTTCCCTCATCCAGTTGGAAAAACACAGCAATTCAGGCAGCATCCGAGGAGGAGTAAAATCGACGTTTCGGGCAAAAGCCCTTCATCAGGAATACAGGCAGAGAACCTGAAGGGTGGCGGGCAAAGATATAAAAGAGTCCTGAAGGGCAACTTTTTCACGCAGAGGATGGTACGTGTATGGAATGAGCTGCCAGAGAATGTGGTGGAAGCTGGTACAATTGCAACATTTAAGAGGCATTTGGATGGATATATGAATAGGAAGGGTTTGGAGGGATATGGACTGGGTGCTGCCAGGTGTGACTAGATTGGGTTGGGATTTGTGCCCGGCATGGACAGGTTTGACCGAAGGGTCTGTTTCCATGCTGTATATCTCAATGACTCTATGACTCAATGGATATAGTTGAGTAATTTTCCACCTTGCTAGGGAGATGTCAGAGTTGGAACTGGATTGAAACAGCTTCCCCATGGACAAGACGTGTTGTGCAGCACAAGCCTTCAGTCCTATTACAGGAATGGGTTCAGGGCCCATTGCCTTTGTCTTATCTACTGTGTTCAGATGTTTCTTCCTGTCACATGCAGCGAATCAAATTGGTTGAAGACGAGCATCTGTGAAACTGTGATCATTATGTGGAGGGTGAGGTGTATTATCGACTCAACACTTCTGGTTGAGGATGATGCAGATACTACATCCTTGTCTCTTACACTGATGTTCAAAGCTGTTCCGTTATTTAGGATGGGGATATTTGTACAGTCCTCTCCTCCAGTAAGTTGTTTAATAGTCCATCTACATTGATGACTGAATGAGGGAAGAATGCAGAGCTTCGATCTTATCTGTTAGTCTTGGGCTGACTTCCCCCTTCTCCATCAGATGGTAGTTATGCTGTTTGGAATGTAACCAGTCAAGTGAAGTAGCTTTAATGGGTTGTCATCAGGTTTAGATACACATGGTTCTGACTGTGGCATGTTCACCGACACTCGTGACTGAACCATCACATGGCTTGATGATAATGGTACAGCGATGGATTATCCTGGGGAAAAAGTTAGGGATTATGATTGAATGCAATTCTGCTGCTGAGATCTACAGCATCACATGATAACCCAGTTTTAGCTGCAATATCTGCAAATAAATTCTACTGATTTTCCCCCAGTTCACACCGAGACCCATTCAAACCTCAGTGACCTAACCTGACTTCTGATTTGCGAACACATCCAGTTTCATATTTTCATTCTGCTGAGGGCCTCTCCCTGATGTCATACCTCTAATTTGTAACAATACTCAGATACTTTAACATATTCATCTGAATCATTTTCTTTCCAGTAATGCCATCTACAGTGTTTGAAGGGAATGTTTTGCCTTCTGTTTTTCTCCCTGACGATGATTAAGACCTCTGTCGTGGCAGTGACGCCAGCCTTATGTCGTTTCAGAGCTAATGAACTTGTGCACTTTGCATTATCGTTCACTTCCCAATGTACCGCGCTCCGTGCTGGGCAGGGCATTTGAGCAGATTTGACGCACGTCTTTGGAACTTGTTCAAAAACAGAAATTGCAGAAGAAACTAAGCAGTCTGGCTGAATCTTGTGGCGTGAAAGGAGAGTTCATCTTTCGGACCCAGTGACCTTTCCCAGTTTCTCCAGAAATATTTATGTTTTTGTTTCCAGTATCCATAGTTATTAGTTTAATTGAAAATTTGTTCTACGCCTATTCATTTCTGGAGAAACTCAGCAGGTCTGGCAGCATTTGCAGAGATAGAGAAAAAGAGTTAGCGTTTCAAGTCCAGTGTAACACTTCGTCAGAAATGAAAACGATTGGAAAATAGGCATTTTAGTCCTTTGGTAGAGGTGGGGGGGGGGGGGGGGGTGACGGAGAAGGGGTAGGTGACAGGGAAAAGAGGGTGTGAGAACAGATAAACAGGCTTTTAGCAGTGGTGAACGAGAAGATAATATAAAATGAATTTAAATTAAGATGTGACTGGGGGAAATGGGTTTTCTCTATTGAGAAAGATAAAGAAGACACAACCACACAAGGTCATAGGGAGACCAGGAGAGAGAATATATAGCATGTCGTATTATATAGATCTGGCAAGAGATACATTTTCACTGTAGAGATCATCACCGCCGTCAGACAAAGGAACGCAGGTGCTTGACGTCTTACTGGCACTAGTAAAACTTTCATGCTGCCTTAGTATTGGAACATAAAGACAAAACATATAACAGAATGAAGTTTGGACTGAGTACTGTTTACCAGTCGCTTTTAATATTGTTTCAAATTTGCAGTGCTTATTTTTAAATGCTTGTTCTTGAAGTTAGTATCAGATGGGGTTTAGGATCTTGAGCGGTAACATTGTAGAAATTTTTAAAACCATGGGAGGAATGGGTAGGATGAAAAGCCAAGATCTTTTAACAAGATAGGAAAATTAAATTATCGAGTGCATAGGTTTAAGTGGGAAGATTTAAAAGGGAGGAAGAGCGAACTTTTTTTTTACAGAGGGTGATGTTCATGGAATGAGCTGCCAGTGGAAGACTGGCAGATGCAAGTATAGCTCCAGCATTTGAAACATTTGGACAAACATATGAATGTGAACCGTTCAGAGGCATATGGGCCAAATGCAAGCAGATGGAAAACCTGGCTGGCATGGACAAGTTGGGCCAAAGATTGTGTTTGTGGGCGATATAACTGTATGAATATAGAAAGCAAAGGAAAGGAAAGAAAAGATGTGATGTAAACAAAGTGACAAGAAATATAAAAACAAGCAGCACGAGCTTTTCCATTTATATAAGAATAGTTCAAGAGGTGGGTGTAATATTTGGTAGGAAGAGAGTCAGGAAAGTTTATTGAGAAAAATGTGGAGGTTGTGACATGGGAAACAGGCTACAGGATACAGACAGATAGTTTCCACCAGTATTTTACATCGTTCCTCACAGGTGAAGGTGCTGTAAATATTTCAATGGTATAAACAAAATGGTAAAAGGAGGTAAGTTCTAGAACTGTCTCGAACAAAAAGAACAAGGCATTTCCTAAACAGATAAGACCAAGGGTAAACAGACCATAAACGATTCATAGCTGGTTTTAAAAGAAGTGGTCACAGAGTGGCTGGTGGCTCTGTGTTAAATATTCCATAACTCACTAGATTAAAGGAGTGTTCCAGTGAAACTGGAGACCCTCCAATGTGGCATCTGTTTTCAAGAAAGGAGCGAGACTGAAAGCCGGAACCATTTAGCCTCAACGTTATTGCTGGGAATTTGTGACAGTCTGTTATTAAGAAAGGAACTGCAGGGCATTTTAAAAAGCATCACACAGAGTCAGCATGGTCTTATTAGAGGCAAACTATATTTTGTCTGTAAAATCATGCAAAATTTTTCTGGAGATCCATGAGAATGTATCACGCGGCCTTGATAAATGGGGACTGATAGATACGAGGTTTTCCGGAGATTTTCCACAAGGTATCACAAAATAAAGGTTCTTACACAGGGCAAAAGCTCATAGTATGACGGATAATGCGTTAGCATGGGATGACAATTGGTATGCACTTAGAAATCGGAGAGTCAGGAATTTTCGATGTTTATGAAAAAAATGTATCTACTGGAGTACCACAAATATCAGTCTGATTGCAAGAGCTGCTTGCAATCTATAGTGATAGCCTGTTGGCGGGAGCTGAGTGCAAAATACATCGGAGTTTTTGGATGACACAGAGAACCAAATGGCCGGCTGTTATTTAATGGAGAGGACTCCCAATAAAAGAGCAGTACAACGGATTGGAGTGTTCATCTGTATGAAAAATAACGTCAGCATATTAACGCAAATATATGGTTCATTAGACTGGTTCCTGAGATGAAAGTGTTGATTTATTGAATACATCAAAAATGCTGAGACCATTATTCATTGTGGTTTAAATGAATAGGGTGGCATTATTGCAATGGACAAAATACAGAGGAGGCTTGACAAAGTAGATGTTGAGAATGTGGTTACACACCTGGGGAGAGTGTCTCACTCCGGGACATAGATACAGAATAAGGAATATCGATTTCAAACTGAGATGCAAAGAATTATCTTCTTTCAGAAGGTAGTGAATGGCTGGAATTCCCTAACCCAGAGAGTTCTGGAGACTGGGTCACTGATTGTATTTACAGACGGTGTGGATTGGCTTTTGACATATCAGCGAGTTGAGGGATGCAAGGGGTTAGCAGGGAAGTGGAGTTGAGCCCTGGAGTAGATCAGCCACGTTCTTACTGAATGACAGTGCAAGATTGAGAGGCCGAATAGCCGGCCCCTATTCCTATTTTTTACGTTATTATTTATGCTTTTGATAAATAACTGGTTATTATCCTGGAAGTTATGATGTAAGTTATTTTATTCAGGAAGAGCAGAGGATTTGTAAGGGTTGACCTTGTGTGAGGTATGGGGACTGTATTCACAGCGAATCTGGGTCTGTAACATGACCCACATCTGGAGCAGAAGTAACAGAGAGGGGAAGCCTGGAAAGAGAGATTGGGTGGGGGTCACTTCCTGAACTAGCCTAGATTTTCCAATTACATTTCCAAACTACACCTAACCATCGGAGTGGCCTTGATCTCCTCCTGTGCAGCAGGAGCGAAGGGCTGAATGGAACATCAGAACATAGGGCTGAGGGTCACGAGTGGGCCATTCGGCCCTTTGGCACTACTCCACCAGTCAATAAGGTCATGGCTCATCTCATTGTATTCCCAGCTGCACTTTTCTCTCATTGCACCATTATCCCTGATTCACCTATCTATAGAAATAGAGACAAAGTCAGCCCTAATATAATATAAAGATTCTGCCATCCCAAACTTCTCCGAAAGAGAATTCCCACTTGAATGAATTCCCACTTTGTGAATTTCTGTTCACTCCGGTTCTGACAGAGGTTGGAAGGTGTCACTGTTTCCTTCTCTGGTCCCACTCCTTCACTGCTCACAACGCATTTTAAAGGAAACCAGATATGGCCGATGATAAAGATCTAAGACTGGGTCAGGTTCAGTTATCAGAACAAGTCAGTTAGATTTCATTCGTCAGTTACAAGTAATTAATAGAACTAACTGAGGAGTATGATGGATATGTGGTTGGCACTGCAGCCTCACATCACCAAGGAGCTGGGTTCAATTCCAAACTCAGGTGACCCTCTATGTGGAGTTTGAACATTCTCTATGCATCTATATGGGTTCCCCCCCAATGCTCCAGTTTCCACACAGAGTACAAAGATGTGCAGCTTAGAGTGGATTGATCATGCTAGATTGCCCATTGTTGAGAGAGGGTCCCCTTCATGGTAACCTATGTCAGTGGGGGGAGTTGGACCTGCGCTGCTGACCTCCCTCTGCATCATAAACCAGCCGTCCAACCAACTGAGTGGGAGACTGTGTAACTGTTACAGACAGAAACATTCACAGACAAAGGGCAAAAAAAAAACGATCATAACAAGGAAAATGGTACAATTCAGATAACGGTCAAGATAACAGCTGAGGATAAAAAAGTTATCTGCTCGAAATTGTATTTTATATCTGGACAAGTGTTTCGAAGCAGGGTTTGGCTGAATACAATAAAGTGAGACAAAGTGAAATAGCCAGAATTACTAGCTGTGATTGGATGTAGAATACGTGCATATGTAGAGAGAGAGAGAGAGAGAGAGAGGGACAGAGAGAGAGAGAGAGAGACGGAAAATCGTCGTGTTAGTTCCCCTTATCTGCCATAAGCGGGGTCAACTGTGCAGTGTCGCTCCAAACTGAGAAAGTTCAATAGTGTGACCATTGACCAATGAAAGATGCCACTCATGCCATTGATCACGGACTATGAGTGGCATCAGTCCGATGGTGAGTACCTCCAGCCAAGATGGGTTGAAGAATCGGGCTGGCATTGAATGAGAGGAACGCTATGAGATTGAGTGGGAAGTTAATGAGGTGAGTTCGATAAGATAGCACCAGGAAACTAGCTCAGCCTCGTACAGACAATCCCTTTGTCACACTCAATGAAAATGTCACTGAGATTATTTATTGTTATGTTCAGACTCATGAGTAGAAGACTCTGCTGACCCCTCACCCAGTTACAAGGTTGCAGAACAATTGCTCACCCAAAACTCTCCATCATCTGTACTGACATCAATATCCCCTTCACCTATCATTTCCTACAATACTGGCTCATGTTGCAGAACGCGCCCGAACTGTCTTAATTTCAGCAACGCAGATCACAGTTTGAATCCAGTGACCCTGTTTCACAACTGAAAGCACACTGGGAAATAATATTACATATCCTGGAAACAGGGATGGTTGGGTTGGAGAGAGAAGTGGGGGCTGAAAATGTGTTGCTGGAAAAGCGCAGCAGGTCAGGCAGCATCCAAGGAACAGGAGAATCGACGTTTCGGGCGTAAGCCCTTCTTCAGGAATGAAGACAGTGTGTCCAGCAGGCTAAGATAAAAGGTAGGGAGGAAGGACTTGGGGGAGGGGCTTTGGAAATGCGGTATCTCTCTGGCCGGGACTATGGAATACCGTGTAGGGAATTAGGACTCTATATCAGAGTGATCATGTTACTAGATGAGTAATTCCGAGGCATGGGCTGTGACTTCAAGGCAGTGTTTGAAATCCTAAGACAGCCGGTGTCAGAGATTAAATTTGAATCATAAAAATTGGAATGAAACCTAATTTCACTCATGGAAACTAGAAACCACCAGGATTGATTCTTATTATTTCACTGATAGTCTTTGGTAAATAAACTTACCATTATTGCCCAGTCTGAACTCAGTGTGACTTCATACCCACAACAAAATTGTTGACTCCATTTTGTCTTGACAAATGGCCGCGTGGTCAAGGACAATTAGTGATGGCTAACAAATGCTGCCCTTGCCCATGATGCTGGCATCCCGTGAAACAACAGCACTAAAGGTGAAATAAATCAAGGAACGGTGGGTGCCAGAGATCGAAAATAAAATTCTCCAGCGTCTGAAAGTGTTGGAGAATCTCAGCATGTATGGCAACCTCTGTCAGGAGCAACGCAGATCACAGTTTGAATCCAGTGAGTCTGTTTCACAACTGAAAGCAAACTGGGAAATAATATTACATATCTTGGAAACAGGGATGGTTGGGTTGGAGAGAGAGGTGGGGGCTGAAAATGTGTTGCTGGAAAAGCGCAGCAGGTCAGGCAGCATCCAAGGAACAGGAGAATCGACGTTTCGGGCATAAGCCCTTCTTCAGGAATGAGGAAAGTGTGTCCAGCAGGCTAAGATAAAAGGCAAGGAGGAGGGACTTGGGGGAGGGGCTTTGGAAATGCGATAGGTGGAAGGATGTCAAGGTGAGGGTGGATTGGGGGCGCAGAGGTCAGGAAGATGATTGCAGGTTAGGAAGGCGGTGCTGAGTTCGAGCAGGGAGGTGGCCAGTTTTAAATAGAATGGATGGAGAAATGGCCAAAAAAGAGAGGAAAAGAAATGAAAAATGAGCAAATAGATTGCTGATGATGAACTGAAAGGAAAACAAAATGGCAAGGTATTCTCACATTTCCCCATTTCCCATATTCTTGGATATCACGTCCATTTAGATATATCCCTGTTTATAGTGAGTTCGGTTCCCTCCATCTCTCTTCTCTGAGTGTGATTATCAACACCATTAGCAATACTGGTGCTGCCCCTATAGTTGCTGAGGTACAGAGAAAGGCAATGTTACATTGTCAACTACTTCTTTGAGGAGAGAAAGTGTTACTGTCGGACTGTGCAGAGATGCAACGGCTTTCTAAGCCAGGAAAAGAATCTCAGGAGTGGAAATAGTTTTCAAAACTGAACGCGTGCATCATGCGTGTGGGAAATTGACTTGTTCCTGACATTGGAAAATCAGTGGAGTTTCTGTGGATGCTTATCTCGGGTTTGTATTATCAGTCGCTGGGTCTGGTGACACCACACTGTACACTGCATTTACAGAGTGTCTGGGTCCCTGGTAAACAAATGGAGATGAGGTGCCACAGAAGGGAAGCTCTATAAATAGGAAGGAGCAGGACAGTGCACTTTTCTCCCTGGGATTTCCCAGGATATTTGTCTAAGCTGGGCCAGGTGTAAGGTATGAAACCAGTTTATTTCAAATTTGAGGTGGGCACTGAGCTGTGTCCCCTCGTTCAGTATACCATGTAGCTTCAGACCAGTGACAGGACTGTGCTGATGCTGACCATGAATTAAACTGAATTAATTCTGGAACTTTCCAGGCAGGAGCGAATAACATATCCATTATCACCGAAGTGCAATACTCCGGTCTATTGACTCGCTGACAGAAGCTACCTGTCCGCTGAGAGCCATATATAGAGTCCATCTCCCCGAGGAAGGTACAGAAACAACCTTCCAGAGATACAAGGGAACACAGTGACTAGTGAAAATTAGCTACAGCAGGAAATTAGAATAAATAAAAGGTATCTCTTTGAAAATCTCATTGAATTGAAGGTTGGTATGTTGCTGCATCAGATGAGCTACATCCCAGAGTATTGAGGAGGTGGCAGTAGAAAGTGAAGGAATTACTGATTACTCTTCAAAGCTGGTTAGATTCTGGAAAGGATCCTGCAGACTGGAAAGCAGCTTTGTAAACCTAAGTATTTATAACAGGACGGCGAGGGCAATCAGAAAACTAAATAGTGGTTAGCTTGTTATCAGGTGAGAAAAACATTGGAACCTTTTGTGAGGAATGTGACAACTGGACACTTGGAAAATAATGACATGATTTGGTAGATTAGGCCTAGATTTAGGAAGGGCAAATGATCTTTGATCTTTGATAAACCTGCTGGATTTTGTGAAGGTTGTCTGTTGAGACATCTACAATTGAGAACCAATGTGAGTGGAGTGTTTGCATTTTAAGCAGCTGTTTGACATGGTTGAATACAGGTGAGTAGAGAACGTTAGAGTCCATGGGTAGGTAAAGTGGAATACACCGAATGTATTAAAAGTTGGATAATCGAGAGAATGAAGAGAGTGTTTTTTAATCTGGAGTGAACAGTTTGGGGTATCAGTCGGATCAGTGTTTGGACAATAACTCTTCGCAAGACATAAAATGTTTCAGACAGGAACAACAAATATCATCATTCACATTTATATTCATTAAATAGTGAGAAGTTGGGAAGTGCTGTTGTTGAAACAGACCTGGATGTACTTAGTCATAAATCGCTGACAGACCTTTTACGCAGCAGCAAGTAAATTATATATGGCTCTTCATACAAAATGATTAAAGTACCAGAGTAACTGCATCTTTCCCAGTGGTAGTGTTTTGGTTTAGAGACTATTTGGGATATTGTGTACAGGCTGAATCTGATTAATAAATAATGATCTTGTCAGCAATACAGTTCAAAGAGATTTCAGCGAAACCCTGCATGATGTCACTATGAGGAGAAAGTGAAGAAACTCGTATTTAATATGCGCGGGAATAAGAAGTTGAAACTTGATGGTGATAGTTGGACACTCATTATGTCCCAAGCCATTGAATAGGGTGAAAATTCCATACTTCTCATTGGATGCTTGTTTCCCGGTAATTTCCATGCCTCTGCAGAGCCCCATGTCTATTGACAGATAAGTACAGACTCTGAATGAACTTTAATGTACAGTTGCTTGTGACCCTGCACTGAATGTCACATTGTCAGCAGCTACAATGCCTTCATTCTGAAACAGTTAGCCATTCCCCACCAGTTTCTGACATACATAGAGACCATGGGTCTAACTTCCTGGAATGGACAACACTTTGGTGAATGGGTAAAAATGTTGTCTTCATTCCCACTACCAAAAAACCATGTTAAAGTAACACAAATGTACAATGAGTAATGAAGCAATGTGGAACAAGTTTAAGCAGTCTATCTGTGCAGCCCATGCACCATTTGTTTGTGATATTGGAGCATCTCTGACACCATCCTCTTCCTATGTCAGTGACCTGATAAGCTAAATGATCATTTCCTGTAGCTTTGTAAATGGCTCCAGATGTGAAATGGTCTCTTTCTGATCCCGTGTAAATGATGCATGGGAGTGAGCCGTCTCCTCTCTTCCTATGTCACAGGCAGGAGGGACTGATTGGGCTATCCCTCTTCTTGCCCAGTAGTTTTGAAGGGCTGAATGACTTCCACATATTCTTGTGAACCCAGATTGAGGTACTGAATGTTTTTTTTCCTTTTGCTGGGGAAATGCGCAGTGTCTGGCAGTGCTGTTACATGAATATTACCCAAACCTTAAAAGCAAAAGTTTGAATGTTGTCGAGGTCTTGTCGCACATGGATACAGATGGCTTCAGAAGCTGAGGGCTGAATTCTTTTTCTGAACTTCGCGTAGTCGTAAGTGAATATCCCCACTTTGGATTCGTGTGAAATCAATGGACTGAATGGCCTGCTTCCACACTGCAGGGATTCCCCGCTGGCCAACTGCAAATGTCTGGGAATCTCCTGCAGTGTGGAAGCAGAGATACCCCACGGCTTGAGATGATTGATGCCCACCAATAATAATCACCTTCCCTTGTGCTGTGAATAACTCCGAGCAGTGGAGAGGTCAAATCGAGTCACGTTAATGCGATTTTGCTCAGGCTCCTTGATGCCATTCTGAGTCTAATACTGCCTTGACGTAGGGGCCAGTCTCTCTTACCTGAGCGTCTGTGTTCCCTCTTTTGTTCATCTCAATACGTCATGGTGAAGAAGCAGAGATTTATTTCTTTTTCAAACAGAGGGAAGTGAATATCAGGAATTCTCTTAAACAGTGAGTTAGGGGATCTAGATCACTGAAAGGGACCAGTGTTGTTCTGCAGGGATCGATTGTTGGACAGCTGCTCGTTGTGATTTTCATAAATGACTTGGATGAGGAAGCGGAAGAGCGGGTTAGTAAGTTTGCCGATTCCACGAAAGTTTGTGGACTGGTACATAGTGTGGAGAGCTGTTGTCGGTTGCAATGGGGCATTCACAGGATGCAGAACTGGGCTGATAAGTGCCAGATGGAGTTTAACCTGGAAAAGTCTGAAATGATTATCTTTGCAAGCTCGAATGTGAATGCAGAATAGAGGGTTAACATCAGGATTGTTGGCAGTGTGGAGGAGCAGAGGGATATTGGGGTCCATGTCCATAGATCCCTTACGTTTGCTACCCAAATTGTGATAGGGTTGTTAAGAAGGCATATATTATGTTAGGTTGATTAGCAGGGGGATTGAGGTTAAGAGCCGCGAGGTGATGCTGAAGATCTGTAGCGCCCTGGGTAGACCACACTTGGAAAAGTTTGTTTAGTTCTGGTCACCCCATTCTAGGAAGGATGAGGGAGCTTTAAAGAGGGTGCAGATGGAACTTACCAGGATGCTGACTGGACTGGAGAGCAGGTCTTATGAAAAAAGATTAAGCGAGCTAGGGCTTTTATCATTGGAGTGAAGCAGGATGAAAAGTGACTGGATAGAAGTGCACAAGATGATGAGAAGCATAGATAGAGTGAATAGTCAGAGACCTTTTCCCCAGGCAGAAATGTCTGTAACGAGGGTACATAATTTTAAGGTGACTGGAGGAAGGCTTCGGGGCGATGTCAGAGTTCGGTTCTTTGCACATAGAGTGTTGGGTGCGTGGAATGCCCTGCCAGCAATGCTAGTCGAGTCAGTTATCTGAGGGACATTTAAGAGATGCATGGATAGGCACATGAAAGATAATGTACAAAAATATGTCGATGAGTCTGATCTTCGAGAAGGATAAAAGATCAGCATAACCTCGAGGACGGAAGGGCCTGTACTGTGCTGTACTGTCCTATATTTTCTGTGCTATGAAAGTATTACAGAGGCTTTAGATTTATTTTGACCTGTCAGAGAGTTGAGTACTACGAAGACTTAGGCATGAAAGAGGACATGAGATCGAGAGAAGATCAGCCATGATCTTACTGAAGGGCAAGGCAAACTTGAGGGGTCGGGGTAGGAAGCAATAGTCTTGCTTATCTTTCAACAATCTCACATTCTATTATTGGAAAGTTAGTGGGTATTATTTTCCTGGAAGTTCTGTTATTGATGGTCATAGTCAGGGAATCCAGAGGATTTTCTGAGCCATCTCTTGGTGAGGTACCCGAGCTGTGTTCACAGTGAAACTGGGTCGATAACGTGACCAACAAATAAAACACGTTTTGCAGAATGGGGAAGGTCTGGAAAGAGAGATGAGGGGTCTCTTTCAAAACCAGCTTGGGTTTTCCAATTACATTTTTCAAATCACCCAAACCGTGTGGGAAAGTCTTGAAGGTCCGAATGATCTCCTCTGTTTCTGTGCAACAGGTTATAGGAGTAAATAGCCTCCAAATACTCCTGTCAAGCAAGTATGAGAGGCAGAATGGAACACAGGAACATGGGACTGAGGAGCAAGAGTGAGTCATTGGACACTGTGAGCCTTGTCCACCAGGTACTAAGATTGTGGCTGATCACGTTGTGGTCTCAGCCCCACTTAACTGTCCGTATCCCATTATTCATGACTCACTTCACGGTCAAATAATTAACTAACGCATCGTTGAATAAATGTAAACAAAGAAGCACCAGAAACATTTGGGGAAGAGAATATCCACTCTAAAAGCCTTTTAGACCTATTCCTCATCCCTCTGAACAGCACGGAAACAGACACTTTTGTCCAAATTGTCTGCGCCGACCAGGCATCCTCATCTGATCTCGTCTCATTTGCAAGCATCTTGCCAATATAGCTCTGAACCATTCTTATTTATGTACCTATCCAAATATATTTTAAATGTGTGATTATATCCGATTTCATGGGTGTTGTTGTATTCTAAGATAATTTTCCTTACTGTCCACTGCACCAGATTTTGCTGTTAGCTGTAAACTTACTAATCATACCTCTGTAAACTTGCTAATCATATCCAAGTTGTGTATTTTTATATGATGAAAAGCAGCGAGCTCAACACTGAGTTTTTCAGCACATCACTGTCCACAGGCCTCCAGTCTGGAAAATAATCCGTTACCTTCAAGACAATTTTGCATCCAATTGGTTAACTTTCCCTGGATTCCATGGGACCTAACTGCTTTAAATGTTCATTTTTATGCTGAAACTCAATTAGGTTAGCTGAACTAAGCATAGTTCCACGATCACCTATTTACTCCAGTTTTGTCTCAACTATCTGATGAAACAATGTCTCTGCCAATGCCACTTCTGCTTCCTTATCTTTACATTTTTGATCTCTCCTGTTTCAGCTGGTGACATTGTGACCTTGTTACACCGCAACCAGGAAAGATTCCAGAATGAGGCTCCTGCATTGCTTCAGTTGCCTATTTCTCCACTGGCTTTTCAACCAGAGCAGGCAGCATTTCTATCGGTGAATCAGCTCGATACTTTGCAAGGACAAGTTGTATCCCTGGAGCTGACAATTTGCCAATACTCCTACCACAATATATCCACACTTCACTGGATACTCCATCGCCACTTTACGTAAATGTGTGCTTTTTGTCTCACATGAATTCACTTCAGCAGTACCTTTTCAGGAAATAGTCCTTCAGGAGTACATGCCTTCGCATCTTTCAGCATCACAGACTGAGAGCATCCGGTGTCCCTTAATATTGCTTCCTCTTTATCTGCTACTCCTGACCTTTGTGAATACACATTCCTTTGCAGGTATGTTTTATACGCAGATCCGGCACTTGCTCCGTAACCAACCTCCGATCAGCTTGGAGACTCTGATGCAGCTTTCTAGCCTCCACTGTGTTTTCTGTTACCGCTTCAATAAAACTCCCCTGCTTATTCTGTTTTCCGACATCTGTTTCTTTTTCCGTAGCCTACCAACAGAGTGATTTCATGTGACCTAATTTATTGCAACGAAAAGACTGGAGCTTTTTAGCTTCTTTGTCCCCTTCAAGGGTTTCCCTTTTACCCTGTGGTAAGTTATCCTTCTGATCTTCACTGCGATCTACATATCCTTTTCCATGTGAGGATATCTCTTTGCCCCAATTCCCATCCCTCATGGACTGAAATTGATTCTGGAAGAAAAAATGTGTTTTATCGAACAATCCATAATCATCAGCCTCTTCAGCTGCTAACCTTGCTGTTTTAACTCTCTGCCCTTCCACAAGAGTTTGCACTACTTCAACAATGAATCTTTGAATTTCTCCAAAATAATTATCTATCTAAGTGCATCATAGATTTGCTCGATTTTAAAGTCCTTATCCATTTATCAAAATTACTTTATTTGACCCTTTCAAACTCAATATAGGTTTGACCAGGGTCACTCCTAACATTCCAGAAATGGCATAAGTTCATTCGCACTTTCTTCATCTCCTCATACTCCCCAGATCCTTCCTCTGATATTGTTGCGGATCCCTCACTAGCTCTACCTACAAGTTGCGTTTGGATCAACAAAGTCCACACGGCCATTGGCCACTGCAATTGTTTAGCCAGTTTTCCAAATGAAATGAAAAAGATTTCCATATCCTACTCATCAAATTTAGGCAAAGCGTGAATATACTTAAAAAGTATCTCACCAGGCTTTTGACTACCATGGATTGCTCATTTTCACGCTGTTCCAAACTAAGCTTACTTTCAGCCTTCATCACCATCGTTTTCAGCTGACTTTCCACTCTCAGTGTCCATCTCTGAAGCTCAAACGCTCTCTCTTTTTGTTTCTCTCCTGATAAAACCATTCTTTTTTTTCTCTTTTCTGGATAAAACGAATTCGTCTTCTTTGTTTCTCTTTTAATTTTAGTCCTAACGCAAACTGTTTCATTTCTGCTACTAACTCAAGCTGCTTTATTTGCGATTGAAGTTTAGTCATTTCTATAGAACCCAATGGAGTTTCCAGCAAATTGGAATGCTGAACTACTGCTGCAATCATCTCATCTTTCCTCACATTAGGAGGTAGCTTCAACTCCAGCTTGTCTACTAATTCCCGCAGCTTGGATTTATGTGCATTTTGTAAAACTCCCAAGTTCGCTTCTCCCATCTTCAAAACACCCTTCGTGACTGCAAGAGCTAATGTTATCTGAAGCTCTGTTTACTCACAAAATCAACACACGAGAAACGAGACTCTAAAATCTACCACTCGCTGTCTAAATTGCGTAACCCCCCCCCCCAATCTGTTATGGACCATGCCCGACACCCCCGCCCCCCAAAAAAAAACATTTTAAGCAGGTAGTCCACACGTAACTTTGGTATTTGTTGAAAGGTAGTGTATAGTGGCTATTCCCGGGGTGAAATAGCTGGTCAGACTGCCGAGTTTTAAACAAACAGACTGTATTTACCAAATTACGGAATTAAGCACATGAAACTGAAAATAGAATACGTTACACACGTTATCCAACCAAGAGGCTATCCTGACTTTAGGATGTTGTTACAAAATGCATGCAAGAATTCCAATAAACAAATGCTTTATCACAAAAAGCAAATCTGATACAAAAAGCTTACAGGTTATGAGGTCGGAAGAGCAGAAGGAGGGGGAAATCGTCCAATTTCAACAGTAACCTTAACTCAACTAATCTCCGAAATGAACTGATCTGCCCAGCGAGAGAGCTGGCCACGTCAACTTGATTATACAAGTTTCCATTTAAAGTCTTGAAAGTGTTATGCCTGAGACATTACCAGTTAGGTACAAACAAAAGCATTCCAAATGAATCTTTCAAAATTCAGACATATTAGAATCGTGGGTCATTTAATATCTCACTGAAGAAAAAAGTTCATGGATAACATAACTTCGCAAAAGGACCGGCTTTGTGACAACATGTGCCACATTTGGCTTTGGACTGAATTCAAACAATGTAAGTCGTTCTGCTTTGAAGCCAATAAAGTGTGTTCGGTGTTTGTGAGTTCATATTTAAAAAAGGCGCTGAAGCACATTGAGTGTTGCAGATAAAAAATTGCCTCATTAGGTCAATGAAAGGAATGCCCAGGCAAATCCACACTTTCTGTGTAATGGAGTGCAAATGTATACACTCTAAATATATTGACTCGTGCCTGTTCTAATCGAGAAGCGACCAGCACGGTAACAACATCTGGATTGTGGTTTTTGAGAGGGGTGGTGCTGGAGGTTCAGGCGATTACAATATTGCAAATGAACAACGTCTGTTTGTTCAGTGACTATGATTGATGTCAGTCTCAATGGATCATAATGATGTCACTGGACGGTTTCCTTCTCCTATTAATAAGGGGCTTCTTGCAATGCTTTATGCCATTGTATCAGCAGATGTATCACCTCCGTGACTAACGGTGATCAACAGCTGCAGAGACAGGAAGAGAAGCAGTAAGTATCTGAGAATAGTCTGGAATGTCCCATTAATAGATCAGAATCTACGAACATTAGACTGGAATACTGCAACAATGGACAGGCGTTTATCCGAGGGTCTTTCCATTCTTTCCTGGTCTCAATCGACATTATCAGATCGGATATACGGTGTACTGATGATTATTCAGATAGTTTACTATCCCATGCTCGCTATTGTTGGTGTTCCCGGTAAGTACCTCCATCTCTATCCATTTACTAATCCCATAAACCATGGCGAACTTCCTTGCTATTTCTGTTACCTATATTTGACAAAGACAGAAAATGTTGTCTTCAGTTTCAAATGCAAATTCCATAAAATTGTCTACAAATTTCAGAACCGCCCACACCCCTGTCCTCACAAACACCTGAGAGCAAGATTGTTCACAATCCCGAAGAACATTTTTACCAGGAATTCATTTATGTCTCTGTATTCTGTCAATCATCAAACTTATCCACTATCAGCTCGATAATATCCCCAGAAATCCGTCTTGGCATCAATGCTGACGCTTAATAAACCATTATTCATGACTTTATGGTTAAAGGTCTCCTCGAAGCATAATTTCAGTTGCAAATATTTCGATCGCAACCTTGTTCTTGTCTCTAAAATAAACTCATGATAGGGACGCTGTGTCAGTGTAATACTGTTGCAAGAAATGTAATTTACAGGCGCAGGTTATTACACATAAAGGCACTGTTTCACATCCGACCACAAATTATGTCATAATATCAATTCAAATGACAGGAATTGGAAATAAAAGCAAGTTTCAATAATTATAACCATAGCATCACCAGCATATAGTCTATAAGTTTATCTATTTCACGGATGTCGTTTGGAAAAGAAATCTAGCATTATTACCTGATCTGACTTAAGACTAACATCAGACCCACAGTAATGTGCTTGGCTCTGTACTACCTTCGGGAATGAGCTCACAGGAAAAGATCAACAAATACTGCCCCTGATAGCTCTGCAGACATTCCCATATAATAACAGCAGTAAAGGTTAAATAAATCAAAGAATGGTGCAAGAGATAAGAATCAAAAAGAACGAGAAAGTGCCAGAGAAACCGAGCAGATTTGGCAGCCTCAGATCGAGAGAAAAAAAGAATTGGCATTTTGAGTCCAATGACCAGACATCAGAACTGAACACCGCTGGGAAATAATGTGATTGATGTTGGTGACAGGGACGTTTGCTATAAAGGGGAGAAGGACTGAGTAGAATAGATAGAGAAAGGGAATGACAGAGTGAAAGAAGCAAAAAAACGGATTTTTAATGATTAGCTGGGATGGAAAAGAAACAAGATTAACCTTATTTATTGTTCTTCTGTTACCATATTACTGAAAACTGTGACCATGTAAGGTATACATCAAAGTCACTGTTTAAAGTGATTTATGTCGCTTTGCCTCTCTTCCCTGAGTGTAAACATATTATTTTATTCATTAATGGGATGCTGGGCTAGTATTTAATTCCTTTTCCCTATTGTCCTTGAGAAGGTGTTTGTGAGCTGCCGTGCTGACCAGTGCAGACCGTGGGCTGTAAGTAGTCAGTGCTTAGTTCTGTCCGGTTTCATTTCTTTAAGACTTTATAGTGACTGATATAACTGAATGGCTGGCTTGGCAATTTCAAACTGCAACTGTGAGTTAACCACATTGCTGTGGATCTGGAGTCGCACGTAAGCCCGATCAGGTGAATATGTTGGATTTTCTTCCATGAAGGGCATAGGGGTGTCAGGTAGGACAAACGAGAATGGTTTCATTGTTTTATTTGATTCTTAATTCCTGATAGTTTATTGAATTCAAGTTCCAACATTTGCCGAGGTGGAATTCAAATCCGGGGTCTGGGTCATTACATGGGTCCCTGAATTAATATTCCAGAGATCATATAGCTAGGCCATTGCCTCCTCATCATCTCCAACCAACTCCAATGGCAATAGTGATGATGCTGTTGGCGTGGTTTGGCTTTATAAGGCAAAAAAATGATTTGGCAAAACATGCCATCCTTCTCATTTTGTATTTATGAGAAGGCGAGATAATGGGAAGTGCCCTTGCTGAAAAGGAACTGGATGTCCTTGGTAATGAGTCACTGACAACAAATTCATTGCAAAATGATTAAAGTGGAAGAGTGAAGCCACCTTCTTGCATGTGTAGAGTGTTCTTGAGATAGAACGTGGGACACTGTGAACAGATTTTCTCTCCTTTATAATAAATGATTTCCTTGCTACATAGAAACAGAGTAAATGAGTTTTACCAGACTAATCCCTGCAGTGATGGCACCATGAGAAGAGTGTGAAGGAAGTTAGTGTTTAATCTGTAATGCTACAAAAGAATAAAAACTGATTGCATTAAAACTTGATCGTTATGGACTAACACTCATTATTTTCAAAACAAAACGTGATAGCGTGAAATATAGTGTGTTTTCTGCAATACACGTCTTCACATTTGTACAAATATATAGATAGGCAACACTGAGAACGATATGGGCCAAGTGCAGGGAAATGGGCTGAGCATGGATTGACATTTTGGTCAGTATGAACCAGTTTGGGCTAAAGGCCTGTTTCCATGTAGCAAGATTCTATGACTCTATGTTAATTTACATAGCTCTGTTGAATTCCACCCCCCCCCCCACTTCCATGTTGGTTGAGCAGTCGAATTCTGATAGAGTTCGCCATTTCCCCCCAGCTACTGACCTCCGTACAGAACACTAGACTGTCTTTTCTGTAACAAAGCTTGTCCCTCTTTTTTGTTTAAAAGCTGTTCCTTGGCCCAAGGAGATCCTGTCATTGATGTTTATCAGCGGGACAATAAAACGGGGCCTGACTCCGATCAGTCTCGTTTGGTACAGAGATGAAAAGGTTTTCCAGAGGCGTTTTGTTTATATGTTAACAGATGAGACTTCTGCCCTTCAACTTTAACCTGAAAGCATGTGCGCCATTTATACTGGTCTTTAAATGGAGTTTGCTTATTGGGACTGTTGTGTATTTTCCGAACATCATAATTAAGTGTATCTGCATAGGTATGTTCTGTAGGGTTTCTTTATTCTGTTCTTTGTGTTTCACTGTGTAATTTTTTGCATACAGTTTTTGTCTTCTTAAATCTAGTAGACAACCTAGCTAACTTACTCCGGGTAATTTTTATTGTGCACTTACCGAAACAAGTTGCAATGTTATGCTCTGGGCGGCCTACTTAAGAATACTTTGAGTGGTCTAGCCTAGTCCATACAGACTGGGGCTCTTTTCGGGAGTTCACACAGCGAGTGTGAGGTGCTCATGTCTTTATTTCGGGTGTTTGGTTTGATGGGTAGACGAAGCTTGGGATATTAATGGTTGGTCCAGTCACCAAAGGTTTTCTGGATGTGGATGCAATGACTTTTGAAGGTTTGAAAAAAGTGAATAAGACCAAGCTGCAGGAATTAGCAGAGAAGCTGGAATTGGACCTGCCTGCTTCTTTAAGGAAAGGAGAGATACTTACAGCCGTAGCTCTCAATTAAACGTGCTGGAGAAACCATCAAAATCTACAGAGCTGGCAAGAATTCAAATGCAAAGGAGGCAGCTTGTGTTAGTGGCAAGAGATAAGGAAAGGGCAGCAGAAATGAATCAATTAGAGTTAGGATTAAAAGCAGAAAAGAGGGAAAAAGTGCAACAGAAGAGATGGAAAAAGAGAGAGCAGCAGAGGAGAAAGAAAGAGAGTGCGTTTGAACAGCAAAAACTGACACTTTAAAAAGGGAAGTCAGCGTAAAGGGCTGGAGATAAAGGCTGAGGCTAGGGTTAGTGAGGAAGAGAGTGAGGATGAGCAAATCCCTGGTAGTCAGAAGCCAATCCTCGGTCAAGCATTGCCTAAGTTTGATGATAAGGATATGCAAGTTGTTTTCAACTCATTTGAAAAGGTGGATAGACAAATGCAATGGCCAGAGTCAATGTGGGTTTTGTTAATCCAAACGAAACTTGTAGGTAGGGCTAGTGAAGCATTCGCATCCCTATCAGAAGAGGTATCTGGGGAGTATGAAGAGGTGAAAAAAACCATTTTCACTGCATATGAGTTGTACCAGAAGGCTAGAGACAAGGTTTCTGGAATCTAATGAGGGATCCTAGTCAAAACTATATTGAGTTTGAAAGAATCAAGCAGAGTACTTTTGGTAGATGAATAAGAGTTGAAAAGCAAGCAATCCAATTTGCCCTTATAATGGTAAGTATTTTGAGGAAATTCAAAAATTCACTGCCTGAAGCAGTGCGACCTCAAGTGGATAAAAAGAGAGTTAAAACAGCAAAGTTATCAGCTGAAGTGGCTGATGATTATCAGCTGGTCCGTAACTCATTTTGGCTTCCAGAATCCATTTCAGTCCATGAGGGATAGAAATTGGAGCAAAGAGAGCTGAAGAAGGGCTTATGCCCGAAACGTCGATTCTCCTGTTCCCTGGATGCTGTCTGACCTGCTGCGCTGTTCCAGCAACACATTTTCAGCTCTGATCTCCAGCATCTGCAAACCTCACTTTCTCCGCAAAGAGATATCCTCACGTGGAAAGGGAAATATAGATCTCAGTGAAGACCATAAGGATAATTTAACACAGGTTAAAAAAAAACCTTGAGAGGGGTAAGAAGTGATGACCTCCATTTCCTCATTAAGACATCATTTGTTAAGTAGTAACAGTTAGGAATGCATTCGCTCTCTTTCTTGCTAAATGTCTCAGGAGTTTTCATTGTAATACAGGTGCCACACAAAATCACAGTGTTGGTAGGCTAGGACAACCATATGTATAAAACCAGACAATACTGTAAGATTTGTTGGACCAGTAACAAAAAGCCTAAGGGAAGTTAGACAACTGCCTACAGAGTATACAAGATGATCAGAAGTTGATCAAGGAGAAGGTGCCAAATATGCTTGAAATATACATACAAATATACATACGTTTATTCACATAGACCAGGAGTCATAGGTAAAGCGGTTCCAATATTAAAGGAGACAGGATCTTCTCAGTCTGCAATACTGAGGGATGAGAAGATATGCACGCCTGAGAGACTATTGCCAGAAAATGAGCTGGTAACAAGAATTCATGGTGAGACAAGAAGTGCTCAGTTATGTAAAGGGAGAACTGTGGATAATGTGTGATAGGATTACTGGACCCCAAACTCTCAGCTCCAGGAATAAAATTTGTCGTTGAAATTGATATAGCTGATTCACTGGTAAAGGCGTACTGCCTAGTCTAGTTGAAAAGCCAGTGGACACGCAGGCAATGGAAGACCCGGAGAATGTTTATCCAGGAATTTTCCCTGAATGTATGATCACAGATCACAATGTGCAGGTTGAAGCGGGAGGGATCAAAAGGAAGCTGATGTAGAGTTATCCAAATCTTATTTTGATTAGATAAGTAGAACAGGGAATGAACACTTTGGAGAACATGCAAGTATTTTTAGCTCTGCTAAGTTGATTGACTTGCAGCAGAAAGATGAGGAATTAACAGTTATATCTTAAAACAGTTATGTCTGTTATTACTTAACAAATTATGTCTAACTGAAGAAATGGAGATCATCACACTTCGAATCAGATCAGACATGGGCAGAAATTCATCAAATTGTTTTTGCCAATTATGTATAGCAAGGAGATGCTATGATTGACAGTTGAGCTACCAATTGGTGGTAATTTTGTGGTGAGGACAACACCAGTTAAAATATAAGGGTTTGTTCACAGGTCTAGACTATACAAAGATGTAGCTGAGTTTTGCCAGACGTGTCAAACATATCATATAGACAATAATAAAACTTGCACCTTTAATACCTATTCAAGTATTTGAGGACCGTTTCACAAGAGTCTTGATTGATTGCGCAGGTCCCCTACCACAAACAAAAGGTGGGAATAAGTATTTATTAACAATAATGGATGTGTCGACTAGATATCCAGAGGCAATCTCATTATGCGGCATCACAGCTAAAAAGGTTGCAGAAAAAAATGCTTTTTTTTACTAGATATGGACTACCAATTATGATACAGTCAGATCAACGATCAAACTTCACATCCAAACTATTCAAGGAGGTGATGGATAACTTGGGAATAAAGCAATGCAAATCTACTGCTCACTATCCAGAATCACAGAGAGCACGAGAGAGATGGCATCATAAACTGAAGACCAGGTTGAGCATTTATGGTCAGGATTATCCAGATGATTGCGAAAAGGAAATTTCTTTTTATTTTTTTTTTTACGATAAGAGATGCACCTTATCGTATCGTACCTTATCGTATCGAAAAGGAAATTTCTTTTTATTTTTTTTTACGATGAGAGATGCACCTGAATCGACCAAATTCAGTCCATTTGAATTATTTTTGGGCAAGAACTAGGAAGACCATTAAAATTGATTAAGGAGAATTTAACAAGTCAGAATTCAGAGACCACCCATTTGGACGATGTGCCAAATTTTAGGGAACGATTAAATAGAGCTGGAGAGTTGGCTAGATGCATTTAAAAGTATCACAGCATACAATTAATCAGGAAGCGGATAAGAACTCTTTAAAATTGAAAATTTTGTAATTGTGAATAAGGCATTGAAGTTCCTTCCAGTAACAGGTGAACCTTTAAAACAAGGTTTTGTGTACCATATCAAATTGAGAAGAAATTTAGTGAGGTGAACTACTTGATAAGGAGTCCCGACAGGAAGAAATCTCACGAAGTGTGTCATGTGAATATGCTCAAAAGATAGGTTGATAGTGAAAGAAAGCAAGAGGAGAAGGTGTTGATGATTACAGCACAGAAGGAAGAAACAAGTTCAGAGAATTCTAAAATGGACATTCCTCAAAGCAAATTGAACAATGAGAAAGTTGTCAAAAATTGGGATAAATTATTGAGTTACCCTCATAAGAAAATTGAAATGACCCAAAAGAGTTATTGCTATCACTTTGGGATATATACGGAAATAAACTGGGACGTACTAGCATAATTGTGCATGATGTAGATATAGGAGATGCTGTTCCGATTAAGCAACATCCTGATCGGCATAATCCTCCAAAGTTGGCACAGGTTCAGAAAGAGATAGATTGAATGCTCCAAGATGTCATAATTGAAGTGAGTTACAGTGACTGGAACTCACCTATAATCATGATGCCAAACTCAAATGGTACCCGATTGTCATGTGGGGGCTATCACAAAGTCAACACTGTTACACAGACTGATACATATCCAATTCCATGTTTGGACAACTGTGTTGAAATAGTGGGAGAAGCCACTTACATTTCTAAGTTAGACTTGCTCAAAGACTACTGGCAAGGACCTCTGCCATAGAGAGCAAAGGCAATTTCAGCTTTCATAACACCAAATGAACTGTATCAGTTCAAAGTCATGGCATTTGGTATGAAAAATACTCCAGCCGCATTTTAGAGATTGACAATAATGTTTTTGCCGGATTACCAAACTATGAACTGCACATTGATGACCTGGTGTTTTTTTCGTCACTCATTGATGGAACACTTTGAGTATTTGTCGGACTTGCTCTCTCGACTTCAGAAGGCAGGCTTGGTGATAAACCTAGCTAAAAGTGAATTGTGAAAACCCAAGTCACTTTCCTAGGCCATGTTATTGTATATGGACCAATAGCCCCATGAGATACAAGAAGAAAGTAGTGGGAAAATTCCCACACTATCGACAAAAAGCAGTATTATGGTTCCTGGGATTGATTGGATTTTACTGAAAATTTTACTTTAGCAGTGTGGCTACTCCACTCACCAAATTATTAAGAAAGGGCAAGAACCATCAGTGGACAGCAAACTGTCCAAAGGCAATTGACACCCTAAAATCTGTGTTAACCACTGCCCCCAGTATGAGCCACACTGGATTTCATGAAGTCTGTCAAGGTGGCTATCGAGGCCAGTGATGTGGGTGTCGGTGTGGTACTCCTGCAGGAAGATGGTGAGGGAATCAAAAGACACATCGGATATTTTTCCAGGAAGTTGAACTTCATCAATAGAAATATCCAACGATGGATAAAGAGAATTTAAGCTTGGAGTTGGCATGACAACATTTCAGTGTTTATATCTCCAGCGATGCATCTGAGACAATTGTATTCGCTGATCACAACCCATTGATATTTGTGGAAAAAACTAAGGACAAAAATGCCAGACTGTTTCGATGGAGCTTGTTGTTGCAGCCATTCATTATGACAATTGTGCATGTGGCAGGTTGTGAAAACGTGATTGCTGAAACGATACTGAAACTTGAATGAGATATGGAGGCGTTTGGTTGTGGGTGTACCGTGGCCTGAATTTGAATGGGGTTGTGCATGTTTGCATGTTTACAGTTGCTATATTGTGTATGTGCATTTTTAGACTACCAACTGGGTTTGAATGGTTAAAATGCAGCCATCTTTTGCTATTGATGGTTTATTTTTTTAAGTGGGAAGGCGTCACAAAGCTAGTCCTTTTTTGTCAAGAAGTTTTTTATTGGCTCAGGTGGAGTCTGTCCATGACTTGTTTTTCAGAGGGACAATAAAACAGGGCCTGATTCCGGTCACTGGATCAGTGGTGCTGGAAGACCACAGCTGTTCAGGCAGCATCAAAGGAGCAGTCAGTCTGGTTTTGACCAGAGACTAAAAGGGTTTTCAGTAGCCTTTTGTTTATCTATAAACAGATGAGACTTCAGGTCAAAGTGGTCTTGCTTTAGAAGTGACCTGTATAATCAAAGGGGAGTGGTGAGCTCTTTTAGCTGAAATCGCTGAGCTGAGCTGAGCTGAGCTGAGCAGCTTTCAGTTGTGTCTTGAACTGGGAATTTCAACAGGGAGCTGTGTGGAAACTCTCTCTCTCTTCTGCCCTTCAACTTCAACTTGTAAGCTTGTGTTCCATTAATAGTGGTTTTCAAAGCGAGTTTACTTATTGGGACTTTTACGTGAATTCGGAACAGCATAAGGAAGTCTAGCTGGATAGGTTGAGTTCTGTAGGGGCACTTTATTCTGTTCTTTGTGTTTCATTGTGTACTTTTGTGAATAAAGTTTTTGTCTGTCTTAAAATCTAGTAGTCAACGTAGCAAAATTACACGATGTATTTTTCATCGTACATTTAATGAAACAAATTGCAAAGTTATGCTCTGGGCTGTTTGCTTAAGAATGTTTTGAGTGGTCTAGACTCGTCCATAACATCTCGAAAGGGAAGATGCCTCCTTGGAACTTGGTACAAATCATTCATTTTCCGTCCTCACTGTCAGCAAACCATGTTAACTTAACACGTGTGTACCATTAGCAATGGAGCCAGGAGGATCAACATGTAGAAGTCTGTCTGTGCAGTCTCTGTTTCATTAGTTTGTCATGTTGCAGCATCAAAGACATCCTCCTGTTTCAGTACCACAGTTTGGAGGGACTGGATGGCCCCGAGAACACTGAGTTCCCGATTCCAAATAATCTCCCTTCCAGTCTGCTGACTCCCTTCCCAGTCCCTCCCACTCCCTTCCCATCACCTCCCCATCCCTTCCCAGCCCGTCCACCTCCCTTCCATTACTCTGATCAACCCTTATTTCAGCTTCCAACTGGATTCATTCCTCCATTCGACTAGCCCGATGGTACCCTCTACCAGTGTTGATCCATCCCCACCTCACCACACGACCTCCTCCTCCCCACGCCGCTTCTTTATCTGTAAACCTCCTTACGTCCATCCCCACTCCTGAAGAAATGTTACACCCAAGGTGTTGACTTCTCCACTTCCTGATGCTGCTTTGCTTGGTGTGATCTTCCAGCCTCCTGCTTTTCGATATTTACATATTTAAAAAAATCTCTTCAGGTGTAATAGGCAGGAGTGAATTAGCTGTGACTCTGCTTGTCCAATTGTTTCGATGGGCTGAATGGCTTTCTCACAGTCCTGTGAAAACAGCTTGACATGCTGAATGATCTCCTCTTTTTATCCTGTGAAAATGTTCAGAGTCGACCTGTGCTGTTACATGAATATTACCTACACGTTAACAACATGAGTTTGAACGTTATCCAGGTTTTGAATCTTTATGTGATTTTCATAGAACATCTTCACTTTTGATCGAATGATGGAGGGAAAGACAATGAGGAAGCAGCTGAAGGTGTTTGTGCCGAGGAAGCTACCCGAAGGATCGCCCACAGAGATATCCAGGGACAAAGAGGATTGCTGTCCACCAGCCACATTGTGTTCTGAATGACCCAGTGGGGAGTTTACACCTGATCCCATTAAGTTCAATCTTACTTAGACTCCTTGACACCTTGCTCCGTCAATTCCTGCCATAGTGTCAGGGCCAGTCACTCTGACGCTGAGTTCACATCTTTTGTTCACGTCACTAGGCCAAGATATATGTGTGGGAGTGTTTCCTTCTCTCAGAGGGTAGAGTCTGTTTTAGGGAATCTCTGTCCCAGACAGCTGCATTACAGAAATGATTGGGAGGGGGTGGGAGTGAGTGTCAATGGATTTTGACATGTCAGAAATTCAAGGGCTACAAGGAATTGAGCATGAAAGATTTACTCTAGATGCAGTTTTATAGGCTGGAGGAGCTGATTAGCCTCCTCCTGTAACTGTATATCAGTATCCAGGGCTGAAAACCTTTATCCTGTTCTGGTGTAACTGAAATCCATACAGACTAATTCTACCACCCGAGGAGAAAGTGAGCACTGCAGATACTGGAGATCAGAGCGAAAAAAGTGTGGCACGGGAAAAGCACGACAGGTTAGGCAGCATCTGAGAAGCAGGACAATCGATGTTTGGACATTCCTGATGAAGGGCGTACGCCTGAAACATCGATGCGCCTGTTCCTTGAATGCTGCTTGGTTTGCTGTACATTTCCAGCACCACACGTTTCGACGTCTAACGACCTGCCAAAGTCAACCTTCCTGGTCACATCATCAAATAACTTTGAGAGTTTTTTTTTAGGCATGAAGCTCCATGCACAAAGCCATGCTTACTATTCCTAATCAAACCCTGCCTTTCCAAATGCATGTACATCTTATTCCTTGGTATCTTCTCAAGTAATGTACCTACCAATGATGTTAAACGTACTGGTCTATAATTCCCAAGCTTTTAATTTACAGTTCTTTTTGAATAAGGGCACAGCTCTTGTTCTCCCCCTGTCTTCCGGAATCTCAACATTGGTTAATGGTGATAACAATTTTTAACCAGGGTCCCCGCAAGTTCTTCGCTCGCTCCTTGCAGTATTAATGAATGTACTTGTTAAGGACTGTGAGATTAATCCACCGTCAAACATCCTTGTACGCCCAATACATCCTCTACTGTGATATGGACTGCCACTAAGATATCATCACTAACTTCCTCAAGTTCCAAAGTATTTATGTCTTTCTCCATGGTAAATACAGCGAACAAATGTTTGTTGAGGACGTCGTCCATCTCTTATGGTTCCAAACACATATGTCCACTTTGGTATTTAAGGAATCCTAATCTCTCACTAGTTATTGCTTTCCTTTCATATTCTTGAAATACCTCTTTGGATTCAGCCTAATCTTCTCAGCCAAGGTTCTTTCACACTACCTTTGTCGCCCTCCTGATTTCCATCAAAGTTAAACTCCTATATCCCTCATATACCACCAGAGATTCCCTTGATCCCAGTTGCCTGTGCCTGAGCCACGCATCCCCATTTTTTGAGTCAGAGCCTAAATATCTCTTGCCATCCTGGCTTCCCCATTCCTGCCAACCTTGCCCTTCACCGTCACAGAAACATAAAAACCTTGAACTCTAGCTATCTCACGTTTGAAGACCTCCCACTAGCCAGGAGTCTTTTCAACTGCAAACAAACTGCTCCAGTTGACCCCTGCAAGCTTCTGTCTAATTCCATCAACATTCACCTTGTCCCAGTTTAGAACTTGAAACTTTGGAACATTTTTGTCCCTTCTCCATAGCTATTTGAAAATGGTCACTGGTCCCAAAGTGCTCCCCCACTGTCACATCAGTCACCAGTCCTACTCTATTTCTCAAGAGTTGTTCGAGTTTTGCTCCTTCCCAAGTAGGACCCTCTACATACTGTTTGAGGAAACCTTCCTGAACACATTTACCGGATTCCACTCCATCGAATTCCCTCATGCTACGGCAGTCTCAGTGTGTTACAAAAATTAAAATCCACTATTATGACAACCATATTGTTCCTGCATGTCTCCCTTCCCCGTGCATATTTGTTACTCTAATTCACGTTGACTATTTGGAGGCCTATATTACAACCACTGTGACATCATCATCCCCTTCCTGCTTCTTAGCTGCACCCCCAAAGCCTTATTGGATGATCCGTCAGTTATTTTATCTCTGATTACTGCTGTTATAATCCTCTTATTCAGAAATTCAACTGATCCTCCCCTACTTCCACCATCCCTGTCCCGCCTAAAACACCTGTGCCCTGGTACGTTAAGACACAAGTCCTGTCCATCGCTTAGCCATGTTTCTATAAAGGTTTTTATCGCAATCCCACGTTCCTATCCACGTCCTTAGTTTATTGGACTTATCTGGCAGCCCTCTTGCATCGAAATAAATACAGTTTAATCTAACATGCATTCCTTGCTCCCTATCATGTTCCAGCTTGATCTGTCTCTTCACTTTACTGTTTCTGCTAACTGTATCTCCTTCCAGCCTCGCACTTGCCTCCCTGATCATGAGGATACCGCCGCTCGCCAATATAGTTTAAACCCTCCCTTATAGCACCAGCAAAATTCGCCACCAAGATATTGGTGCCCTCCCCAGTGCATGTGCCACCTGTCCCTCCTGATCAGGTCAACTCTGTCACAGAAAAGATCCCAATGATCAAAAAATCTAAATATCTCCGCCCCCACCCCCGCACCAATTCTTTAGTTACTTATTTATCTGCCATATCATCCTCTTCTTACTATTATTAGATCATCACACTGTAAGTAATCAGGAGATTACCACCATCAAGGCCCTGGTTTTTAACTTGTCTCCTAGCTCTCAGTAATCACTCAGTAGGACCCCATTCCTATATCTACCTGTGTCATTTATGGCAACGTGCACAATGAGTTCTGGCTGCTGCCCCTCCACTTTGAGGATGTTCTGCAGCCACTCGGAGACATCCTGGCACCTGGGAGGTAACACACTATCCTGGATTTCCATTTGAGGCCACAAAACCTCCGATCTGTCCCTCTAACAATCGACTCTCCTATCTCTAAGGTCCTGTTTACCATTACCCTTTCCCACTGTGGCCCAGAGTCAATGGTAATGCCACCAACTTGGCTACTACTGCTTTTCCCTGAACCGTCATTCCCCTGAACAGTATCCAAAACGGTTTGCTTGTTTTCGCGGGGAATGGCCACAGCGGATTCTTGCACTCTCTGCCTACTCCGTTCCCCATTACAGGTCGTCGTCCACCACCTCTCTGTCATGAACACAACAGGAAGCAAGGACTGTCTGGTGGATTAAATTGCCTTTATTTAAATGCAACAGGACTGACAGGTAAGCCTGATGAACTCATGGAATGCATCTTAACATGGGACTGGGATGTTATAGTCATTACAGAAACATGATTCGTGCCGGTCTTGGGTGTGACCACAACAAGAAAGCTCTTATCTACGAAGTTCTCAGTATCTCGGATGATCCTGAATGCATTCAGCTCCAGCTCACGAACACGGTCTCCCAGAAGTTGCAACTGGGTTCACTTTCCACACGTATAGTCTTCAGGGACGGTGAAAATTTACCTGAGATCGCACATCCTGTAGGAGGAACGTGCAACTGCCCTAACTGCTATCCGCACTGCTGCAACACTAAAGTTGAAAGCACTTTATTTGAGCTTGCCTGTAGCTTTTGCTGAGCTGTTGCTTTCCAAAGCCTCTTGAGCCAAACATAACTACTTACTCTGCTACCAACAGCATTTCTCTCTACCGCTTCACAGTTAGTTTTGGTTAGGGAAGGAGGGAAACACTGCAGTGACATAGCACTTGGACATTAGGGGCTCCTTGACAGCTGGCCACTTACTACCTGCTCTCCAGCCAAGGTCACTGCTTGGCCTTGGAAGGTGGCTTACTGAGGTCTTCCTTTTGGTAGTGCTGACTGTGCTAATCTTCACCCCGACAGCCAATCCGCAATCTCACAGTCCCTTGGTCCTTTCTGTCTAATAGTCCTGCATTTATGAATTCCATGAATCCGTTGACTGCATTCCAAACTGTGTCTCACTCCATAGCGAGAGAGTTTGATGTTCCAGTGAATACAAGGCTGTTGTAAAAATGATACAATTCAACATAGGAACAACAGTATGTCTATCCGCTTACTGAGTCTGCTTTTCCACTCAATTAGGTGAGATCTATTTTGATAATCCCCCATTCCACTTCTCTGCATTTTCCCCATAAATCTTGTATAAAAATCAGTCTGCCTCAACCCTGAATGTACTTAATGAGCCAGCCTCAACAGCCCACAGAACTTTCTGCACTTTTTTCCCTCTCACTGATATGAGACTTGGTGGCCTTTAACCCCATGCGGTATTTCTAGCACTCTGTTTGAAAGTTGTAACGATATTAGATATTATTCTGTCCTAGCACGTCATCTCTGTGGCCAGAGGCAAAACAAAAATGAAGAGTTAAGACACTGTAATCTCCTCACTCATCTTCCACGTCAGCCGAAGATACAGATCATCCTGATCTGTGGATTTGCCCACTCTCTATCCCGCATAAACTTCAATTCTTCGTCAGCTTCTGTATTAATTCACTTAAGGATCACATGGTCGCTCTCCCTGAATCCAGGAACTCCTTCCTCAAACTGAAAACCCAAGGAAAGTCCGTGTCCTCTGGCTCCGTATACTCCCCATTCTCTCCCACGTTATCCTCTTCCCCTTAATAAACCGAAAGAATGTATTTGAATTGTTGCTAATCTTACCGTCTAATGTTTTAACTCCCCGCCTCTACTTCTGCTCTTCTACTGACTTTTTAAGTTTAGCCCTACACTTTCTATATTCTTTGAGGACCTCCATTGACCTGCTCACTTTTTAACTGCTTTAATCTTCTCTTTCCTTTTTAATTCTGTTCGAAATTTGTGTCGACATCTGAGGTTCTCTTGGCTTTTTTTCCTACATGGTATCTGCGGTGTAACATGCTGGGCCGACACTGTCATCAATTCCATTATGATCAAGTGATTCCCCTAACACCCAGCCCCAAGCAGTTCTGCTACAGTTTCACCCAGAAGCAACTGCATTTTGGCCAGATTCTGTCATTTTTTTTTTCATAAAATCGGTCTCCCAAATCCAAAAAGCTTTTATTTTTCAAACATTTTTGGGTCTTTTCCTTCGCAAACTCCAAACATATGAGTCACGGCCATTGGTCCTTTCATGCTCTCCCAATCCTGCCTGCAACATCTGACTGGCTTCGTTCCCCACGGCGAGGCTCAGCACAGCCCCGTATCTGCTGCACGTTGATATAAGAAACTCTGTGCAATAATTTTCATGGCACTTGTCCCCTCTAAAAAGTTATCACTGCCCGAATGAATGTTTGGAATTGAAATGCCTGAATATAATGATCGTTTTGTTATATTAACACACCTCAGTAAATTGGTTTTATATCAGCTCCTGTACTTTCGTTTATCTTGGAGACTACAATATATCCCCAGCGGTGTGTCTGTCGTGGTTTTGGTCCTGAGCTCTAACGACCAAGCCTCATTAGAAGATCCTTCTAACAGCGGTAACTGACTCCATAATTAATAATGCAACCCCACTTACTCTTTTATAACCTCTCCTGTCGTGCCTATAGATCTTGTACCACTGGTTATTGAGTTGTCAGCACTGACCTCCCTCAAACACATCCCTGTGATGGCAAAAAATGTCACACATCCCCATTTCACCTTGTTCACTTATCATATCTGTCTGCCGGACAATATTCCCAGCATTGAGGTAAAGGACTTCCAGCCTGGAATACAACACCTGGAATACTCTATAACGAGGAGTTCTTCAGTCATTCATTGTTTGTTCTCAAGCTGCCCAATTCACGAACAAAACTGTTACTCTAGGAAAAGTGAGAACTGCAGGTACTGGGGATCAGAACCGAAACGTGTGGCGCTGGTAAAGCACAGCCATCGGGCAGCATCTGACGAACAAGAGAGTCAAAACTTTGGGCATCTGCCCTTCATCAGGAAGGCATTGGAGCCTTCCCATGTTTTCCGTTTCATGATAGATAGGATATTGGGAAACAGAAGGCAGTATAGTATATAGTCCTGAAATGGAAAGCAGTCAATCATTTGTTTGGACAGGGAGTAGACAGTTTGTGGTGAAGTACAGATTGATTTAAGTACAAACACAAGAATAGATAAACCACTTAGGCCAGATGGACAAAACCCGAGGTTACTACAGGAAGACAGGGAAGAGATTCCTGTGCCTTTGGCGATGATCTTTACATCCTCACGGTCGACTGGAATACTGCCAGATGTTTGCAGGGCGGTAAATGTTACTCCTTTTTCAAGGAAGGTACGAGGGATTATCCTAAGAATTAGAGACCAGTTAGTCTTACATCAGTATTGGGCAGGTATTGGGTGGGTTTCTGAGAAACAGATTTATGATAACTTGGAAAATCATAATTTGATTTGAAATAGTCAGCATGGCTTTGTGGGAGGCACATCATGCCTCAGAAAACGTATTAAAAACTTTGAGGATGGGATCAAACACATTGAAGAAGGTAGAGCAACGGATGTAGAGTCCATGGATTTTAACATGGCGTTTGATAATATTCCCCAAGGAAGGTTTCTTCAGAAAGGAAGGACGGATGGGATACAAGGAAACCTGTCTGTCTGGATACAGAACTGGCTGGCAGAAAGTGGTGGTTAATGGGAAGTATTCAGTCTGGAGCTCAGTCATTAGTGTGGTTCCGTTGGGATTAGTTCTGGGGCCACTGCTGTTTGTGATTTTTATAACTGACTTGGATGAGGAAATGGAAGGGTAGGTTAGTAAGTCTGTAACAAAGATAGATGAAGTTGTGGATTGTGTGGAGGGCTGTTGTTGTTTGCAATAGGACATTGACAGGATGCAGAACGGGGCTGATAAGTGGCAGATGGAGTTCAACCTGGAAATGTGTGAAGCAATTCATCTTGGAAGGTCGAATCTGAACGCAGAAAAAAGGCAGGATTCTTGTGGAGGAACAGGGTGATCTTGTGGTCCATGTCATAGCTCCCTCAGAGTTGCCACCCAGTTCGATAAGGTTGTAAGAAGGCATATGATGTTTCCATTAGCGGGGGATAGAGTTTAAGAGCTGCGACGTTATGCTGCTGCTCTATGGAACCTTGGTGAGATCACACTTAGAATATTGTGATCAGTTCTGGTCGCCTCATTGTAGGAAGGATGTGGAAACTTTAATGAGGGTGTTGAGTAGCTTTATCAGGATGCTAACAAAGAAGAGTTCAGGGCTTTACTCATTGGAGCAAAGAAGGATGAGAGATGACTTAATAGATGTGCACAAAATGATGAGAGTCAAAGTTAGAGTGGATAGGCAGAGACTTTTTCCCATGGTGGAAATGTGTATCACGAGTGCGAAAAACATAATGTAATTGGAGGAAGGTTTAGTGAAGAATGTAGGTTCCTTACACAGAGAATGGTGGGTAGGTGGAATGTACTGCTGGCAACTGTAGTAGTGTCAGCTGCATTAGGAATATATTAAGCAACTATTGGATAGGCAAATGAATGATAGCATAATGAAGGGTAAGTAGGTTAGTCTGAACTTAGAGTAGGATAAAAGGTTGGCTGGTCGTCAAGGGCCAAAAGGTCTGCATTGTGCCGTTCTGTTCTGTGTTTTATGTTTCACCCAGCGTGAGGATTCTTATCAATTGTTGAATGTGTGAGGGAGTGATGTGTGTGAGATCAGGAAGCTTTGTAAGGGCGTTAGGCCAAGACGTACAGTTATTGTGTGCATTCTTACAGTCACCTGAGTACCAGTACAATATGTGTGTGACGACCTACACCAGACAGAATCGTCAAATTCAGTTATTAAGGTGATGCTGGACTTGTCATTTGCTGCTGTTTTCTTCAGATAGATTCTTTTGGGTGACCCATGCATTAATTGTTTCCATCAACAGAGATGTACACATTTATTTTGATTATGGTGAATGTGAAGGTGACATTTAATGGACACGGTTTTAGAGGTTTCTTTGCGAGACACAATGTGCTGCAGAATACTGTCAACCTGATAACGTCTTCGCCCATTGCCTGGTCCAGGTAGCAGATGCTTGGAGTCTGGGAGGCAGGCCAGATGCCATCACCATAAATAACTTGTGCAATGTGATTCTGACACTCTATGCCCATTCATCTGCCCCCGGGCAAGGCTCAGACCGAAGATGCAGTCGAAATAATTTGTTGTGAAATAATGATTGAATGATTACCCTGACCCAGGTGGAAGCTCTCTGGATTCATTTAAGAGCAGAACTATGTCTTACCAAGTATCATAGGCAGTTGTGACTGAATGCCAATCTTTCAAATTCTTCCTTCAATGTAAGCTGATCTGAAAAAAAATCAGATATTTGAGGTGAACCCGGGAGACTACAGCTAAGGTAAGAGTTTTTTTCAAAATTACTTACCCGTAGCGGGCATCGGTGTTATTATTCAACCAAAGAATAATTGCATCATCTCTGAAAACAATTAGGTTGATATTATATTAATGGAACTAAAATATACTTTCCTGTCAACATTTTATGATACAAAAATAAAGAATGTATATTTTATTTAATATCGAACAAAGAATGTGTTATCTGACTATAGTGCTGATCACAATTACATACTTTTGGATACATGAACACCAACTAGCTACAAAAGGACATCATCCTCTCTCACTGGTATCATCACATACGGATGAGGAAGGACACCACTTCAACTGGGACGCCACATCCATCCGAGGACAAACCAAATAGAGGCACGTACGAGAATTCCAAGAAGCATGGCATTCCAACCAGAACTCTATCCACAAACTCATCGAGTTAGACCTCAACTTCCACCTCTGAGAAAAGGAACAGGACATGAATTCACCATAGGAAATAACATAAGCACAGGAAATGACATCATCAATCCAAAGAAAGACAAACATATAAATAGAAAGCTGGAATTTTCAGCATTAGTTCGGCAGAGACCCACTGAAGATGAAGATGGTTAAAAGTCAGCAAATGAACCTCCCAGCTCAACGAGCAAACCTACATAAAAAACCTCAACCTGAGCTACAAATATTCTCAAAACTCGCTACAATTACATACTCATTGTCCATATTCAAATGAATACATCGTCGCTCCAGCATTTGAAAAGTCGTTGGCTTCTGAATGATTGTATTTTAGAGTGAGAAAACGATGGAACCATCAGACAGAAATACCGTTCTTACAAATTTATATATAATCAATCAGTTTAATTTCTCACAAAATATGAAAGCTTCAGCTCTTTACCAACAATTGAAAAAAGACAATAATTTAACACGAAAATAGAATATTAGGTTGAATAAATGATTTGTGTTATTAAATTGCAGTAAACAATAATTTTTAGATTGAATGGTAGTTAATGTGAAATGTGAGAAAGAACGATGAACATACATCTATGTGAGTGAACAGTCAGACATTTTCAAATAGTTTTGTGTCAAAGCAAAGACAATATTTGTTTTATTTGTAGGGATACATGATTTAAAATATTCGTACGCTGAGTACTAATTAGACTTCATCATCAAGCTGATCTTACAATACTTGCATTTTAAGTGGTTATGCTGCATCAAAATGATCAGATGTTTGCTAACATTTACAACTGGAAATAATCTGATACTGGCTTTGACTTGCATTTGTACATGATGGAGAACAGAACTTTAATGTACAGAAGGAGGCTATTCGGCCACTGTGTATGCATCAGCTTGTGAAATACCTCCTAAATCCTTCCATTTGCCATCTCTATCAATGTTGCCCTTGAAATCCAGAACTTTCAATTATATCCCTCTTGAATCCTCATTCACAAATCTGCCAGGCAGGGCATTCCAAATCCTAACAACTCTCTCAATAAAGAACTTTTGCCTTATCTCACTCCGAGGTCTTGTGCTGACGAGCTTGAAACTGGGATGCTGTAATGCCAGCTAAGAAAAACGGGGTATTCTTATTTTACCCTGATTATTTTTTTCATAATTTTGATCACTGCAGTAAGTACACATCTTCGTCTGTTCTGATCAATGAAGAGTAATTTCATTACTCTAATTTCTGGCGTTCCTTCTTTAACTAATTTATTCATTCCACTTATCATTCTGATTATTTATAACGATACTGGTATTATTCTGCAAAGTAATGAAGGGTGTGTGTGTGTGTTTGTTTGTGACAGAGAGAGAGAGAGAGAGAGAACAATTCTCTGTAATGTCTGAATTACACCCAGTGCCTCGTGTAAAAGAGGTAAGGATTAGGAAGGCAATATAGATTAACATGTGGTTAAAGAGCTAGTTCAGGGATGAGAGTTTCAGATTTCTGCGTCATTGGGCCCTCTTCCAGGACAGGTGAGAGCTTTATAAAATGGACAGATTTCATCTTAACTGGAGGAGTACCAACATCCTGGTGGGGAGGTTTTCTAATGCAATTTAAGTGGATTTAAACTAATAAACCAGGAGGCAGGGAAACAAAGAAGCAGGTCAGGAACTGAGCAGAAGGTAGAGGTGAGTTGGACATCAGGCATGGCCAGTCTCATGACCATGCTGCGAGAAGGATTCAAATCAGTCCAAAATGTGAGTTGAAGCTTGGAATAAATTATAGAGATGTTTATCAGAGATTAACAAATGAAGATGGAATGTATGGGAGACATGAAGGAGTGAGGTGTGTGAGATCAGGAAGTTCGTACTCAAGAAAGTATTAAAGGGAAAAAACAAATCAAAAGAACTTACTTAAAAAAAAACATTCGTCCTTAAAGCACACAGCATTTGGTATAAAATTGAAGAGCTGGCAGTAAATACAGAGATAAATGGGTATGACCTGGTAAGGATGATTGAAACATGGTTACAGGAAGATCAGGACTGGTCAGTGAACTGCCCATGGGTACTCGGAATTCCGAAAGGATATGCATAAAGGTAAAGGAGATGGAATTGATGTATTGGTTAAGGATGATATCAAGGCTATATTAAGAAATGATATAGGCACGAGGACACAAAATGAAAATTAGTCCAGGTACAAATAAAAAGCAACTGAAGAAACCTCTTTGGGAGAGTAATTTTCAGCCACCGTCTCCACAAATTATTTCTGAGTTCGGAAATAATGAGGGGTCGTGACAAGTTAACAACGGTGGGTTAAACGTGCATATTGAATCAAGTAATCAACTTGGCAAAGGGTAGGTTCCAAGTTCAATTCATAGAGTATATGAAGGATTGTTTGTGAGAGCACATGTCATGGAACCAACCAGAGAGCAGGGTACTTTAGATTTGATGTACGGAATGAATGAAAAACGATCTTGCATTTGAGGATCCTCTTGGAAAGAATGAGCACAACATACTATCGTTTCAAATTCAGATTGAAAGACTGAGAACAGAGTCACATACAAGAGCCTTAATGTTGGTTAATACTTTCAGTGGCCTAAGGAAGGTGTAGTTTGGGCGGGGCAGGATAGTCAAAGGTAGGACAACTGAAGACATTTGGCAAATACTTAAGGGGATACTAAATACCTCTCAATTAAAGTATATTCGTGAGAGAAAAAGAATTGCATGACAGAGAAAACAATATCCATGTCTAGATAAGGAAGTCAATGACAGCATGAGGGCAAAGCCTTAGGCAAATCATGCTGCACAAGTTAGTCACTTTCCGGGGGATTGGGTAAGGCAATGGCCTCGTGCATTACAGCTGGACTGTTCATCGACAGACCCAGATAATGTTCTGGGGAGCTGGGTTCAAATCCTGCCATGGCAGATGGTGGAGTTTGATTTCAAATTTGGGAGTAACAAACTGATGGTGAACATGAATAGATTGTCAGGAGAAGCTCACCTGTTTCACTAATGTCCAATTGGGAAGAAAACTGCCATCCTTACCTGGTCTGGCCGATATGTGACTCCAGACCCACCGCAATGTAGATAACTACTAACTGCCCTCTGGGAAATCAAGGATGGGCAATAAATTCCGGCCTAGATAACAATACCCTCTTCCTGTGAATTAATGAAATCAAACAAAGAAAAATCAGCAAAGGGTTAACACACAACATTAAAAGAAGCTATGACAGGAAATGAACGGAAACATAAACACTGATAAGAGTAGCTTTCACTAGTACATAAAAAGAATCGCAGAGTGAAACTAAGTGATGGCTCTTTGCAGGATGAACCTGACAAGGTAACAATGAGAACCTCAAAAATGGCAAGAGGCACAAAAGCAATGCTTTCTGTTTTCACAGACTACACTAAACAATGTAGTTCCTACACAGGATCTTGTCGGGATTACTGCTGTTTGTCATTTTTATAAGTGACCTAGATGGGAATAAAATGATGTATTAGTAGATTTAATGATGATACTAAGATTGGTGAAGTGTGGATAGTGCTGAAGGATGTTGCAGATTACAGAGGGATATAGGTAAGCTGCAGAGATAGGCTGAGAAGTGGCAACTTGAGTTTAGGGTGAAAGAGTGTGAGATGATTCACTTTGGAAGGAGCAAAAGGAATAAAGAGCACTGGGCCAATGGTAAGATTCCTGTCAGTGTCGATAAGCAGAGAGATCTCGGTGTCAATGTACATAGATCACTGAAACTTGCTGATCTGGTCAATAGGCTTGTTAAGAAGGCGTACAATATGTTATCTTTTATTGGAAGAGTGATAGAATTTTGGAGCCATACGATCATACTGCAGGTGCACAAAACTCCGGGGTGGCCGCATTTGGGGTACTGCTTATATTTCTGCTTGCTGCATTGCAGGAAGGACGTGGAGGGTTTGGAAAGTGTTTAAAAGAGATTTACGAGGAGGTTGCCTGATTTAGAGGGAAGTTGAAAATGTGTTGCTGGAAAGGCGCAGCAGGTCAGGCAGCATCCAAGGAGCCAGAGAATCGACGTTTCGGGCATAAGCCCTTCTTCAGGAATTGGATTTGGAGGGAAGGTCTTATAAGAAAAGTCTGAGGTAGTTGACGCTGTTTTGGTTCGAGAGAAGAAGGTTGAGTTGTGTCTGAATTGATCTGTATAAGATAATCAGAGGGTTAGATAGAGTGGACAGTGTTAGGAATTTTTAAGTGTACCTTCAAGAGAGTTGAAAGGCTGGGATGGGGCTTAACAAGTGCACAGAGTACTGGAAAAAAAAATGTAATACTTGGTCAAACAGCTAGCAGTTTCTGGGTTGTTGTGTTTCTGTTCACCGAGCTGGGAATTTATGTTGCTGAAGTTTCGTCCCCTGTCGAGGTGACATCCTCAGTGCTTGGGAGCCTCCTGTAAAGCGCTTCTGTGTTGTTTTCTCCGGCATTTATAGTGACTTGTCTCTGCTGCTTCCGGTTGTCAGTTCCAGCTGTCCGCTGCAATGGCCGGTATATTGGGTCCAGGTCGATGTGTTTGTTGTTAGAATCGGTTGATGAGTGCCATGCCTCTACGAATTCCCTGGCTGTTCTCTGTTTGGCTTGTCCTATAATAGTAGTATTGTCCCAGAGAACAGCCAGGGAATTCCTAGAGGTGTGGCACTCATCCACATATTCTATTAGCAAACACATCGACCTGGACCTGGACCCAATATACCGGCCACTGCAGCGGACAGCTGGAATTGACAACCGGAAGCGGCAGATTCAAACGATTACAAATGCCGGAGGAAACAACACAGAAGCGCTTCACGGGAGGCTCCCAAGCACAGGTGATGAAACGTCTGCAACACTAATTCCCAACTCAGCGAACAGAAACACGAGTACCCGAGCTACTAATCTTCTTACAAAATTTGAGTATCTGGATTGCTATGAGACAAATTAAAATTCAAATTCAACCAATCAGTTTAAACAATTAGCCAAGATGCCAAATGTTAATCAAGTTTGTATTTAGTGTTTTGACAATATTAAAACCAATGAAACAATCCAATCTTTTGGGGGAAAAGACCAAACATTTTGAACAGTTGACCAGAGCGGCAAAGACAAGCAAGCAACCAACAAGTCCAGCCTGGCAGCAGAAAGATCTGATCTCTGACAGGGACCTTTATCAACCAAAGACCTGGGTAGCAGATTCCCAAGAATAAGAAAAATAAACAGGAATGTGGACAAGAATCGACAGCTGCCTGGTTTTGAAATAAGAGTTTTGAAAAAAATCTTCATCAGGATTTTTTGATCGGACTATTATTGTAGAGGTGGAGTTATCAGTGTGCATATCAGTCTATTGGTGCGTAAAAACGGCGAACTTGCAAAGCTTTGGGCAACGCCATGACAACCTTTGAAAAGGTAAGGTTTTTTCGGTGATTAAACAGAAGAACGAATATCTGTGGGTAAGCAGTTTGCAGGTGCCCAAATTGAAAGAATGGATCAAACCCGTTCAGTTATCAGGCCAAAAGCAGCATTTCTTATTCAGTCAAAAGTTCAAATGCTGCCAATTAACATAAAATGGCTCTTGGAGATTAAGGATCCATTTTCGTGTTAACAACATAAAATCAACCATATAAGAATAGTTTCTTGTGTCAAGGAGGTTTCTATAACAGAGAGGCAATTGGACAGATGGGGAGAGTCAACTGCTATCAGAAAGAATGATGACCGGGAAGTTTCATTCGTGAAAGAAATATTGGAGTCTCACATGCTCTGCCCAAAACGCTCTATCCATTAATAAAAGCGCACAACACGCTGAGCAAATATTCTTGAAAACAGAAAACAACTGAGATGGCATTTCAGACAGAGAAAGACGAGGGAGTAAGATGCAGACATTTCAAGAGAGTCCATTCTGTGTGAACCTTGAGGAACAAAGTTTTAATTTTGTTCTTACTAATAATGGATTTATAAGTGGAATCTGCATTAGTGAAACCGCATATCAGGAAAATCTTGTTTTATTCCATAATAAGCAATTAGTTACAGAGTGATTGTTCAGTTTGTTACTGATGTCTTCACTATTAAAGTTAGAATCATAGAATACCTAGAGTAGGGAAATAGGCCCTTCAGACGAACAAGGACCACACTGACCTTCCAAAGAGTAAACCACTCAGATGCATTCCACTCCCAAATTAACTGTGTTTACTCCTGATTAATGCACCTAACTTATACATCCGTGAACACTTTGGGCAATTTAGCATGCCCAATTCAAGTAACCTGCACATCTCCGGATTGTGAGAGGAAACAGGAGCACGTGTTTGAAGCCCACGCAGACACGAGTAGAATGTGATAACTCCACATAGACAGTTGCCCGAGGCTGGAATCGAACCTGGATTTTTTGCGCTGTGAGGCAGCAGTGAGCCATGGTGTCACACCCAGACAGGCAAATACTATTTTTTTAATGACAGAGTGCGTGAAAGGATTCCATTTCATTGGACCATTCCTCTATAACAACTGGGTGTCAATAAGGAGGGACACATCACATGTCACACTCCCTTACCATATTAAAAGGCGAGAAATCTTTACTGGGTGCATTGCTTTTAATTATCAGATGGATGTTGACCTCAACTTCATAATATTATAGGGAGTTTGAATTGGTCAAATGAATAATATATTGGTATATGGAGCATAGCCGGAAAAATGTGTCTGTGTTTGAATAGATTGGTGGTTTGAATGGAAAAACAGTGCATTAATCGAATGGAGATTTTGCAAAGCTGAGGCACAGAGGAATCAGGCACTTGGATCACAAAAAAAAACACGTTGCGTGCACATCATAGGGAGGCAATATAAATTTTAAAACCTTTTGCTGGAGAATACATTCAGGAGTAGGGAAGATTTCGTACAGTTTTGCAGGGTATGGTGAGACCACTTCAGGAGAGCTGAAGGCCCAATTATATGAAAAACTGTCCAGAGAAGATTCACTCAACTGATTTCTGTGAGGAGCATTTACCTCTGGAGGAAACATTGTCAGACTGGCCTTGGATCAATTGGAGTTTAGGCAAATGACGCATGATCCCGTTTAAACCCATATAATTCTGAGTAGTCTATTCAAGTTGAATGCTGAAACAATATTTCAATTTGTGCAAGAGATTTCCAGAAATGGATGGACTCCTGGAAACTGCAGAATATCCCAGTGAAGGAGTTGGTGATTGTTTGAACCATCTCAACGGGTTTTGCGTCTGTGGTAACTTCCCTTCCAGAGGTTGGTGGAAGGTAAGACATTGAATATTCTTCAGACACAGGCAGACAGTTTATCGGCTATGAATTATGAATTAAAGTTATAGGGCATAGCAGGAATGTATGTTTCTGGCCACAATCAGATCATCCATGATCTTATCACATGGCAGACTTGGTTCAAGTTGTCCAGTCACCTACTCCTGATCTTAGTTTCTACATTGCTATTGTCTTTAGATACTGACAAATAATGAAATCATTCTCAAGGGCACAAAGGCTCTCCCTTTCAGAATGATGAGCACAACTTACAAATGTGCTTTTTAATCAGCACTGCGAAAGCACTCGTGGAAGTTTCATGGAGTTATGGAAAGATCAGATGCTTACGTCAAAGTAAAAGCCTCATTAAAACTGCGTTAGAAATCAGATAGGTTAGAATGGATGTCTTTAGTGGAGCAGGTTCCTGTCAGTTGTTCTTGTAAGGTGAATTACGTTAGCAAGACCAGCATTTATTGCTTATGTCTAATTTCCATTCAGAATACGGTGATAAACCCCAGTGATCCTCGTGGTGCAGGGACATTAACTGATATGTTTCAAAGAGAGCCACAGGATTCTGAACAAGTGACAGTGAATGGACAATGATATTGATTCAAGCCAGGATGCTGTGTAACCTTGGAGATTGTGTTCCTCACCACATGATGCTCACAGCGATGGAAATAGTGGGACAGTCTCTTGCTGTTCTTATTTTGGGGAAATTAAGAGTGATGTCGTTAAGGTCTTTTATGAGGGAGCCAGAAATAGCATTTTGAACACAGAGCTGAACTCTCTTTTTACGCACGCTCTGCCACCTCTGCATGTTTTATTTATAAAGCTTGTGAATAATTTAGGATGGACCAGGATTTGGCATCTTGCACTGGAACATTTGTATTTTCCGTGACACTGAAGTATGTCCTTTGCAACATTCCCAACAATCGTCAGAGCTGAAAATAAAATCTGCAGAATTTACGGATTCATTCATTGTTTGTTTGAAAACGTGAGTGTGATGGGGATAAATATTCAATTAAATTGCGCGTAATGGACACACTGCTGGAGTTCAAAATCATATTCTCACGTTTTCCTTGAATTGGAAGCAAATTATTAGAACAAACGCCCATTGTTGCAAATACTGTAAAAACAAGTTTAAGAAATGTTGAGTTGTCTCACTAGGCGAGAAAATACATGTCGTCTGCACTTGATGGAGATACAGACATTCAGAATAGCTGCACAATCTGAACAAGAATCAGGTGATAGGAAAACCATATAACAAGTCTTTTCTTAGATCATGACCCCACCATGGCACATCAGGCCATTGCATCAACTGCGATAACTGATCTAATTTCTCCTGGTGATATCCTCCCCCCCACCACACTGCCCTCCCACACACCAGTCAATGGCCCCAAGCTGATGCCCCTCTGATAGCAAAGGTCGCTTCAATCTCCTTCAGACATCCGCAAACAGGGTGGGCCAGACAGACACATTGCTTCAGTCTGCACCTGCTACAAACAACTCATCTCTTCCTACTTTGACTCAGTAATCCCTCCTGGTCCAGTCCCTGCCCACGTACATCTGTGATTCATCTGACACTTTATACCAATTTCAGAATGTCCATTTTACAGGTTCCATCCACCTCCTCTTTCCCATGGACGTACCATCCCATTATACATCCATCAACACCCCGCCCCACCCCCATTAGGATCGTCTCAGGTCTCTCCGCTTTTTCCTGGAACAAAGGCCTGAACTGCACCCAGACACCACCACCATCCTCCAACTGGCTGAGCCCATCCTCACGCTCAACGACCTTTCTTTTTAACATCCCCATGATCACTCAAACTTTGCCTTTCCTACACATCTTTTCTCTCTTCTGGTGTATCTTGTGCCTCAGCTCCTGACTACTGTTTGGAGGCCTGTACAAGTCTCCAATTATGTTCTTTTCCACCTTTTCTATACCTCAATTCTACCCACACAGATTCCCCATCATCTGACCCTACTTGATTTCTTACTATTGATTTAGTTTTATTTATTACCAATAAGGCAACGTCACCTCCTCTGCCCACCGGCCTATCTTTTCAATAAGATGTGTATCATTGAATATTCAACTCCCAATCCTGATACCCTTGCAACCATGTCTCCGTGATGCCCGCCACGTCATACCTGCCAATTCTGATCTGCGCCACAAGCTCATTTACTCTATTCCTTCCAGTGCATACATTGGAGTATAACACCTTCAGTCCCGTATTAACAGTTCCTCTTCACATTGTCATTCCTTTGTCCAGTGTGCTTGAAGTTTGAGTGCTAACACTCTCCACACACTCTGTCATATTTATGTCTGTGTGGGAGATTTTAATAACTTCTCCTGAGTTCATCACTCTTACCTCCTCCTTTTACTCGGGTTTTCTCATTCCGCCAATATCTGATCTTGCCCACCCTCACGCTATTTAGTTTTAAGCCCTGTCTAGAGCCCTGGATGTGCAATCCCCTAGTACTCTGATCCAATCACGGTTTGGATGCATACCACGCTATTGGATGCCATTCAGCCCGTTTACTCTGCTTTGCTATTCAACTGAATTCTAGTTATTCTGTTTCTGTCAATGGCAGGGTCTTTACCCAGATCCCGAGTGGGTCAGAAAGTGCCCAGTGTCTTTGTGTACACAGGCCTGCTTCGGGAGCATCCAGTGCCAGGCGATGAGTTTTGGGGAGTCTCAGGAGTGGCTCAAGGAAAGGCTACATGCAGTGATGGATGGACTGAGGGACTGAAAGGGATAGTTTGGGAACCAGTGACACTTCACTCACAGAAGTGGCCGGGCAAGTCTCCTGAACGCCCAGGTCACCATGAACACCAGGGTCGCTTGTACGAAAATCAGTTGCATTTGCCGCATTTCTTCATCGACCTGAAGCAGAAATACTGCCGATGGCATAAACACGGAGATAGACAGTGGAGAGACGAAAGGAGATAATGCTCCTAATGCAAACAGGGGGAGATTGTACAAACGCCACACAGATAGGTTCCAGATATTGGAGTTGAACCCGAGTCCCTGGCACTGTGAGGCAGCAGAGATGTGTCACCATGCCACCCAATGATGGCTAACAGGATTAGCGTAGTTACATGTTGCCTTCTGCACTCAATTCCCTGGAATACTCTCCCCCAATCTCGATAAGACTGGGAAGCCTTTCTATAGCAGCAGAGGATAATTTAAAATAAACAATAAGGCGGAGAATATGGAACGTATAAGCTAGCTCCCCATAGGAAAGGAAGAGTTTAGTTAAGAACTATAACAGGAAGAGATGCAAGAGTGAACATTGGACAATTTGAAAACGAAGCCAGCCTCAGAGAAACAAAGAACAAAGAATTGGAGGATGAACTGAATAGATGCTTTGCATCAGTCCTCACAATGGTTGACAACTAGCAGCGTTCCAGAACGTCAAGACAGTCAAGGGCGAGAGATGGGTGTAGTGGTAGGTGGTGATGAGAATGTGCTGTGGAAGCTGCAATGTTTGAAGATGAATAAATTACAAACTGGAAGGCTAACAATCCAAAGTTCTGAATGAAATAGAGAAGATTGTGGAGGCAGTGTGCTAGTGGATTTTAAAAGATAAATGTCCTCAGGGAGCGTCGCAGAGAACTGGACAATCAGAATGTAAAATCTCTTGTAAGGAAGGAAGCAAAGCAAAAGACAAGAAATCATAAGGCAGTTAGCCTGGCATCGGTCATTAATCGGGTTTTCGAGCCCACTATTAACAATGAGGCCGCAGAGTAGAGTCAAACAGATGTACAGCACGGAAACAGGCCCTTCAGTCCATCTCGTCCATGCCGAATCAGATATTCCAATCTCATATCGTCCCATTTGCCAGCATCCAGCCCTAACCCCCCTGAAAACTTTTTAATCATATACCCATCCAGATGCGTTTTAAATGTTGCAATTGTACCAGCCTCATTAGCTATGGTTGATTTGTGTCTTCAATTAAATTTTAAGCATTTGAAGAATATATATCTGTTATAATTGATGTATATTTTCAAATTCTAGCTATTGCCTGAATCCTGGCAAAGCTTTTAGTGATTTGCCCAAGCCACAAACTTGCCATCTCAGCCAACTTCCCACTTAGTTTCCTTTGTTCAGATTGCAATTTCTAGTGTCAGAATTAACTACGTCACAGTCAGACCTCACAGGGTCCATTGTAGTAACTTTATTAATTAGACTTTCTCGTTGCATAGGAGTAAATCTAAAGTAGCCCAACCTCTAATTGATTGTGCTATGTTAAATTTCAATGAGGAGATGTGGGTGGTATTAATTGCACATTTGTCATTGAACATTCCCACTTTTGAACTTATGATGGAGGGAAGGGTATTGATGAAACAGCTGGAGATGGCTTAGCCTGGGATATTTCGCTGAAGAACTGGGCCCTTGTAATGCAGTACTTGGAGGTGCAAAGTAAAATAGGGATGAGTCAGCATGACTTCTGAATTTTGTTCATCTATTGGTTACAAGTTGCATAAGCAGAGATATAAAAACAGTTAAATTAATAAAAATAAATCAGCACGAGCTAAATACAATAATGATTGCGGGTCGGGGGATGTGTTATTTCTGCATCATGTGGTAGCTGGAGACATTCACTGTCTCCCTCAGCAATCCTAACCTGCGGTGTGACCAGTTCACTAAACGTGCTATCCACTAACTCCTCAGCGTCGCGGATGCTCCACAGTGAGTCAACCCTTAGCTCCAGAGCCGTCATGCCGTCAAACAACAGCTGCAGCTGGACACACTTCTTGCAAGTGTAAGAGTCAGGAACGTCAGGCACGTTCCTAAGGTCCCACATCAAGCAATAGTCACATGCCACGGGTTTGAGGTCCCCTGCCATTGTAAGCTTAACTTTATATGAACTAACTAAAACCAAGCAATGCACTTAAAAAAATGAACAAGATGGATAAGAAATAAAAGCCTTACCTGAAAGGAGCTTTTTCTTCCGTTTTGGGGGAGGTGGGGTGGTTAGGGAGATATACGTGTAGTATCTCGATATAGCCACTGCCCAGATATAAATTAAGCCCTAACCTTACCGGCAGCCCTCGCTTCACTCCCCCTTCTCTCCTCGCCGCTCTGGAAAAATATAGTTCGTTGTCAAGTAGGTTTGGTGGAGGTATAGATATCAGATTCCTCTTTCACAGTTAATAAACTCACACTTAAGTATTTATTGTCAAGTCTGTTCATTTTAAAGAAAAAAGTCTTGCCGGAGTTGTGCTGAAATGATATTTAAGTTTTGGTGTGCCAATGAGGTTAGGAATAGGATGGTAGTAGAGTTAAATGCATGGGCAAATAACTGGTAGAGGAGGCAGCATTCCGATATCATTGGGATTCCCGAGTTCCTCTCTCAAACAAATCTCTATAATATTAACATAGCAGTTATATATACTCACGCAAGCTCCAAGTTCATCCGTCTTGTCTATCATATTCCTCACATTATAATCAGCGCACTTCAGACTGTCAGGCCCATTGTGTTCAGCAACCTCTGTCTGTTTGTTGTTGGTCTTAGCTGTACTGGGATTAGTCGCCAACCCCGCCTCAGTCGTGTACTTGTGGACCTACTGCTCTGGTTCCCACTGTGACCCCTCCCCCCAACGGCCAAAATAGTTTAAACCCTCCTGAGTGACAACAGCAAACCTGCCTGCCAGGAGATTGCTGCCAGTTCAGGTCCATCCCGTCCTTCTTGCGTCCATCTTAGTGACCTGCAAATCCCAGTGATCCACATATTGGAGCTTGCTGCCAATTTCGGTCCATCCCGTCCTTCTTGTGTATATCCTATCGACTCAGGATCTGATGGTATTGGGCTGAAGTGTGTTTATGTCAACGCAATGATTATTATGGGTAAGGCAGATGAGCTTACAGCCTGATTCTATACATGGGACCATGATGTTGCAGCCATTCCAGGCACTTAATTTGGAGAGGGACAGGACTGGGCGTTCAACGTTCCAGGGTTTTGTTGTGTTAGATGAGATACAGAGGAAACTAAAAGAGGTGGAGGAGCTGTATTACTAATCAGGGATAATGTTGCATTTGCACACAGAGAGGTCGTACTGGAGAGCTCAGCCACTGAGGCAACATGAGTACAGCACAAAAATAAGATTGATGCAATTACTGTATTCGGATTATACTATAGTCCTTTCAACAGCTACCGAGACTTTGAGAACAAATTTCTGGGCCAGTTATGGAAAGGTGTAATAAAAACAGTGTTGTCATAGTGAGTGACTTCAACATCCCCAGCATTGACTGGGACTCTCTTAGAGTAAGTGTCTTAGACGGGGCAGAATTTGATTTGTTTACTTGAAACAATATGTGGATATGGAAATGTGTTGCTGGAAAAGCGCAGCAGGTCAGGCAGCATCTAGGGAACAGGAGAATCGACGTGTCGGGCATTAACCCTTCTTCAGGAATCCACAATATGTGGATAGTCCACTACAGGAAGAGTCATACTGGACCTCGTATTGGCTAATGAACCTGGACAGGTGACTGACATTTCAGTGGGACAACATTGTGGAATCATTTTGGAATCAGTTTTAAGATAGCTAAGAACATTGAAAAGTCAGGACCTTTTGAGAAGCTATGGAATTGGAGTAAGGCAATTTACGTCAGTATCATGCAGGAGCTAGGGAGTGTTAATTGGGAGGAGTAGCTATCAGGCAAATCCACATTTTGTGTGTGGCAACTGTTGCAATATCATCTGACGAACGTCCTCCCGACTGTTCGAATTTCAATCTATTTTATTTGAACAGATATTTCGAAGTTGCTGTATACCAGAGAACAGCAAGAGATGATGGATGACTGTGCCCTGTATCCTTCAATGAACCAGCTTGCCTCTACAGGCGTCTAACGTTTTTCTTGTGGGTCAGAGAACCTCAGAATTAATAGAGCCCAGACGGAAGCCATTCAGTCCTTCATACACCCACAAGCTCTCCAACTACGCTATCTGAAAGCAGAGAGAGTTTTTGGAGATAGACAGAGAAAGAGAGAGAGAATGAAATAGAAAGAAAGAATGAGAGAGAGAGAGAGAGAGAGAGAGAGAGAGAGAGAATGAAATAGAAAGAAAGAATGTGAAGGGAGATAAACAGAGAGGAGAGAAAACTGAGTGCCAGAGTGAGTGAGAAATGAAGGGGTGTGAAACGGGGATGAAATTAGACAGATCAGGAGAGAGCATGAGGAGAAATAGACAAAAGATGGGAGTTTTATTTAAAACTTCCCCTGAACCGCAAGCTCTTTGTCTGGAAGCCATACCCTGTGAGTACCATACTGATACTGGTTGTGATCCTAGATCATTTATCTCCTATAATATCATAGAGTTGAGTGGCTAACCGCTAAACAGAATCCAATAGACCAATTGACGGGCTCCAGAGAGAAGGTGGATTAATTTAAATGGACTGTGTCAATAATAACAGGAACCGATAACCTCCTGAGTCACTGTGCGAGACACTGGGCCAGCGAATCGCAGTGAGAGGGATCACTGTCAGAGGGGAAATCAACATCTCAGCTGTGGGTCAAGTAATGGCTGAAAAAGTTTGTACACAACTTCCATGGTTTAATAATCCACATTTCACTTCATATAACTCGATATCAAGAGTATATTTTAACAATCTTATCACTTCGTACATTTCATATTTTGGTTTGTCCAGAAAATCATTTTGTCCCTGTATTTTGTGTTGAATAAACACATTTCATTTCTGGGGAAGAAAAGACCTGTTCTGATGGTTTGGAGATTCCGGTGTTGGACTGGGGTGTACAAAGATAAAAATCACCCAACATCAGATTATAGTCCAACAGGTTTATTTGGAAGCACACTAGCTTTCGCAGCGGCGCTCCTTCATCAGGTGATAGTGGGGGGCTCAATCGTAACTCAGAATTTATATCAAACATTTACAGTGAAACGTAACTGAAATCATACATTGAAAATTTGATTGTCTGTTAAGCCTTTCATCTATTAGAATACAGTGATAGCTTCACTTCTTTCATGTGTAATTCACAAAACCTTTTTTTTTTCGAAGTTGCATTCTTGGGTTAGCTGTTAACAATGGTGATAGCTAGACAATATGATGAAGGTGTTGGCCCCTTGTGTTGTCTGTCTATGCCATAATGCTTAGATTGATTCTAATCTCAAAAGTGAAATAACGGAGTTTTACATAAATTCATGCAGTTTTTGAGCTCAGAGTTCTACGTGAATGCATGCAGTGTTTGAGCAAATTACAATGTAACCCTGCAAGGACAAATTCACCCCACTTATGTGTGCATGTGGGTCTTTGTCTTTATGTGTGTGTGTCTGTCTGGGTTAGGGGTTGTGAGTGTGAGAAAGTGTATGTGTGTGTGTAGTGAGTGCAGAATGTCTTAAGTATGTGAAGGGGTGCGTGTGGGAGCGTGTGTGTCTGTAAGGGAGTTTGCTGGTGTCTGTGTACGTGTCTGTGTGTACGTGTGTCCGTGTGTGTGTGTGTGTGTGTGTGTAGGAGTATCTGTGTGTATGTATAGTGCAATGGTGGTCACCTGCAATGTGACATGAACCCAAGGTCCCGGTTGAGGCCCTCCCCATGGGTACTAAACTTAGCTATCAGCCTCTGCTCGGAAACCTTTCTATGCTGCCTGTCCCGAAGTCCACCTTGGAGGATGGTCACCCGAAGGTCCGAGGCTGAACGTCCTGGACCACTGAAGTGTTCCCAAATTGGGAGGGAACCCTCCTGTCTCTTGATTGTTGTGCTGTTCCCATTCTTCCGTTGCCATACCCTTTGCACCGTTTCCCTAATGTACCATGCATCTGGGCATCCTTGCCTGCAACATATAAGTTAGACAACTTTGGCTGAGTCACATGAGTACCTGCCATGTACAATGTGGGACGTGTCGCGACGCTTAATGATGGCATCTATGTCCACACTCTGATCCGTCTTGCAGCGTCCATCATGACAGTGTTGTATGGGGTTGTCCTAAGAGCCGGGCAGCTTGGTACGAACAACGATCTGTTTGAGACCCTCCCTCCCAGCCTCCTCCTCTAACCTAACTTTAAAGTCCACAGGTCAGCTACACAGTGTTCTTGTTTTGGAGACTAAGTGTAGAGTAATGGCAGTACAGTCATTGGAATGTTCCTCCTGCAGGATGTTGAAGTAGGGGTGACCACCGATGCTCCTGCCGACTTCATCTGCAGGAAATGCAGTCAGCTCCTGCTCCTTACAGAACGCGTTAGGGAACTGGAACTGGAGTTGGATGAACTGAGGATTATTCGAGAGGCTGAGAGGATGATCAATAGAAGCTACAGGGACATTGTTCCGCCAGAGAACAGAGGTAGCTGGTAACAGTTAGAGGTGAGAAGGGGAGGAAGCAGGCAGTGCAGAGATCCCCTGTGGTCGTTACCCTCAACAATAAGTATACCACTTTGGATACTGTTGGGCGGGAAGGCCTAGCAGGGGTAAGCTGCAGTGACCGGGTCTCTGGCACGAGGTCCGGCTCTGAGGCTCAGAAGAGAAAGGGAGAGAGGAGGAGAGCGCTAGGTATAGGAGCCTCTATAGTTAGAGGGACGGACAGGCGATTCTGTGGACATGGGCGAATCTCTCGGATGGTTTGTTGCCTCCCGGGTGCCAGGGCCTGAGTCGTCTCGGACCGTGTCTGCAGAATCCTTAAGGGGAAAGGTGTGCAGCCAGAAGTCGTGGTGCACGTTGGCACCAACGACATAGGTAAGAAGAGGGGTGAGGAGGTCATTCAGGAGCTCAGGGAGTTAGGCTGGAAGCTAAAAGCTAGGACGGACAGAGTCGTTATCGCTGGGTTGTTGCCGGTGCCACGTGACAGTGAGGCAAGGAATAGGGAGAGAGTGCAGTTGAACACGTGGCTGCAAGGATGGTGTAGGAGGGAGGGCTTCAGGTATTTGGACAATTGGACTGCATTCTGGGGAAGGTGGTACATGTACAAGCAGGACGGGTTGCACCTGAACCAGAAGGGCAGCAATATCTTGGGAGGTAGATTTGCTAACACCCTTCGGGGGGATTTAAACTAATTTGGCAGAGGGATGGGATCCGGACTTGTCGTCCAGCAAGTAGGTTAGCTGTTTTTCAGGATGTCCAAGAATATCGGGAGGCCGTGGAGAAGGTAGCACTGACAGGGAATACTTGCAGACACAGAGATTGGTTCAAGTGTGAATACTTCAACGCAAGGAGAATCAAAAATAAGGAGGATGAACTTAAGGCGTGGATCGGTACCTGGGACTACGATGTTGTGGCCATCACGGAAACGTGGATAGAAGAGGGATAAGAATGGTTGTTGGAGGTTCCTGCTTACAGATGTTTCAGGAAGATTAAGGAGGGTGGTATAAAAGGAGGAAGGTGGGGTTGCTAATTAGAAATGGTATAATGGCTGCAGAAAGGCAGTTTGAGGGGGATCTGCCTTTGGAGGTAGTATGGGCTGAAGTCAGAAATAGGAAAGGAGCAGTCACCTTGTTGGGTGTTTACTATAGGCCCCCTAATAGCAGCAAAGATGTGGAGAAACAGATTGGGAAACAGATTTTAGAAAGGTGCAGAAGCCACAGGGTAGTAGTCATGGGCGATTTCAACTTCCCAAATATTGTTTGGAAGTTCATTACATCAAGTAGATTGGATGGGGCGGTGTTTGTGCAGTGTGTCCAGGAAGCTTTTCTAACTCGGTATGTAGATTGTCCGACCAGAGAGGAGGCCATATTGGATTTGGTACTTGGTAACGAACTGGGACAAGTGATGGGCTTGTTAGTGGATGAACATTTTGGTGATGGTGACCACAATTCTTTGACTTTCACCTTGGTTATGGAGAGAGATAGGTGCGTGCAACATGGTAGGTTTTACAACTCGGGGAAGGGTAAATACAATGCTGTAAGACAGGATCTGAGGAGCATACGTTGGGTGCATAGGCTATTAGGGAAGGATTTCCACGTCGTGGAAATGTGGAACTTTTTCAAGGAACAGATGCGACGTGTCCTTGATATGTATGTACCTGTCAGGCAGGAAAGAGATGGTCGTGTGAAGAACCTTGGTTGACAAGGGAGGTTGAATGTCTTGTAAAGAGGAAGAAGGAGGCTTACATAAGGTTGAGGAAACAAGGTTCAGACAGAGCGTTGGAGGAATACAGGATAGCCAGAAGGGAGCTGACGAAAGGGATTAGGAGAGCTAAGAGAGGGCATGAACAATCTTTGGTGGATAGGATCAAGGAGAACCCCAAGGCATTTTATGCGTATGTGAGAAACATGACAATGACGAGAACGAGGGTAGGTCTGATCAAGGACAGTAGTGGAAGACTGTGTGTTGAATCGGAAGACATAGGAGAGGTCTTGAATGAGTACTTTTCTTCAGTATTTACAAACTAGAAGGACCGTATTGTTAAAGAGGAGAGCGCGAAACAGACTGGTAAGCTAGAAGAGACACTTGTTAGAAAGGAAGATGTGTTGGACATTCTGAAAAACTTGAGGATAGACAAGTCCCCCGGGCCTGACGGAATATATCCTAGGATTATGTGGGAAGCAAGAGAGGAAATTGCAGAACCGTTGGCAATGATCTTTTCGTCTTCACGGTCAACGGGGGTGGTACCACGGGACTAGAGAGTGGCGAATGTTGTGTCCCTGTTCAAAAAGGGAATAGGGTTAACCCCGGGAATTACAGGCCAGTTAGTCTTACTTCGGTGGTAGGTAAAGTAATGGAAAGGGTACTGAGGGATAGGATTTATGAGTATCTGGAAATACACGGCTTGATTAGGGACAGCCAGCACGGATTTGTGAAGGGTAGGTCATGCCTTACAAGTCTTACTGAATTCTTTGAGGAGGTGTCCAAGCATGTGGATGAGTGTAGAGCCGTGGATGTAGTGTATTTGGATTTTACTAAGGCATTTGATAAGGTTCCCCATGGTAGGCGCATGCGGAAATTCAGGAGGCATGGAATAGTGAGAAGTTTGGCCAGTTGGATAGAAAACTGGCCAACCAGTCGAAGTCAGAGAGTGGTGGTAGATGGTAAATATTCAGCCTGGAGCCCAGTTACAAGTGGAGTTCCGCAGGGATCAGTTCTGGGTCCTCTGCTGTTTTTTTTTTATTAATGACTTGGAAGAGAGAGTCGAAGGGTGGGTCAGTAAATTTGCAGATGATCCGAAGTTTGGTGGAGTTGTGGATATTTAGGTGGTCTGTTGTCGGCTACAAAGCGATTTAATATGATGCAGAGCTGGGCTGAGTAGTGGCAGATGGAGTTCAACCCTGTCAAGTGTGAGGTTGTCCATTTTGGAAGGACAAATAAGAATGTGGAATACAGGGTTAACGGTAGGGTTCTTAGTAAGATGGAGGAGCAGAGGGATCTTGGGGTCTATGTTCATAGGTCTTTGAAAGTTGCCACTCAGGTGGATAGATGTAAGAAGGCCTATGGTATATTAGCGTTCATTAGCAGAGGGATTGAATTCAAGAGTCGTGAAGTGATGTTGCAGCTGTACAGGACCTTGGTTAGGCCACATGTGGAGCCCTGTGTGCAGTTCTCGTTGACTCACTTTAGGAAAGATGTGGAAGCTTTGGAGAGGGTGTAGAGAAGATTTACCAGGATGTTGCCTGGAATGGTGAATAGGTTATACGAAGATAGGTTGAGAGTGCTAGGCCTTTTCTCATTGGAACGGCGAAGGATGAGGGTGACTTGATAGAGGTTGATAAGATGATCAGAGGAATAGATAGAGTAGACAGTCAGACACTGTTTCCCCGGGTACAACAGAGTGTTACAGGGGGACATAAATTTAAGGTGAAGGGTGGAACGTATAAGGGGGATGTCAGGGGTAGGTTGTTTACCCAGAGAGTGGTGGGGGAATGGAATGCGCTGCCTGTGGGAGTGGCAGAGTCAGAATCATTGGCGACCTTTAAGCGACAATTGGATAGGTACATGGATGGGTGCTTCAGCTAGGACAAATGTTCGGCTCAACAGCGTGGGCCGAAGGGTCTGTTCTGTGCTGTATTATTCTATGTTCTTTTTTCTATGAGGTTTGGCGGTATTTAAACGCAAGTAGTGGAGGTGTGGAGAAGGTCTTGGTGAGGTGCTCATCCGCATTGATAATGTATTGCAGGTCACGAAGAACATGACGTAATTTTTCAGCTCCTGAGAAGTACTGAACAACGAAGGGTACCCTGTCAGTTGCAGCACGTGTCTGTCTCCTGAGGAGGTCATTACGGATCCTTGCTGTGGCACATCGAAACTGACAGTCGATGAGATGAGCATCGGACCCCGTTCTTGTGAGGGCATCCTTGAGTACTTCCAGGTGTCCTTCACGTTCCTCCTCATCTGAGCAGATCCGGTGTATGCGGAGGGCTTGTCCATAGGGGATGGCTGTTTTAATATCTTCTGGGTGGAAGCTGGAGAAGTGTCGCATTGTGAGGTTGTCTATGGGTTTGCGGTAGATGTTCTGATGGGACAGCCTTTATCTAATCCATGGTGGTACCAGAGTCCGAATGAATCGCATAACTAGGGCGGTAGACAGGGATGTAAATGGAATAGGAGTTGTGGTGGTAGTGAGCGAACATGAATCAGTTATAGGGGTAATTGGAAACCTGAATTAAAAGAGGGGGTAAAAGTGCAGAATTCAGGATAAATTATTAAAATCTCCATCACATACATAAATAGGATAGAGTATCTCGAAATGATTAACAAACAAACTTCAAGCACATTGGAAAACGAATGACAATGAGAGGAGTGATGGTTAATACAAGACTGACAGTGTTATGTCTGCATGCATGCAGTATAAGGAATAGGGTAAATGAATTCGTGACCCGGATCTAAATGGCAGGTATAACGTCATGGGTATCACGGAGACATGACTGCAAGGGGATCAGGATTGGGAGCTGAATTTTCAAGAATATGCACCCTATCCAAAAGATATGCAGGTGGGCTGACGAGGTGAGGTTGCCTTATTAGTAAGAAATGAAATTAAATAAATATCAAGAAATAACATAGGGTCAGATGGTGTAGAGTCTGCATGGGTAAAATTGAGGAAGCACAATGTTAAAGCAACGACAGTTGGAGTCTTATACAGGCCGACAAACAGTAGTGAGGAGCTGGGCCATCAGATACATCAGGAGATAGAAAAGATGTGTAGGAAAGGCAAGGTTACAGTGATTATGGGCGATTTCAATATGCAGGGGGACTGGGCAAATCAGATTGGTAGTGGATTATAAGAAAAGCAATTCATGGATTGTCTACAAGATGCTTTTTTGAGTAGCTTGTGGTGCAGTCCAAGAGGTAAAGGCAATACTGGTTTTAGTGTTCTGCAAAGAGCCAGACTGGAGAAGGGAGCTTAAATTGAAGGAAGCCATCGGAAGCAACGATCATAACATGATTGATATTTTTTCTGCAATTTGAGAGGCAGAAGATAGAATCAGAGGCAACAGTACTTCAGCTGAATAAAGGCAACTGCAGAAGCATAAGGGAGAAATTGGGTAGAATTGACGGGGACAGTAGCCGAGCAGAAAAGACAATAGAACAGCAATGGCAGGAGGCTCTAAGAGTAACTTAGGAGACACAGCAGAGATTCATTGCAAGGAGAAAGAGGCATGGTACAAGGAGGATGATGCAACCATGGCTGACGAGGGAAGACAGGGATAGCATCAAAGCAAAAGAGAGAAGTATATAATGTGGTGAAAGACAGTGTGAAAGAAAAGTATTGGGAAGCTTACAAAGACCAACAGAGGGCAACAAAATTTTATAAGGAGGGAGATAATGAAATAAGTGGGTAAGCTAGCCACTTAGATATATAAAGTGCAAAAGAGAGACAAAAGTTGATAATGGAAATGATGCCAGAGAGATAGTGGTGGAGAACAAAGGAATGGCTGAGGAACTTTGCGTCAGTCTTCACAGTGGAAGATACGATTAATTTCCCATAATATCAACAGAGTGAGGGGAAGAACAGTGTATGGTTGTCATCACCAAAGAGAACGGGTTGGAAAACTGAATGGTCAGAATGCAGATAAATTATCTGGACCAGATGGACTACACCCAAGCCTTCTAAGGGAGATAGCTGAAGGTGTAGTGCAAGCGTTACTTGTGATCTTTCAGGAATGACTAGAATCAGGAAGGGGCAAAGTGGACTGGAAAATCGCTAACGTTACACCCCGTTTAACAAGGGATTAAGGCAGAAGACAGAAAATTACAGACTGATTAACCTGATCTCAGTTGTGGGTAAGATCCTGAAATCCATCATGAAGGATGCGAATTCTGAATACTTGGATATAGATGGTAATAGGGCAGTTACCATGGTTTCATCAAGGGGCGGTCATGCCTGACAAAACCACTGGAATGTTTTGAGGAAGTACTGAGCAGATTAGGAGAACCAATAGATATTATCTACCTACACCTCAAGACGTCCTTTCACAAATTGCTACACTGGAGGTTATTGCGAAAGGGGACCCATGGTGTCAGATGCAACGTGCAAGCATCGATTGAAGCTAGCAGAGATAAGGGTAAAATGTGCCTTCTCACGATGGCAGTCAGCAACAAGCATTGTTTCACAAGGCACAGTGTTGGGAGCACCAAATTTCACACTTAATGATCTATATGAAGGAACTGAGGGCACTTTGGCTACTTTTTAGTATTAAAATCACCAGAATGTGGAAACACGCCTTTTGGCAAAATAAGTTCACACAAACCCTCCGAAGGTAACCCAAGCAGGCCCATTTTCTACTTACTAATAACGTAATGTTTGGAGAATTTAGCATTTCCATTTCACCTAGTCTGCGCATGTTTGGACTGCAGCAGGAAACCAGAACACCCCCAGGAAACCCATGCAGATATGGGGAGAATGTGCAAAATCCAAACTGGCAATCACGCGAAGTGGGAATCGAACCTGCGTCCCTGGCACTGTACTATGCACTAAGCTACTGTGCCACCCACAGCCTGATGTTCAGACAGTACAAAGACATGAAGAGGGTCAGATAACATTGAAGAGGAGGAGAGCTTCTAGAAAGGTGCTCTACCGATTCTCTTCAACTTGCCAAAGCTCTGGACTTGAACCCCACCTTTCCTACAACAACAAGGATAGACAGCCATGGTCCTCAATTTCCATCTCGCCAACCTCCAGATACAAGTCATCATTCCCCACTATTTCTGCCACCTCCAGTCAGACCCCACCACCAGAGGTCTATTTCCCTCCCCACCACTATCAGCATTTTGCGGGGACCATTCCCTCCACGAACCCCTCATTAGATCCACGCTGCCGCCACCCCCCAACCAAGCCATTGTTCACTCCCGGCATCTTCCCTTGCCATCTCAGGTTGTGTAAAACGCGCGCCTACACCTCCCTCCTCACCTCCATCTAAGGCCCCAAAGGATCCTTCCACTCCCCGTAGACATTGTATTGTGTCCATTGTTCCCTGTCGCCTGTACATTGAGGAGGCAGGATGTCAACTTTTGGAACGTTTCAGGGAACATCTCTTGGACACACACACACACGCACACAAACACACACACGCACACACACCACCACCCTATGGCAGAAACTTCAACTCTCCCTCCCAATCCGCCAAAGATATGCCAATCCTGGGGCTGATCCACTGCCAAACCCAAGTCACCCAACACCTGGAGGAACAACATCTCATCTTCCACATTGGAATCGTGCAACCACACGGTATCAATGTCAATTTCACCAGTTTCCTCATCTCACCTTCCCCCAATTTATCTCGGATCCAACACTCCAAATTCGAACTGCCCCTTTGAACTGTCCAATCTGTCCATCTTCTCTGACCTTCACGAACACAACCCACCTTCGTCTAACTATCGCCTTCCACGCTACCATCCCTCCAGCCTTACCCTCTCCTATTTATCTTTCAGCCCCCTTCCGCCCACCCTCCTCAATCCTGACGAAGAGCTTATGACTGAAATGTCGCACCTCCTGCTCCTAGAATGTAGCCTGACAGGCTGTGCTTTTCTGGTTCCATACTTGTCGACTGTGATCTTTTGCATCTGCAGTCCTCAGTTTCGCCTGTAGAAGGACGTAGGCAGTTTGGGAGATTGGGTAAAGAACTGGTCGATAGAGTACAGTGTGCGAAAGTGTGTGGTCGTTCTCTTTACCAGAAAGACAAGAGGCATGGACTATTTTCAATATTAAGAGTTAAATCAGAAGTCTGAATTGCAAAAAGACTTGGGAGCTCTAGTCCAGGAGTCTCTCAAGGGAAACTTGCAGGTTGTCAGAAGTAAGGAAGGCACATACAACGATGCTATTCATTGCAAACGGGTTTGAATATAAAAGTAGGGATATACCTCTGAGGCGGTATAAGGCTCTGGTCAGACTACATTTGGGGTATTGTGTGCAATTTTGGGCCCTGTATCTCAGGAAGGATGCACTGGCACTGGAAGTTGTTCAGAGAAGATTCATAGAAATGGTTCCAGGAATGAAAAGCTTAGCATATGTGGAACATTTGAGGACTCTGGGTCAATATATGTTGGAGTTTAAAATGATCTGGGACATCTAATTGAAATTACCAAATACTCAATGACATGGACAGAGAGGATGTTTGGAAGATATTTCTATTGATAGGAGAGACAATGACTCGACGGCCCAGCATAAAGGGAAGACCGTTTAGAACAGAGATAAGGGGATAGAGTCGGGGATCTATGGAATTCACGGCAACAGAAGCTGGAGAGACCAGGTTATTATGTATATTTAAGACTGAGATGGATAGTTTCTTGATTGTCAAGGGGATCAAGGGTTATGGGGAGAAAGCGGGAGATTGATGTTGAGAAGCTTAACAGCTATGATCAAATGGCGGAGCAGACTCAATGGGCTGAAAGGACACATTTCTGCTCCTATGTCTTCTGGTCTTCTGGTTAATGTTTGTTGTCCTCATCCCTCACTATAGATGCGTCCTGATTCTAACCTTATGATTTATAAAGAGGCCCGTTCCAATACTGATGACTGGCAATATCATTATCTCTGCCTCCAGTCGCAGCAGCAATTTCCCCGAATTCCTCTGTCTCCTCCCCAATGTCATAATCACACAGTAATTAAAGTCCAATAAATGATACTTCATCATAGTTTATTGACATCAATAACATCAACAGCATGACCCTCACTTGCCCCTTCTGATCCTCGAATACCAATCTGAATTGTATTGGTCATGTAAAATTCTCTGTTAACATATCCATGCAGTTTTCCTGTTATAATCCATGTTTTCTTAAGCACATTTTCCCATCAGATTATGGACTAAAAAAATTCACTCACCAATAGAATCACTGATCATTAATTTCAGGCTGTAAGTTTCCATTTATAAATGGAGAAACTGGTTTATGTTCCAACACTCCTCCGTCATTACTCTCATATCCAAGGCAGATTGAATGATTACACACAAACAATCTGCCATCTCCAACATCCCTTCCCCCAGTCACTCCCACATATCCCATGCTGAATGTGTAAATGTTAAACGTTATTTTGAATTTTAATAAAATTAATATTGAATTGAAAGGGGTTAACCGGAGCTATTTGTTCACCGACTGTGATTATTGTCAATCTCTGTGGATTCTAATTATCCCATTTGGGGGCTTCCATCGTTAAACGATAAATGGGCTCTGTCAATGAATTATCCCATAGTGTGAGAGGGAGTATCACCGACAGCACTAACAGGGATTAGCAGCTCCAAAGGGAAGGGAGGAGAGATTAGAATCTGAGAACATTACACTTGAATGTTACAACAACGGATCAGAATTTGAGAACATTAGATTTGAATGTTCCAACAATAGACAGGAGTTTATCCTTGGGTCTTTACTTTCTTGGAAATGTGTTGCTGGAAAAGCGCAGCAGGTCAGGCAGCATCTAGGGAACAGGAGAATCGACGTTTCGGGCATTAGCCCTTCCCGAAACGTCGATTCTCCTGTTCCCTAGATGCTGCCTGACCTGCTGCGCTTTTCCAGCAACACATTTCCATCTCTGATCTCCAGCATCTGCAGACCTCACTTTCTCCTCTTTACTTTCTTTCTCAGCCTTGGATATCATGAGCATGGCGGATCCGGGAAATCCTTTGGATTATTCCAGGTGGTTACTATCCCATCCTCACTATAGTTGGTGCTCCTAGTAAGTCATTCTCTTTGACTGTTACACTGGGTAGAACTGAATTCCTGCTCATGATTTGTAAATTTTAGAAAATGGAAATCAATATGTTCGGTTCCAACCAACAATTCATTCCCTTGTATAATATATGAAGCAAATTACTATTTACAAATTACTCACTGATATGCTAGAAGGAACCAGACTGTTGTCAAGCTCCATAATCCTTTCTGTCCTGCACAGATGTACATTATCATATCCTCCCCACCCACCAATCCTGTCCAATACCACCTTGATGATATCCCAGTCGCCTCCTCAGCCTCAGTGCAATTCCTGAATGTACCATCGTTTGTGCTTTTGTTAAATCCAATACAGCTCTTTCTTCAGTCTCTTCAAACCACGTGCAATCTCCTCCATTGCTTCCCAGAGAATCCTAGGATAAATGCCATCAGGCCCACGGGGCTTATCTATTTTCACCCTTTCCAGAATTTCCAACACCTCTTCCCTACATACCTCAAAGTCATCCATTCTAATTAATTGTGACTCAGTATTGACATCGGCAACAATGTCCTGTTCCTGAGTGAATACTGGCGAAAAGTATTCATTCAGTGTCTCCCCAATCTCTTCAGCCTCCACACACAACTTCCCACTACTATCCTTGACTGGACCTTTTCCTACCCTAGTCATTCTTTTATTCGTGACATACCTCTCGAAAGCCTTCGGGGCTTTCCCTAATCCTACCAACTAACGACTTTTCATGTCCCATCCTTGATGCTCTTAGCTCTCTCTTCAGGTCCTTCCTGGCTACCTTATAACTCTCAATCGCGTCAATTGAACCTTCATGCCTCATCTTTACATAGGCTGCCCTCTTTCCTTTAACAAGGGATTCCAATTACTTATTAAACCACGGTTCCCTCACACGACCCTTTCCGCCCTGCCTGACAGGTACATACTTATCAAGGACATTCAATAGTTGCTCCTTGAACAAGCTTCACATATCAATTGCGCCCTTCCCTTGAAGCCTACTTTTCCAAGCCACGCATCATAATTTCCCTGCCCCCAGCTATAACTCTTGCCCTGCAGTGCACACTTATCCCTCTCCCGTGAGGGAACAACAAAGGAAAGTTAGCTCCTGTCTCTGCCTGTTTACTATATTCCGACAGTTCATTTCCATTCAGGTAGGTAACCATTCCTTGTTTTAAGTGTATTCCATATCTTTGAAATTCTTCACAAGAGTGATGTTCATCTCCATGTTTGGTGTTGGCTTTATTGATGTTGATGTACAGATGTAAGGAACTTGTAAATTTCACGTCAGTCTCAGGGCATAGAAAAGGAATGGCTTTTTCACACCACAGGAAAGAAACAGAGACGGAAAAGTGAGGGAAGGGAATTATTGTGATCATCCCTGAGAGTGTTGTTGAGGCAGTATTTAGGGTATTGTGGGCAGATTTCTTTCTCCTTTATAAGGAATGATCTCCTCGCTACAGAGAGAGTGTGAAAGAGTATCAACAGACTAATCACTGGGATCATGGTACCATGAGGAGTGAGTGAAGATTAAATCTGTAGCGCTGTTAAAAAATAAGAGGTGATTGCATTGAAACTTGAGGGGATGGACAATCACTCATTATGTTCTCAACAGACACAATGAACGTGATAAATTCCATGGATTGTTTTTTTTTTTTACTCGGATTATAATTCTCGACAGTTTAAATGCCTCTGAGAACGTTTCCCCTACTTCAGCCCCACTCTCTATGTCGATTGACAGAGACAGGTTCAGGCTTTGCATACAGTCCCCTCACATTAATACAGTGCATTTGGCATGTTATCTACAATCCCGACAGCAGCCACAATACTTTCACTCAAAAACAGTTAACTAGACCCAACAGCTTCTGTCCTTGATGGAGAACATGGGTCTGTCTTCTCGGAGGTGGAAGATGCCTCTTGAGACATCGCACAAAATATTTGGCTTCTCTCTTCACTACCAAGATACCATTTTAAATAGCACACTTTCCACAGGAAATGGGGCATGAGGAACATCATGGAGCCGTCTCTGAGTGCAGTCTCTGCTCCACTGCTTTCTCACGTTGGATCATCAATTACACCCTCCTATTCCTGAATAAGCCCTGGAGGAGATGAATGTTCTCGCCCTGGTCGCATGGAACATGTTTAATGGTCTGATTGTACTTTGCACGTTCCTGTTTAGAGGTTAGATGCACTGACCAGACTGCTTCATTTCCTGTGGAACAGGCAGAAGGGTTAAATGGTTTGTCCCTCTTCTTGTTCATTCGTTTTGATGGACTGAATGACTCCCACATACCCATGTGCAACCAACTTGAGATGCTGAATGAGCTCCTCTTTTAACTGTGGAAATGTGCAGTGTTTGGCCGTGCTATTACATGAATGTTACCGACACTTTAACAGCACAAACCTGAATATTGTCTGGGTCTTGCTGCATATGGACACAGACTGGCTCAGAAGCTGACAGTGGACAAGATGTTCTGAAAATTGCCTGATCTTCAGTGACCATCACAACTTCTGATCTTATGGTGGAGGAAAGGATTGATGCAGCAGCTGGAGCTGTTTGTGTTAAGGAAGCTCCCCTATGGATCTCCGAAAGTGATGTCCTGGGACTGAAAGGATTGATGTCCACAAACCAAACATATCTTCCGTTGGGCTATGGATGAGCCCAACCAGAGGAGATATTGTGGCTGATGCCCACTAAATTTAATTTAGTCAGCGTTCCTTGATACCTTCCTGAGCCAACTCCTGCCTTGATGTCAGGGTCTGTCACTCTTAGCTGGGCTGCTGTGTTCACCTCTTTTGAACATATCAATAGGTTATTGTGTCTGTGTGGGGAGTGTTTTCTTCTCACAGAGGGTAGTGAATGTCAGGAACTATCTGAACTAGAGAGTCCATGGAGCTAGATCACTGAAAGTATTTACAGAGGAGGTAGATTGGTTTTTGCCCACTATCATTGAGTTGAACGGTGTGAAGAATTGGGAATTGAATGGAGTTGATGCCGACAGTGGATCAGCCATGATGGTATACAATGGCACAGCAGGATTAACTGGCTGAATTACCTCATCCTGTTCCTTATGTGCTCATATCCTGTAACTGGAAAGTTAATGGTTGTAATTTTCCTGAATGTTGCAGTCAGAGAGAGAGCAAAGTATTTTGTGTATCATCTCTGAGCGATGTCTGTGGGCTGTATTCACAGTGAATCTGGGTCCACTACATGACTAACAAATGAAACACAAGTTGCAAAGAGGAGGCTCTCTGTAAAGAGACCAGAGGCGTCTTTCGAACCCAGAGTGGATGTCCAAATAGCATTTTCCAACCCACTACAAACCGTGTGTGACAATCTGGAGGGATTGAATGAGATCCTGAGTTACTGTGGACCAGGTATTTGGAGCAAGTGGCCTCCATCTGCTCCTGTGCGGGGCTGAATAGAACATTGGAACATTTTAGTGAGGATCAGGATTGGCTTATTAGCCACTTTGCCACTGCTGTACCAGGTTCTAAGTTCATGGCTGATCTGGTTGTGGGCTTAGAAGCACTTTTCTGTATGCACCATTTTCCTTCATCAATTCTCTGATCAATGCAAACATCTAGACATCACAATCTTCTGGGAAAGGGGATTCCCACTTGTACAGCTCTTTCAGAATTTCTCATTCCTGTTCCAACCAATGTTACAGGGTCACTAATTCCTTTTGCAGTCACACTCCTCCACTGGTTACAACAAATTTCAAAGTTTAGTGATAAGGCCAATAATATTAGTGTCAGTCTGGCTCATCTTCTCGAAAAATGTCACAAACAGATAAACGTGCAGCTGCATGCACGCATGAACACACACAGTTTAAGACAAAACAGAAAAAAGTGAAAACTTTCCAGAGTTTCATAATGGCTGAACTCGTAACAAATGAAAGATGACAGAATGTCCCAAATGTTATTCTGTCCTCTGAAGTTCTTCCGCTCACACAAGCTGCTGGTAATGGGATATCTCCCCGGAACTGTTGGATTTGGTTCAATTCGCTTTGCGTCAGATAGTGGAAAGATGCCACAGAAACTTTCATCAGGAAATCTCCACGATTGGTAAAGATGACGCAGGATTTTTTTTCTCTTGTGAGGCGGAACACAATGAGAGAGAGACGAAGCACTAGGCTGCTGCTGCTGAGGCAGGTAACATTTTTCTCCCACCCTATGCTAAAATATGCAATAATGCCAATTGAATACCAAAAAGGACCATGTGTGATTTTCTTGAACATTCTCTGGAATGGATGATAAGGTGCTATATGCAAATGCATCATTACTGCTGTTGTACATTGTGCCTTTCCTTAGCAACAACAAAAAAACAAAATCCCAGCTGTATAATTTGATGGCATGTTTACATGTGTCTGCATAATTTTATGAAATCGTTTGATGTCTTCATTTCATCTGCGTTAAAATCAATTTTACGACAGAGTGTGATGCCCTTCGTTGTGGTTCTGTTCACCGAGCTGGGAATTTGTGTTGCAGACGTTTCGTCCCCTGTCTCGGTGACATCCTCAGTGCTTGGGAGCCTCCTGTGAAGTGCTTCTGTGATGTTTCCTCCGGCATTTATAGTGATTTTGCAATTCCCATGCAAAGACTGCACAAAACACTACATAGGACAAACAGGAAGACAGCTAACGGTCCGCATCCATGACCACCAACTCGCCACGAAACGACACGACCAGCTATCCTTAGTAGCCGCACACGCAGATGACAAGCAACATCAGTTCAATTGGGACAACACTACTATTATAGGACAAGCCAAACAGAGAACAGTCAGGGAATTCCTAGAGGCATGGCACTCATCCACAGATTCAATCAGTAAGCACATCGACCTGGACCCAATATACCGACCACTGCAGCGGACAGCTGGAACTGACAACCGGAAGCGGCAGATACAAATCACTATAAATGCCAGAGGAAACATCACAGAAACGCTTCACAGGAGGCTCCCAGATACTGAGGATGTCAACTAGACAGGGGACGAAACGTCTGCAACACAAATTCCCAGCACGGCGAACAGAATCACAACAACGAGCACCCGAGCTACAAATCTTCTCACAAACCTTGAAGCCCATCTGCTAATTTAAACCAGACACACAGAAAAAATCACCTCGCCTCATAGTCGGTAAAAGTGTGAGTGACAAAGAACGACCAAATCCCACTATTTATAGAAAATAATCGCAGTTTATTTTTAACTCGAAGAAAAATAAGAAAACGTCAATTTTCCTGTGAATCTTCATCTGTCGGTTTTCCTGGGTCTTTTCTTCGGTCTTCTGCTGCACAGATTTCATAGAACAGGTACCTTTCAGAGAGCGATTCTGCAGTCAGTCTGCATTTGTTAGTGCTGTTTGCTGCTCTGACTAACTGTTCAAAATGCCCGCTTTTATACCACAAAACATCAAATTGTCTCATTGGTTTTATATCATTAAAATTGAAATTCAATAATAATCAGCTCAGTTATTTGTTTCAGCCAAATGTTGTTTTTTAAAAACTTTTCTGCACACTCTGTGCTTGTTAAGTCCTTGCCAGCTTTCACTCTCTTTAAAAGGTACAGTACCTGCCTATGCATTCATAACAATCATTACATTTTATTCTTAATATGTATAAATGTATTCCGTAGTTTTAAACACTCTAACAAGAGAAAATATGTATCCAGATGTTTTTTCTCAAAATCGTGTATGGTTCAAAAACTGATAATTCTTCATATCCCAGGAACGTGTGTACAGGGAGGAGGACAGACATTTTTCGGGCACGTTCCTGATAAAGGGCTGATGCCTGAAACATTGAATTTCCTGCTCCTCTGATGCTGCCTGACCTGCTGTGCGTTTCCAGTGCAAGACGTTTCGACGTTGACCTCCAGCATCTGCAGTTTCGCTGTCCAGATGCTGTAAAACATTGCTACGATTAAACCCGATACACTTTCCCAGAAACAACATCATTACAAACCACTTGTTACATCTGCAGGCTAACTTCATGGATAGGAGCAGCAGTTGACCATTTGGCTGCACCATTCAGAATGCTCATGTCTGATCCGAGTGTGTCTGACCACCCATCTCCTGTCTCTTCCCAACAAACATTGACTCTCCTGTCCAGCAAAGATCACTAGAGCTCAGCCTTGAATATCGTCAATAAACGCGTCTTTACTGCTCTCTGAGGAAAAGGGCATCAGAGATAGCACAGCACTAAAGGGAAAAAAACGCTATTTCAGGACTCGCTATTTTAAAACTGTGTTAACCTAACACCAAATTGTCACCTTTTTTGAAACATATGGACAGAATAATTAGAAATAGACATAGACTATACAGCCCTCTAAACGTGTCCAATATTACCACTGACTCATTCTCTGCTCCTGTCCCAGGAAGAGAATACCAGATAGCATAACACCACACGAGCATTAAAAAAAGGAGCAGAATTAGGCCATTCGGCGCATCGAGTCTGAATGTCATTTAATAATGGCTGAGAGGTTTCTCAACATCATTCTCCTGACGTCTCTCTGTAACCATTGGTACCCCTATTCATCAAAAAACTATCTATGCCTGGCTTGTAGACTGAAGTGTCTGTGTTTCTTTGTGTCTGTGCATGCACGTCTGTTTGTTCACGTGTTTGTGTGTCTGTGTATTTTTGTGTAAACATTTGTTCTTCCGTGTATTAGCCTCTGCATCTTATCTGTTTATGTCTGTTTGTGTGTGACAGCGTATGTCTCTGTATGCCTCTACATGTGTGCAGGTCCGTCTCAGTGCATGTGCTGTGAGTCTTAGTATGTTACGGTGTTTACATATATCTCTAAGTATTTCTGTGCCTGCATCTTTCTGCAATGGGATATTTGTTGTTTTGGGAGGGAAAGAAGTAGCAGAACAGACCGAGCGGTTAAAGTGAGTCTTGCCCTCCACTTATTCAGTTTCTTATTCAGTTGGTTGGATGTGGATATTACAGAATCTCCATCCGATTCACTTCGTCCGCTCCGGCTCATGTTACAGTCCTCCCAACATGGCGGGGAGAGGGGGGAATGGGAACGGATATCACCCAGCTTGGCCCTTTTTGTCTTGTTCCAGGCTTTTTATCCTGGAATGGGAGAAAGGAAAGCGGGGAATGAGCTGTTCGTACTGTTGTAGGTGGTGATGGGGGAGAGGGTTGCTGAATGTTGAGGTGTCTGGAGGAAGTCAGTCCACAGTGCAGAATCCATAAGGTGTTATTGGTGTGGGGGTTATTGCATAGGCGACAGACAAAATGGTAGAAGGCAGGTGCTGAATTCAACAGTGAGAGTGGTTGTACATGAACTTTATTTGGAGATCGAGCGTGAGCCTTGTTCAGCGGTAGGTGCTATAACAGATATACTGTGAGTGTGAGGGAGCAGAGAGAATATGGTGACGCTTATCCTGGCAGAACGAGGATACAGAATGTCCTGTATTGCTGGATATTTCTTCAGTTTATCTCAACATCGAGATGAGCCTCAATGAACGTCTTCTCTAAGTCTGTCACAAATAATGCCACCGACCCTGTCCCTCAGATCCCACAGAATCGGTTTGGGAGGACCTTCGCAATGAGAAACAAGCATTGATGTTTTCTGCCGTGCAAAATTGCCGTGCAAATTTTGTATATCTTATGCTGTGGAAAATTGGTATTGTTGGTGCTGCTGTAATACTGAATTATCTCACTGCGTAAACTAAGTGACTGCTAATACTGTGAAAAATAAATTCCAGAAGTGTGTATCAGGTAGCTTGAAGAGTGTGTTGTGATCCAAACTAGAGACAAGTTTAGTTTGGATTTGGTCATGTGTGCTCAGAAGGACTAATTAATAACCTTGTTCTGAAGAAAAGTGACATTAATATGTTGCATTTTACACGGCATCTGCATATAAAATCGAATGTTGAACATGATGGTCAAACGTAATGGAAGCCTGGAGGCTGGAGGGTCAAGTTCGCTCCAGCGAATTGGGAAAGTACAATATGGCATTCAGTGGGAGACAAGCAATGTTTGACAGAGTCATACAGTCCTAAAGCACAGAGGCAGACCCTTTGTTCCAAACCGGTCCATTCCAACCAAAATGTGCATTCACACTAACCCCATCTCCCTGTCATTGTCCCGTTTCCATCTAATCCTTTTCTATCTGTGTATTTGTCCAAATTCCTTTTAAATGTTGTTAATGTAAACCCCTCCACCGCTGGCTGCTCATTCCATATGTGCACCAGCCTCTGTGTAAAAAAAAAAGTTGCCCCTCAGGTTCCCTTTAATTCTTTCCCCTCTGACATTAAACTGATGCCCTTTGTCTGTGATTCACAACAGTAGGAAAAAGGGTGAGTGCATTCGCCCTATCTAGTCTCTCATGATGTTATATACTTCTGTAATATATAATTTCAGTCTTGTAAATCTGAAGAAAAAATCTAGCCTGTCCAAACTCTCCCTATAATTCAACTATTGAGTACTGGTGATATCCTTGTGAATTTCTTCTGCACTCTTTCCAATTTCATCACATACTCACGGAGCAAATTGAACAAAAACGAACACAGTATTCCAAGCGCAGCCTCACAAACATCCTGTATAACTGCAACGTAACTCCCCAACTTCGATTTTTGATTCCCTGACTAATGAAGGCCAGTATGCCAAAAGCATTCCTCACTGTCGTCTACCTATGACTCTACTTTGAGGGAACCGTGCACCTGAATTCCAAGGACCCTCTGTTCCACTGCACTCCTTCAGGCCCAACCATTCACCATGAAACTCCTACCTTGATTGGATTTTCCAAAATGCAAGACCTCACATTAATCTATATTTAACTCCATTTGCCATTTCTCGACTAACTACCTCAGTTGATCAAGGTCCTGATGCAATTTCTGATAACCTTCTTCACTGTACACGATACCGCCTATTTTAGTGACTTCAGCAAAATTACGAATCATGCTTTGTACATTCTCAACAAAATAATTGATAGAGATAATAGCAATGGTCCCAGCGCAGACCCCTGAGGCACTCCACTTGCCACAGGCCTCAGTCCGACAAGCATCCTTCCACTCTTGCACTCTCCTATCGAACATCAAACCAATTGTGTGTTCAGTTTTCCAGCTCCCTCTGGATTCCATCTGATCGAACATTTCAGAGCAGCGTATCATGTGGAACCTTGGGGCGACGCGGTGGCTGAGTGGTTAACATTGCTGCCTCATAGCGTCAGGGACCTGGATTCAATTCCCGCCTCAGACAACTGACTGTTTGGAGTTTCATCATTCTCCCGTTTCTGCGTGGATTTCCTGCGGGTGTTCCGGTTTCCTCCCACAGTCCGAAGATGTGCAGGTTACGTGAATTGGTCATGCTAAATTGCCCGTAGTATTAGGTGCATTAGTCAGGGTGGGTTGCTCTTCGGAGGGGTCGTGAGGGTTCTCACACTGTAGGGAATCTAATCTAATCTAAATGCCTTTCTGAAATCTATGTAGACTACGTTTGTCACTCCACCCTCGTCTACATTCCTGGTCAGTTCATCAAAGAACTCTAAAAACTAGTAGTCATGATTGGGAGATGCCGGTGTTGGACTGGGGTGTACAAAGTTAAAAAAATCACACAACACCAGGTTATAGTCCATCAGGTTTAATTGGAAGCACACTAGCTTTCGGACCGATGCTCCTTCATCAGCGTGTGCTTCCAATTAAATCTGTTGCACTATAACCTGGTGTTGTGTGATTTTTAACTTTAAAAAATAGTAAATTGCGATCTTCCATACACAAAGCTGTGCTGACTGCTCCGTTCTTTCCAAATGTATGTGTATCTTATCACAGAGTCTTCTCAAGTAACATACCTATCACAGTTGTGAAGCTAACTGGTTTATAGTTCCCATGTTCTTCGTTGCAACTCTTCTTGAATAAGGGCACAACATTCGCTCACCACCAGTCTTCGGTGACTTCACCTGTGGCTAACGATGATGCAAAATTATCAGCCAGGGCTCCAGCAATCTCTTCTCTCTCTGATTGCTGTGTTCTTGGATATATCTGGTCAGGGCCAGGAGTCTATAGAAATATTACATAGTTTGAAAAATACGTCTTTTTGTAAGGTACAATTACCAAAGGAAGGGCAAGTGATTTAATGATGGTTAACATAACACATTAAAAATTATATTAATCATAGGAAGTGACTTCAGGAGAATTTCAGACATTGCAAAAACGTGAGAATACTCAGAAATTTGTCTGTGTGGAGTTTCCAATGCTCCCGCTGTCTCCGTTGGTTTCCTCTGGATGCTCGGGTTTCCTCCCACAATCCAAAGATCTGCAGGCTAGGTGAATTGGCCATGAAAAATTGTTCCATATTGTTCAGGGATGTGTGCATTAGGTGCATTAGTCTGGTGTAAACGTAGAATCGTATGGAAATGGGTCTGCGTGGGTTACTCTTCGAAGGGGCAGTGTGGAACTGCTGGGCCCAAAGGCCTTTTTCACAATATTAGCATGCTCAGAGCACAAAATCTGCATAAACCGACAATCTGTATTTCAAAGAAAACAAATTCGGAAATTGAGTAATCGGGAGAGGAGAAAATATTGTTGGAAACAGGGAAATGGCCGAGATATCAACGAGTTACTTTGCATCTGTGTTCATAGAGGAAGAGCCAGAAAATCACCCAGAATTACCAAGTGGAACTTGTGACACTAAAGACATAAAGTCAATTTATGTCAGTACCAAGAACCTGTAGATTGATTGCGCATTTCTAAATCTGACAAACCAGATGTACTTCACATCAAAATATTAGCAATAAATCAGCAAGAGAATTATTAACTGTGCTGTCGATGACTGTGTTATTTTCCTGCTCTTTGTGCAGAGGCCAGAAGCCATTGTAGATAAATGGAAGGAAGTAAACGTGTTCCAAGAATTGTAGGTAAATGGAATGGATCCGAGCATCTGCAACGGAAAAAGAGACAGTGTGGAGAACTGCAGACCAATTAACTTGACATCTGTAAGAAAACCGTTGGAATCTACTACATACCACGTGATGTTCGATATTTAGAAATGAACAGCAACATTTGAGAGTATCCGCATGTGTGTCTGACAGAGAAACCATACTTGACAAACTTCGGAATTATTTGAAATTGTTTCTTACAGCATAGATAATGGGGAATCAGTAGAATTGGCATAGTTGGATTTTCAGAAGGCTTTTGATAAGAACTCATGCAGTGAGTTCGTAATAAAATTCGTGTGAAAGCATTTTTAGGAACATGTGTAAGTGGAAAGTTAAAGTTATGTTCGCCTTCATTTAAGGGAATCATAATATAGATGGAAGGACATGTTGAAGCAGTTTCGCAGAGTGTTGGTGAGACTGTATTTGGAGTATTGTGTACAGTGTTTTTGATTCAATCTGAGAAAGAATATACTGACCACAGAGGAAGTGTAATGGACATTCTCCAGGTTAATATCTCAGATGGCGAGATTGAGAGGTGACTGCAGTGAAATTTAGAAAATTCACTGAACATATGACAAGCTGGAAATAAACAAATTGTTTCTCTGGCTGTCTAATCTACGTTTAAGGCCAAAAATGGCAGGATAAGGGACAGGGCATTTAAAATAGAAAGAAGACACAAATCCATCACTTGAAGGGACTGACGAACACAGGGGTATGAAAACATGCTTGCAGGGTAAGATTAGGGAGAATCCCCAGGTATTCTGCAGGCATATCAAGTGGCAGAGTGACTCAGTGGTTAGCACTGCTGCCTCACAGCACCAGGGTCACAGGTTCAATGCACACATTGGACTACTGTCTGTGTGGAGTTTGGCAGTTCTCCCCGTGTCTGCGTGGGTTTCCTCTGGGTGCTCCGGTTTCCTCCCACAGTCCAAAAGAGTGCAGTTCAGGTGAATTCGCTATGCTAAATTGCCCATAGTGTTAGGTGCAATCGTCAGAGGGAAATGGGTCTGGATGGGTTGCTCTTTGTGGACTGGTTGGGCCGAAGGGCCTTTTTCGACACTGTAGGAATCTAATCTTATTAAAAGCTGAACAATTCGCACTCATCAATGACTTGCCAAATTGCATTCAAATCAACTTAGTGTTAGCAAGCAGAGCATGGTGTTAGAAGGCTGTTTGTGTGACTGTAGATTGATGTCCAAAGTGCACCACAGGGATCAGTGCTGTGCTCTTACTACTGGTAATTCGAAAGTGCCAATGTTGGACTGGGGTGGACAAAGTTAAAAGTCAGATAACACTAGATTATAGTTGTTGTGGTTATGTTCGTCGAATTGGGAATTTGTATTGCAGACGTTTCGCCCCATGTCTAGGTGACATCCTCAGTGCTTGGGAGCCTCATGTGACGCGCTTCTGTGATGTTTCCTCCGGCATTTATAGTAATTTGTCTCTGCCACTTCCGGTTGTCAGTTCCAGCTGTCCGCTGCAGTGGTTGGTATATTGGGTCCAGGTCGATGTGCGACCACTAGGACTCATAACAGCACACAAACCAACAGCCACTCTCCGACAACAGTTCATCAGGACGAAGGACCTGACACCAGCATGAGCAAAACCAATGTAGTGTACAAAATACGATGCAAGGACTGCACAAAACACTACATAGGACAAACAGGAAGACAGCTAACGATCCGCATCCATGAAAGCCCACTAGCCACGAAACGACACGACCAGCTATCCTTAGGAGCCACACACGCAGATGACAAGCAACATGAATTCGACTGGGACAGCACTACTATAATAGGACAAGCCAAACAGAGAACAGCCAGGGAATTCCTAGTGGCATAGCACTCATCCACAGATGCAATCAATAAGCACATCGACTTGGACCCAATATACCAACCACTGCAGCGGACAGCTAGATCTGACAACTGGAAGCGGCAGATACAAATCACTATAAATGCTGGAGGAAACATCACAGAAGCGCGTCACAGGAGGCTCACAAGGACTGAAGATGTCACCAAGACAGGGGATGAAACGCCTGCAACACAAAATCCCAGCTCGGCGAACAGAACCACAACAACGAGCACCCGAGCTACAAATCTTCTCCCAAACTTTGAACAAGATTATAGTCCAACGGGTTTATTTGGAGGCAGCAGCTTTCGAAGCACATCATCACCTGATGAAGAAGCAGCGCATCGAAAACTAGTGCCTCTGAATAAAACTGTTGGACTATAACCTGGTGTGATTTTGTAACCTTAAAACCAATTAGCCAGTTGGTTGCAATTGAGGAGGAAGGTCTAAATTTACAGGAAGATGTAAGTGGAACGGTCAGATGTGCAGATCAATGACAGTCGGATCGTAAGCCTACTTAAAGGCGATGATAAAGGGTAGCACACAAATGAATGGGAACACCCTAGGAAGGTCAGCGGGTGCTTCTCCATACATCCCTGAATGGGTATGGACAGGGTAACACACAAGTTGATAAAGCATAGCGACTGTAAACATGGCCTTTTTTTCATCGAGGCATAGATTATAAGAGCTATGCAGAACGTTAGTTAATCCAAGTTGGAATAATTTGCGTAGTTCACGTTACAGGAAAATTGTGACTGGACTGGAGGGGGGACAGAGGAGATTCACCAGGATGTTCCCTGGGATGGACCATATCAGCTATGGAGAGAGGCTGGATAAGCTCGGGTTGCCTACTTTGGATCAGAGAAGGCAGAGGGGGAGGTGATTCAGGAGGATAAGATTACAAGGGTCATGAAGAGCGTGGATTGACAGCATTTGTTCCTTTTAATCAAAGGGTCAAGAACAGGTCAGCGCACTTTTGAAGTGGAGGGTTTGAGGTTTAGTGAGAATTTGAGGATTTGTTTTAACCCAGCTGGTGGTGGGTCCGGAGATGTACGTCCTGAGAGGGGAGTTGACACGGGTAACCTCACAATCGTGAAAAAATGATTCAAGGTTGCGCACTTGAAATACCATAACATTCCCGGTTACGTGTCGTGGGTCAGAAAGTGGGACTAATGTGGACCGTGCTGTATTTGTGATGGTACAGAGTCTATGCTACTCTGATTATATGTCTGCGGAATGTCAGTCATTCAGCACCTTAAGCCAGAATTGATGAGTTTCTGAAGAGTATATTATAAAGGTTATAAAAGTGAATTTATAATTGGTTTTAAATACATGTACGTGGCAAAATTAAGGGAAAAATTAAGTTCCCTGCCAGGCTGAGACCAGAGAATTGAGGAAAGGGTAATGGCAGAACTCTGAAGCAAATATTTCAGTTTTGTCTTCACAGACGAAAACAAATATATAAAAAAAATCAATCTTCCCAGCAATACTAGGAAACTTTAATCTGGTGAGAAAGAAAGGAAATTGAATGGAATTGGCAACTAAACAGTTTTAGAGGAAGTATTGGAACCGAAATTAATGGGCAGAGATAAAGTTAATAGAGATTTATGAAAAGGGAATCATATTTGAGAAACTGATTGAGCAAAATTATGGGGAAGCAATCAATACAATATGACTGGATTTTTAGGAAAATAGGTGATAAAGCTCCAAGCCTGCCATACAAATTCAAATCTTATGGGACTGGGGTTAATATGTGGACATAATTTAGAATGGGAGAGCTGACATGTCACAGCGAATAGGAATAAAACAATGTGTTTTCGAGTGGAAAGCTTGTGGTTATAGGAGGAATCGGGGCTTGGGTCCCAGCTATTCCCAATAAACACCAAACTTGTGGGAATCAAATGCAATATTTCCAATTCTGCTGATGGCACTAAATGTCGATGTCGGATTGTGAGTCGTTGAGCAGGATGTAAAGAATCTCCAAGATTGAGAAAAGTGAAGTGAATTGACAAGCACGTGGCAAACGGAGAGCAATGGGGGTAGATGTGACGTCGTGCCATTGGGTGGGAAAACAGAACGGCAACCTACAATTTGAAAAGGGATTGGTTGAAAAAATAATGATTTATAAAGGAACTTATGCTGCATTTTGTTTCGTTCTGCGCAGACCTCCGCGATCTATGCAAGGCAGTGCGTTCTGAAGCAAGCAGTCAATACTGGGAATGAGTTCGGCATGCTGACCAGTGTACATAGAGCCACCAAGTGGGGAGCTGTAACATTGAAAAGTGTTTGGATCTCCCTTCACACCATTCACTGAAAGCATTATTGCAGGAACAGAAAGCAGGTAGGAAGATAAATGATGTGTTGACCTTCATTCCAGGGGATTTGAGTCCAGGAGTAAGGGTGTCTTACTGCAGCTGTACAGGGCTTTGGTGAGACCCCATCTTGAACATTGTGCAGTTTTAGTCTCCTTACTTAATAAAAGACAAACCTGACATTGAGGTAGAAGGCGAAGGATGACCAGACTGTTCTCTGGGATGACAGGCTTGTTGTGGGAGCAGAGTTTGGGCGACTGGGCCTGTATTCAATGGGCTTTAGGAAAATGAGTGGAGATCTCAGAGAAGTTTATAAAACTCTGACAGGGCGAGACAGATTAGAAGCAGGGATAGAAATTCCCCTGACTGGGATGTCTAAAACAAGGGACCACAGTATTAGATACAGGCAGGTCACTCTGCATTGAGATGAGAATAAATGTCTGTACTCAGAGACTGGCGAACCTGGGGAGCTCTCTCCCAGATCAGGCTGTGGAAAGCAGGACATTAAATATAAATAAAGATTTCTGGACGCTAAAAGGATCAGCAGACAGCTGGACCACAGCTGTCACAGGCTTTCAGATGTTAAGAAAGAGATCTCTGCAGTGTCAACAGGACTGTGTTTCCCGTTCCCTTTTCTGACAACGAATTTTCTGTAGTTTTATCGTTTCAAATCTTGGAGCAGTTTGATAATGGTGCAATATAAATACTGGCGGCTGTGGGAAAGAAGAGGTTAAGGGGCGATCCCTGAAATATCAGTAAAAACCAAAAATGAAAGGTGGTCTAACACGCACTAGCACAGTCTAAGTTCATCTTTAAAACATATATTGCAATGTACTTTACATGTAACACATCAATACTACAGCCACTCACTACAGCCCTGTACCTTTCACGATGCTCTTCACCAGATATTTTCGGGGCTGACTGACCACGTGATGTTGCCGTGGAATTCCAGTTTTCCCCAAAATTCTCCCCCAGTTTGAGATGATGTTTCTTCGAAATGCATCCCTGTTTTAGCTGAACACACTGAGTGTGGTTTTTGCAGGTAGAGGATCACGAGCTTGGGTTTTGCTGTTCAGCCAATGTTGGAGATGGAATCGCGTAACAGTGAACAGGAACTTGCTTTATTTTTTTAAGCACACAATTCATGAACGGCACGGCAGCTCAACCATGATTAATAGGCATGTGACATCACAGAACGGCCTGTATATTGATTGGAGGAGCAAAATTGATGGACAACAGTGAAGACAACAGTTCTTATTACGTATTTCACGATGTTTAAGCATATTTAGGGATGCGAACAATGCGTGAGGAAAACTGCACTGAGGAAATTTTCTACATTAGCTAGAATGCGGAAGGCTCAATGTGTTGAATGCCCTACTCCTTTCCTGATGTTTCTGTGCAGTCTGTGGGAAAGCTCTACAAACGTTGTCAATAGCTCTTACATGTTCGAAAAGAAATCTCTGCAGGGTCGACAGGACTGTGTCTCCCATTCCCTTTTCCAATACGGAGTCCATTGCTGGGTATTGGGTCCGGTTTTACCCTTGAAGTATTCGAACCAGTTTGATACAATTGAGTGTCTTGCTTGGCCGTTTCAGAGACCATTGCAGAGTTTATCACATGTCTGTGTGTCTGGAGTCACTTTTAGGCCAGACCAGGAAAGCACGGAAGATTCACTTCCTGAAAGTACATTGGGGAAAGAAATAAATGTTTACAATCGACAATGGCTTTTGGGTCACCATTACTGGTACCGGATTTTAGATATTTATATGTTATTAATTGTTTTTAACTTCCACCAGCTGCCATAGCATTGCCTAGTCTGGATTAGTAATCCTATGACATTTCCACAGCAGCACCATCTTCATATGGGGACCTTTCAAAAACCGCACTGAGCAGGTTATTTCTGTGCTGCTTGACAACTCTGTCAGAAAGAACTCCCACCAATTTGAGAATCAAGATGGGACTGAGGGCGTGGTAATTTGTCAGATTGTAATTATTCACCTCTTAGCAGACTGGACATACTTGAGGAATTTTCCGCATTGCCAGGGAGATGTCAGAGTTGGAGCTGCAATGAAGCGGCCTCCCCAGGGACACGGCATGTTGTGCAGCACAAGTCTTCAGTCCATTGCAGGAATGGAGTCAGGACCCATTGCCTTTGTAGTATCTACTGTGTTCAGCTGTTTCTTCATCTCACGTGCAGCAAATCGAATTGATTGAAGACTGGCATCTGTGATTCCATGGGCATCATGGCGAGGGTGATCTGCATCATCCAAGCGACACTTCTGGCTGAGGATAGTGCATACACTGTATTGTTGTCTTTTACACTGATATGCCGGGTTGTTCCATTATTTAGGATGGTGGTATATCTGGAGTCCTCTCCTCCATTAATGGTCCGTTGACATTTATGACTGGATGTGGCAGGACTGCAAATCGTAGATCTGATCTGTTAGTATTGGAATAATATCTCCCTCTCTCCCAGATGTTAGCCCTGATGTCTTGAATCCAACCAGTCAGGTGCGGTAGCTTTAATGGGTTATCATTACGTTTAGATACACAGGATTCTGACTCTGGCACACTCGTCACTGAACCATAGATCAGCTTGATGTTCATGGTAGCCTGGTGGATTATCCTCTGTAAAGTTACAGATTGTGATTGATTACAATGCTGCTTCTGCTGCTGCTGTTGTCCACAGCATCACATGACAGAACCAGCTCGAACTGCAATATCTGCGATTCCATTCTCCTGACCGTCCCGCAGTTCAGATCGAGACCCATTCACCCATCAGCCCTGTACTCAGTGCCCTAACCTGGTTTCTGATGTGGTAACACTTCCATTTTCATATCCTCATTCTGCTGAGGGTTTCTCCCGAGTGTCACGCCTTCAATTTGTTACATTACTCAAACACTTTAACATATTCATCTGAGTCTTTTCCTTTCCTGCAATGCCATCTTCTGTGTTTGAAGTGAATGTGTTTCCCTTTGTTTTTCTCCCTGACCATGTTTAAGAGCTCTGTAGTATCAGTGATGCCAAACTTATGGAACCAAGGAATTTGTGCACCGTGTGTTATCGTTCACTTCCTGGTGTATGGAAGGCCATGCTGAACAGGGCATATGAGCAGCTTTGACACATAATTTTGGAACTTGTTCAAAAACAGAAATTGCTGAACAAACTATGCAGGTCTGGCAGGATATTCTGGAGTGAATGCAGAGGTAAGTTTTCGGCTAAGTGTCCCTTCTACAAAGCTCCCAGGTACTATAGCGTTTTTTATATTTTTATTTCCAGTATCCATAGTTGTTGGATTAATTGAAAATTTGTGCTGTGCCTATTCTGGAGAAACTCCGCAGGTCTGGCAGCATTTGGAGAGACATAGGAACAGAGTTAGCGTTTCAAGTCCAGTGTGACGCTTGTTCAGAATTGCAAATTATTGGAAAATGGGCTTTTTATTCCCTTGTCAGAGGTGGGGGATGGATGACAGTGTAAAGAGGGTGTGGCAAAAGATAAATCGAGCTTTTATCAGCGGTGAACAAGAAGATGATGTAAAATGGGTTTAAATTAAGACTTGAGTTGGGGAAAGGATTTCTTTATGTTGAGTGCAAGCTAAAGGAGGCACAACCACATAGGGAAACCAGGAGGAAGAATGTTGACTATGTGGTATTACATAGATTTGAGCAGAGATACGTTTTCACTGCAGAGATTTTCGCCCCTTCAGACAAAGAAATTCAGGTATTTGAATTCTTATTGGCACTAGTAAGAGCTTCATGCTGCCTTTGTAATGTCATATGGAGAAAAACAAATCACGGTGTGAAGTTTTGAGCTGAGTGTTGTTTACCATTCGCTTTTAATTTTGTTTCAACTTTGCAGAAATTACTTTTAAATGCTTGGTCTTGAAGTTAATATCAGATGGAGTGTAGGGGATTGAGGTGTGAAATGAAAGAAGTGCATAAAATCATGAGAGACAGGGATAGGTTGCATAACCAACGTCTTTTCGACAGGATAGTGAGATTAAAACATGGAGGACATACCTTTAAGGTGAAAGGGGAAGATTTAAAAGGGACGAAGAAGCAACTTTTTCATGCAGAGGTGATGTGTGCATGGAATGAGCTGCCAGAGGAAAAGTGGTAGATACAGCAGCAATATTGAAAAGACAGTTGGACAAACATATTAATGGGAAACGTACAGAGGCATTTGGGGCAAGTGCAACCAGGTGGAACTAGTCTAATTTGGAAAACCTGGTCAGAATGGAGAAGTTGGATCAAAGAGTCTGTTTGTGGGTGATATTGCTGCATGAGCGCTTCTGTGTTTCTAACAGACAAATTCAGGATGAGTGCGTGACCTTTTGTGGAAATGAAGTCAGGAAAGTATATTGAGGATATTTGGAGGGTGTGACGGGGGAATTGCCCAGAGGGAATTTACAGGTAATTTAAATCAGTATTTTACATTGGTCCTGACAAGGTGAGGCGCTGTAAATATTTCAATGCTATAAACAAAATGGTATTAGTAGGGAAGTTCTAACAAAAGCAACAAGGTTTTATTTTAAACAAGTAGAGAAATGTAAGGGGGCGGCAGGTCAGCAGAAGTTCATAGCTGGTTTTAAAGGAAAAGGTTACAGAGTGACTGGTGGCACTGTGTAATATATTCCATAAGTCTCTGGATTACAAGAGTGTTCCAGCGAAACTGTAATTCCTCCAATGTGGTACCTGTCTTCAAGAAAGGAGCGAGACTGAAAGCAAGAACCATTTAGCTTCACCATTATTGCTGGGAATCTGCAAGAGTTTGTTATTAAGGAGGGAGTCTCAGGGTATTTAGAAATGCTTCAAGCAGAGTCAGTATGGTTTTATGAAAGGGGACCTATATATAAAAAAAATCATGCAAAGTTTATCTGGATACCCCTGAGAATGTAACAAGCGGACTTGATGAAAGGGAACTGGTAGACATGAGGCTTTCCAGAGAATTTCCAAAAGGCATCACAAAATAAAGGTTCTTACATAATAACAGGACCTCATAATATGACCGATAATATATTTGCATGGAGTGACGATTGGTTAACACATAGAAACTGGAGAGCAAGGATTAATAGATCTCTATGATAAAATGTATCATAAATGGCATGAGTTATTGACCATCAATACTGATAGCCTGACGGTGGAACCTGAGTGCAATATACATCCGAGTTTATGGATGACACTGAGAACCAAAAGACAGGCTGGTATTTAATGAAAATGACTCACAAAAAACAGCAGTTCAAAGGGATTGGAGTGTTTCTGTGTATGAAACATAAAGTCAGCATGCTGATGAAGCAAGTAACTAGGTTGGTTCATTAGGCAGGTTCCTGGGATGAAAAGGTTGAATTATTGAGTACATGTAAATTGGTGAGGCGATTGTTTATTGTGCCTGAAATGAATGAGGGTGTTATTAATGGAACTTACAAAATACAGAGAGAGCTGAAAGGTAAATGTAGAGAATATGGGTCCACTCTTGGCCATTGTCTTGAATTCGGGGATTATAGGTACAGAATAGGGGATACCGAATTCAAACTGAGATGCAAAAAATGTCTTCTTTCTGAAGGTAGTGAATATCTGGAATACACTAACGCAGAGAGTTGTGGGGGCTGGGACACGGAACGTCTTTACAGACTGAGTGGAATGGTTTTTGACATATCAGCGAGTTGAAGGATACAAGGGGTTAGCAGGAAAGTGGAGTTGAGCCCTAGAGTAGATCAGCCATGTACTTATTGAATGACAGTGTAGGCTTGAGGGGCCGAATAGACCGCTCCTAATCCTATTTCTTTCGTTCTTATGTTATAGTTTTGGAAATTAAGTGGTTATTTTCTTGGAAGTCGTGTTGCACAATGTTGCATTCAGGTAGAGTAGAAGATTTGTTTGAGTAAACTCTGGATGGCGTATGGGGGCTGTATCTACAACTAATCTGGGTCTGTACCATAACCCAAGTGGGGAGCAGAAGATACAGAGAGGGGAGGCCTGGAAAGAGGTTTGGGGGGTGGGGGTCCCTTGCTGACTCAGCCTGGATTTTCGAAGTACATTTCTTAAACTACACTAACCACCGGAGTGGCCTCGATCTGCCCCTCTATAGCAGGATAGAAGGGATGAATGGAACATCCAAACATAGGGCTGACAGACACGCTTGGGCCTTTCGGCTCTTTAACACTACTCCAACATTAAATAAGGACATGGCTCACCTCATTGTGGTCCCAGCTGCTCTTTCCTCTCCATGCACAATTATCCCTGATTCACTTGTCTATGGAAAAGCAGACGAATCCAGCATTGATATAATATAAAGATTCAGCCATTCAAAACTTCTGGGAAAGAGAATTCCCATTGAATGAATTCGCACTTTGTGAATTTCTCCTCACTCTGGTTTTGACTGAGGTTGGAGGGTGTCAACAGTTTCCCTTTCTAGTCCCACTTCTCCATTATTCACAACAAACTTTACATGTAACCAGGTTGGTGATATGGCCTATGATAAAAGTCTCAGACTGCGTCAGGTTCAGTGACAGGAACAGTCAGACAGTTTGTTTTTCTTAAGCCACAAGGAGCATGGTGGATCTCTGTTCAGCACTGCTGCTTCACATCACCAAGCAGCTGACCTTAATTGCAACTTTAGGCAATCCTCTATGTGGAGTTTAAACATTCACCCCGTGTCTGTGTGGGTTTTCTCCCAGTGCTCCAGTTTCCCCCCACGATCTAAAGATGTGCAACTTAGAGTGGATCAGCCATGCCAGATTGCCCATAGTGCCCATGGATCTGTAGGTTAGGTGGGCTAGTCATGGGAAAAGCTGGGTTACGTGGTGGGGGAAGGGCTGTCTCGGATGCTTTTCAGTGGGTTAGTGTGAACTCGATGGGCAGAAGGTCGTGCTTCAACATTGTCGAAGTTTCACGAAAATGACACAAGTTTGTGCTTTAAAAATTCCCAGTGTGTATTTACCTGATCCACTGTCCTCAAGGTTCTGTGTGTTTAAATCAAGTCATGTCTCATTCCACGAATAGCCTGTTAAAGCCTCCATAATATAAGCTCTTCATCGCAGTGAAGTGAAACATCTCTGAACTGCTTCCAATGTAATTATATCCTTTCAAAGGTAATGAGACAAAAAAAATTCTGACAAGCAATTAATTTTGTTTTTGATAATTTGTTATTTTTTTTGCAGATAATTGGAGGCAGAAATATTGAATTGTTTTGAGACACAGACCGCAAGTTCATAAATAACGACGGAGTCATGGACTTTTGGGAAAGGGGCAGGAATGTACAGTGTGGGGGTAATGCTTACAGTGGTACAAAATGACAATGCTCCACAACATCCAGGAATATAAGGCAAAACGAAATGATGACATGGAAAGCATTCTAAAATATTAACAGTGAAAGAATACAGTTCCAAAGACCATGGGGCTGCTCTGTCAATAGAGAGGAAGACCACTCGTGGTGGTTTACGCTGAGGGATACCACACCTCGGGTGATGGGATAAGTTTGAGAGCGCATCCCCTTCACGGTAACCTCTGTCAGTATGGGGAATTGAACCTGGGCTCTTGGTTTCCCTGTACATCACAAACCAGCCGTCCAGCCAACTGCGTGGGAGACTGTGTAACTGCTATATACAGAAAAAAGTCACAGACAAAGAGCAATAGAAATGTTCATAACAAGGAAAAAAGGTACAATTCAGAGAACGGTCAAGATAATGGCTGAGAATAGAAATGTTCTTTGCTATGATTTGTATGTTATAATGAGAAAAGTGTTTAGAAGCTGCCTTTAGCTGAATACGATAAGGTGAGACAAGTGAAATAACCAAAATTATTAATTGTAATTTGATATTGATAACCATAAAATAAGAGTATATTTTTGATTGGTCTGTGTAAAATGTGCTTACCAATCCATAGACGTATAAAGCTGGTGGAATATATTGTTAGGAGAGTCCGTCCCCCATGGGAAATGGCCTTGAACAGGTGCTTGAAGAAAACCGGGGTAAAAGTTTTTGAGTGTCGTCTGGTCAGTGACATAAACCCAAGGGGTTGAATGTCTGAAGCTCGTCTAAGATGGAGGACCGGCCACAATCAGATCACCCCCGATCTTATTCATACTCGAGCACGTTTAAATAGTTGAATGGTCTCATGATGGATTTGAATAGTATGTGATTTTAAAAACATTCATCTCTACTCCTTCCCCTTACGCATTACATACTGGGTCACTGACATTTTTCTGAAAACTAGAATTACTTGGAACGTTGTCTGGAACATTCCATAATTGGCATTCTTCAGAACATTCTATCGCATTGTGGGGGTATTGCAAAAGTGAGGGGAGAGAGAGAGAGTGCTGCATGCAGTAGATGGAGCACCATTTAATGAGTGGGACACCATGGGGTGGGGCGGGTAGTTAATGAGGTGAGTTCTATAAGATAGCACCAGGAAACTAGCTCAGCCTCGTATAGACAATCCCTCTGTCACACTCAATGAAAATGGCCCTGAGACAAACTATTGTTCAGTTCAGCCCAATGAGTCAGACACTCTGCTCACCTCACTCCCAGTTACAAAGCTGCAGAACAAATGTTTATCCAAAATACTCCATCATCTGAACTGACACCAATGTCCCATTCACCCATCATTCCTGAGAATACTGGCTCTGGTTGTACGATGGTCTCGAAATATCTTCATTTCAGCATTCTGAAACCTGTGATCTTCCATGAAGTTGTCTCTCAATGTCTCTTTCTCTTTTTCACAAAATGCTTTTGTTTGTAGGTATTTTAACTGATTCCTCTGTCGTCACTCTCTGTCAGTGATTTACACACCCACAACACCCCTTGCCATTGCACAACGGAGGTATGTAGCTGTCAATGGACGGGAGCTGCATATCCTGTCACTGACAGCATGGGCTGCTAGTTTCTCCACACTGGGCAGAGATCTAACACAGTGTTACTGCACAATGCACTAGGGTGGTGCACACAGCTCAGCATGCTGGGAGGGTAACAGATGAATCCACTGCTATTCACAGTACAGCTCCCCACACTGAACATGATACCTTGTCCGCGTTTATAGGGGAAGACTCTGGTGTGGGCTACATATCGCCCATGCTGGACAGACCGTTTTGTCCAGGCTTCTTAATCAATGCACCAGTGTGGTCTTTACTGCTCCCCATGTTGGACAGATAGCTAGTGGATTACTGAGAGCTGCACAGTATTCCATCCTGGACAGACTGCTGAGTTGTACTGAGCCTGGTCTGCACAGTACTGCGTGCTGAGCAGATATCTCATCTGGTCTTATACATATCTGGGCTGGAACTGTGGTGTGGATTGTGTATCTGATATAATTCCTGATACAGTTATCAGTCATCCAGCTCAGCGCATTCCGCTGTCAAACCCCGTGTTCCTGAAACTTATTGTCCACTAAATAATTATCCAATTAAAACAGGAATATCTGTCCTTCTTGTTTTGGACCCGAACAGACGCCTCTCATAATATATGAAGAAGGACCTGAACGGTTTCTTATTTTAAAAGTAAATTTGAGGTGCTGTGTTTCAGGTGCATTCGTTTGGTCAAAATATTTGACATTAAGCAAAACGCAATTTATTCAAACAAAACAGAGGAACTTGGAATAGTAATTTATTGGAAAACTTAACAGATTAGTAGGTTATTTAATTACTAAACAGTAATGGCTCCAATATGGTAACATCCTAGAAACGCACACTTGTCCAAAAACCAATTGAGGAAACATATTGTCTGACCTGCATTTCTCCAATCCAGGAGGAATGAACATCAAAAGCCAATTCTGAGAGAAATCTCAGCGCGTGCAGCAGTTGGGAGAGGTTTACTGCCTTCCATCCCTGCTGAGACCCCAGCAATAACTAGTGAAAGGTAAAACTAGGAATCCTGGTTCAGTGAGAGTTTGACCATCACCCTGCAGGACCAGGCCTTGGCTGCAAGGACAACAAGGAATGGACTGTATCTACACCATCTATACAGCTGTACAAAGTTAAAAATCACACAACACCAGGTTATAGTCCAACAGGTTTAATTGGAAGCATACTAGCTTTCGGAGCGACGCTCACCTGCTGAAGGAGCGTCGCTCCGAAAGCTAGTATGCTTCCAATTAAACCTGTTGGACTATAACCTGGTGTTGTGTGATTTTTAACTTTGTACACCTCAGTCCAACACTGGCATCTCCGAATCATGACTGCTATACAGCTGTAGTAGGTCTCTCAAAAATGCCTAACCCCATCGAAGCCATGCAATGTCAGTAAGATAAATGTCAAAGTTAAATAGAAATAAATAAAGCCAAAGGATGCAGCAGGTCTGGTAATCAGACACAGCCTCATGAGCCCAGCAATTCCTACAGTGCCAAAAGAGAGGAGAATCACTGAGCCAGTGAAGAGAAAGCATCATCTCTCTGCCTCTAACTTTAAAATTCGTGACGTGCCATTAGCCCGACAGTCAGCGATGTCAACATCTCAGGAAGACCAAGCATTATTGCCATTTTTCATGGTTGTTGAAAGGGGTTAAATTGAGCTGTTTGTTGCGTGACTGTGATTGATGTCAGTCTTCATGGATCCTAACTGTGTCCCTGGAGCCTTTCCTCTTCTATTAATAAGGGTCTTTCTTCAACCTGTTATCACATAGTATCAGCGGCAGTGTAATCCTCAAGATGATTGGAATCAGCAGCTACAGAGAGAGGGAGAGGAAGGCAATCTTGGAACAATAGACTGGAATGTTCCAACAATGGATCAGAATCTGAGAGTATTCAACTGGAATGTTCCAACAATGGACAGGAATTTATCTGCAGGTCTTTACTGGCTTTCTCAGGATTGGGCGTAGATAGCTTTGCGGATGAAACCCGTACTGAGGATTATTCTAGTTGAGTATTATCCCATCCTCACTATTATCGGTGTTCCTGGTAGCCAATTTATGGCCATTTTATAAATGATGGTGAAGGTTACTGTTATTTCGATTATTTATATATTAAAAATGCATAAACTGTTATCTTCAGTTTCAGTCACAAACTCTACTTCATGTACATCAATATTAGACTCCTCACTCATAAACATCTAAGATAGAACAAGACTATTCAGACTGTTGAGTCTCCCTTTTTCCCTGAACTGTTTTATGACTCTGTATTCTCTTTGTCATCAGACCTGCCTACACCTAACTTTATAACATCCCCAGTGCTACCTCTACCTCAGTGCTGTTGCTGAATTAGCCATCATCTGCCTCCTTCATAACTTCATACTTTACGGCTCCAGTTCTTTTCTGACGACTCTTCCAGTTACAAATATTTTGACTACAAACTTTTTCTTGTCTCTCCAGTTATTTCATAATAGGGACCTTATATTTGAGTAATAATGTCACTGGCGGTGTAATTCAGATGCAATTCACAGGCACAAGTTCTGACTTTAAAAACATTGTTTCAAATCCTCCCGCAGCTAATGTTAGAACTTAAACTGGAATGGAAATAATTGGGATGAAACCTCATATTACAAACGGCAACCATAGACAATCAGGATTTCTTTTATTATTTCACTGATAACCTTTGGTAAAGAATCTACATGTGACAAAAAAAAAGATCTGCTCCATGTCTTAACAAATGGTCTCGCAGTCAACGGCAATTACTGATGGATGACAAATGCTGGCCTTGCCAGTGATGCTGACATTCTGTGAAACAACAGCATTAAATGTGAAATAAACCAAGGAACTGTAAATGATGGTGATCTGAAATAAAATTATCCAGTGTCTGAAAACATTGGAGAATCTCAGCAAGTGTGACAGCGTCTGTCAGGAGAAAAACAGATAGAGAGAGAGCGAGATAGAGAAATGAAAAGCGAACAAAGGGACAGCTGATGATGAACCAGAAGGACAATAAAATGGGAGCTTATTCTCAGATTCCCCCTTTTCACATATTCCTGAATATTAATGTTGATGTGTCCCTGTTCAAACTGAGTTATATTCCCTCTGTCCTTCTTCTCTAATTGTGGTGATCTACTACATCTGCAATACAAGTGCTGCCATTATAGTTGCTGAGATACAGAGAAAGGTAATGTTACATTGTTGCCTGCTTCTCTGGAGAGAGGGACTGTGAGTGTGGGACTGTGGAGAGATGTAACGGCTTTATCTGCTAAGAAGAGAAACATTTTCAACACTAAATGGGTGCACCGTGTGTGTGAGGATTTGACTTGCTCCTGTCGTTATAGAGTAAAGAGAGGTTCTATGGACGCTTCTTTTGGGTTAGTGTTATCAGATGCTGCGTCCATTCAGTGAGACCCAAACATATGGCGATCCCCTAAACATCATGGCATAGAGAGAGAACACAGGGGGCCAACACCTTCAACGTATTGTCTAACTATCACGATAGTTAACAGCTAACCCGAAAATGTAACTTTTTAAAAATGTTTTGTGATATACGCATGAAAGAAGTGAAACTATCACGGTATACTAACAGATGAAAGGCTTAACAGACAGTCAATATTTCAATGTATCATTTCAGTTCCATCACACTATTATTTTTGGTAAAAATTCTGTGTGTTAGGATTGAGCCCTCCACTATAACCTGATAAAGGAGCGACACTCCAAAAGCTAGTGTGCTTCCAATGAAACCTGTTGGACAATAAGCTGGTGTTGTGTGATTTTTATCTAAATGTTTAAAATAGGATGGAGAGGACCAACAGGAAAATAAACAGCTTTACATCAGCTGTGTGAAACACATTGTAACATTTTATAAAGAACGTGACAACTAGACACTTCGAGAATAATAATATGATATGGTAGAGTTAGCCTCGATTCAGGAAAGGGAAATTATCTCTGATAAACCTGCTGGAGTTGGTGGAGATTGCCCGTTTTAATATCGACAACTGAAAATCAATGGGAGCAGAGTGTTTGAATATTCACAAAATGTTTGACACGGTTGAGTACTAGTGAGTGGGGAATGTCAGAGTCCATGGGTAGGTAGTGGTAGAATACACAAAATGGATCAAAAATTGGATAATGGGCAAAATGAAGAGAGTGGTGTTTTTCTCTGGGTGGAAGTCTTGTGGGGTATCAGAAGGATCAGTGCTTGGGAAAAAGGTATTCGCTTCGTATAAAATGATTCAGATGGGTATAACAATTATTATGATTCTCATTAATATTTATTAAATGGTGAGAGGTTGGGAAGTTCTGTTGCTGAAAAGGACCTGAATGTCCTTTGATATAAATCACTAACAGAATTCATACGGGACAGGAAGTAAATTATACGTGGCTCTTCGTACAAAATGATTGAAGTACCAGAGTTAGTATATCTTTCCGAACGGTGTGTTTTCTTGAGAGAGTATTTTATTGCATTGCGTACACGTTCAGTCAGTTTTATCAATAATAATCTCTTTGTCACCAAGACAATGCAAAGGAATTTCAATGGACTAAACCCTGGCATGATGGCATCATGCGGAGAGAGGGCATAACTCTGTGTTTAATATGTAGCACTGTGAGAGAATAAGAAGTTGAAACTTGATGGCTATAGACGAATACTCATTCCATCCCAAACAGCTGAATAGGGTGAATATTCCATATTTTTAACTGGATGGTTGACTCCCGATAATTTACATGCCTGTGCGGAACCCTCATGTCTATTTACAGAGAGGTAGAGGGTCTGAATGAATCCTGACATTTTAATGCACAGTTACTGTGTGACACTGAATTGAATGTCACTTTGGACACAATCCTGTCAGCAGATACAATGTCATCAATCTGAAAGAGTTAACAATTCTGCACCACATTCTGACGTCCATGGAGACCATGGGTCTACTATCTTGGAGATGCAAGACACCTTGGTGAAAGGCTATAAAAAGCTGGCTTCATTCCTACTGCCAGAAAACCGTGATAAAGTTACACATATGTACTATGAGTAATTAAGCCACGAGGAACAAGATGGTGCAGTCTATCTGTTAGTCCCTGCTCCATTTGCTTGTGAAGCTGAAGCATCTCTGACACCTTCCTGTTGCTGGGTTAGTGACTTGAGAAGTTGAATAATCGCTTTCTGTCCCTCAGTAAGTAACTCCAGGTGCAAAACACTCTCTTTCTGATCCCCTGTAAGTGAGGGAGTGAGCAGATTCCTTCTCTTCCTGTGTATTTGGCAGGAAGGACTAAATGAGCTATCACACATCTTGTCCAATAGTTTGATGGGTTGAATGACTTCCACATATTCTTGTGATCACAGATTGAGGTGCCGAATGAGCTGCACTTATTACTGTGGAAATGTACAGTGTCTAGAAGTGCTGTTACATGAATGTTACCCAGACTTTAACAGCACGATCTTGAATAGTGTCCAGTTCTTGTTGCACATGGACACAGACTGTTTCAATATCTGAGGAGGGTCACATTGTTCTGAAAACTATATAAACTTCAGTGAATATCCTTAATTCTGCTCAGTTTGGACTCAATGGGCTGAATGGCCTCCTTCCACGCTGTAAGGATTCCATGATGACAAATTGGGGATGCCTGGGCTGAGGGAGCTACTCTGAGAATCTCTTGCAGTAATGGCCGACGGCTGAGATGATTGACGTCCACTGATGATAAACATCTTCCATTGTGATGTGAATGATTCCAAACAGTATAGAGACCGTAATCAATTCTCATTAAGTGCGGTTTTCCTCAGACTCCTTGATGTCATCCTTAGTCTAATACTGCCTTGAGTTCAGGGCCAGTCTCTCTGTGCAATCCCTTGTGTTTCGTCTTTTGTTCATATCAATAGGTCATGGTGCAGAAGCAGGGAATGTTTTCTTCACACAGAGGATAGTGAATGTCATGAATTCTCTTGTACAGAGTTAGGGAATCTAGATCACTGAAAGCGACCAATGGTGTCCCGCAAGGATCAGTTCTGGGACCTCTTCTGTTTGTGATTTTTATAACTGACTTGAATGAGGAAGCGGATGGGTGGGTTAGTAAGTTTGCCGATGACACGTAGGTTTGTGAAGTGGTACATGGGTGTTTGCAGGGCTTTTGTAGATTGCAACAGGACATTGAGATAATGCAGAGCTGGGCTAAGAAGTGGCCGATGGAATTCAAACTGGAAGAGCGTGAAGTAATTCCCTTTGAAAGCTCGGCTTTGCAGAATATAGAGTGAGAGACAGGGTACCTGGCAGTGTGGAAGAACAGTGGGATTTGGCGTCCATGTCCATAGATACCTCAAAGTTGCTACCGAAATTGATAGGGTTGCTAAGGAGGCGAATGGTGTGTTAGCTTTCATTTGAAGGGAGATTGACGTTAAGAGCGTGTGGTTATGCTGCAGCTCTGTAGAGCCCTGGTTAGACCACACCTGATGTATTTTGTTCACTTCTGGTCACCCCATTATAGGAAGGATGAGGAAGCTTTAGAAAGGGTGCAGAGTAAATTTACCAGAATGCTGCCTAGACTGGAGGGCAGGTCTTAAGAAGAAAGGTCGAGGGAGCTAGAGTTTTTCTCATTTTCATTAAGAAGAATGAGAGGTGACTTGATAGAGGTGTAAAAGGTGATGAGAGGCAAAGAGAGTGAATAGCCAGGGCAGAAATGTCTATCACCAGCGGTCATAATTTTAAAGTAACTAAAGGAAGATTTAGGGGATATGTCAGCGGTAGGTTGTTTCACACAGAGAGTGATGGTAGTAGAGTCAAATACGTGAGGGAAACTTGGGAGACTCTTGGATAGGCACATGGAAGAAAGTGCACGGAAGAATGTAGGTGAGTCTGATCTTAGAGTAGGATAAACGGGTGGTACAAAATCAAGGGTCGAGGGCCTCGAGTGTGCTGTTACTGTTCAATCTTCTGTGTTCAATGGAAGTGTTTGTAGAGGTTGAAGATGGATTTTGACCTGTCAGAGAGTTGAGAATTATGAAGATTTGGACTTTAAAGAGGATTTGAGACTAAGAGCAGATCAGCCACGATCTTAGTGAACGACAAGGCAGGCGTAGGGGGGTGAACAACATGCTCTTGTTTCTGATGTTCTCACATTCTGTAATAGGAAAGTTAGTGGGTATTATTTTCCTGGATGGTCTATTTGAATGTTGTGGCCTGGGAGACCAGAGAATTTTGTGAGCCATCTCTGGGTGAGGTATGGGGGCTGTATTCGCAATGAATCTGCGTCTGCAACATGACCAATAAATGGCACACAAGTTGCAGAGAGGGGAAGCTCTGTAAGGAGAGATGAGGATTCTCTTTCATAATCATCCTGGGATTTCCAATTACGTTTTCCAAATCACCCCAAACCGTATGTGACCGCATTAAGGGACTGAATAGTAGCCTCTGTTTCTGGCACCATTTTATAGCAGCAAGTAGTCTCCAACTGCTCCTGTCTAGCAGGTTTTAGGGGCTGAATGGAACACAGAAACATGGGACTGAGGAGCAGGATTGGGTCATGAGATACTTCGAGCTTTTGCCAGTAGGCACTAAGATTGTGGCTGATCAGGTTGTGTTGTCAGCCCCACTTTAATGTCTGGATTCCATTATCCGTAACTCACTTCTCTGTCAAATATTTAACTAACCCAGCTTTGAATTCTTGTAATCAGAGAGGCATCTCAATCTTCTGGGGAAGAGAATTTTCACTTGAAAGGCCCTCTTTAGAATTTTTCCTCATCCCTCTTATTCAATCAGAGAGACATACAGGTGGAAAACATATTCTTTATTCCAGCTTGTCCGTGCTGAACAGATATCACAATCTGATCTAATCTCACTTGCCAGCATTTAGCTCATATCGCTCTGAACCATTCCTATTGATGTACCTGTCCAGATACATTTAAGCATGTAATTGTATCTGCTTCCATCACTTTCTCTGACAGGACTTTTCGTACATGCACCACCCTCTGCATGAGAAAAGTTACCCCTAAGGTTCCTTCTAAATCTTTCCCCCGTCACCTTCAAGCTATGACTCTACTTGTGGACTCCCCGGCCCTGGGGAAAAGAACTTGGCCATTCAGACTATCCATACCCCTTATGATTTTATAAACCACTTTCATGTCACCCCTCAGCATCCGACAGTCCAGGGGAAAAAGCCTCAACCTGTTCATCCTCTCCCTGTCGATGAAACTTTCAGGTTCCCGAGAACCATTATAAATCTTTTCTGCACCCTTTCAAGTTTAACAACATCAATTCTTTAGCAGACCCAACCAAATTGTACGCAGTATTCTTAATGTGGGCTCACAAGCGTCCCTGTGCAAGCGCAACATGCCACTCCAACTTCTATACTCAATGTTCTGACCGATTCAAGCAAGCATGCCAACTGCATTGTTCACCACACTGTATACCTGCAATTACACTTGCAAGGAACTATGAACCTTCCCCCGCAGGTCACTTTGTTCAGCAACCTTCCCCAGGGCACGACCCTGCTTTAACTTACCAAAATGCAAAACCTCACAAATATCTAAATTTAACTTTATCTGCCAGTCCTTGGTCCTTTGATGGTCAACGGTGCCGTTGTACTCTGAGATAATCATCTTCACTGTCTACTGCACCATGATTTTGATGTTATGTGTAAACTTACTAACCATGCCTCTGATATTCCCATCCAAGTCGTTTATATCCATGATGAAAAGCAGTGAGCTCAGCACTGATTCTTTCAGCACACTGCTGGCGACAGGACTCCAGTCTGGAAAACAATCCATTACCTTCAGGACAATTTTGTATCCAACTGGTTGGCTTTCCCTGGATACCTTGTGACCTAACCTTAATAACCTGTCTATCATGCGGAACCTTATTAAATACCTTGCTGAAGTCTGTGTAAACAATATATACATCAATGCCTTCTTCAGTCTTCGTTGTCACCTCTTGAAAATACTCAAACACATCAATGAGACATGATTTTCATCACACAAAGCCATGTTGACCATCGCTAATCAGTCATTGTCTTTCTAAATGGATAGAAGTCCTATTCCTCAGAATCCCCTCCAACAAGCTCCTCTACACTGACGTTAGGCTTACTGAGTCTATAATTTCATGTGCTTTTGGATCGCGGTTCCCTTTTCTCGTTCCACTCTTCCATAAAAAAAAATAACTGGTATGGTGATGTGGCCAAGGATATAGTATTCAGAGTGTGTCAGGGTCATTGTTAGGAACAAGTCAGATCGATTCTTTAATGTGCTAAAGCAACACGTTTATGACAAAAGCAAAATTCCTCAAACTATGATGGAAACAAGAATGACGAGAGGATTTGCAAATATGTACATTGATACTTCCCTTTGAAAAATACTGTGGAACACACACACACACACAAACACACACACACACACACACACACAAACACACACACACACACGCACACACACACACGTTTGATAACAAACTGAAAAGCAAAATATCTGCAAAGTTAACTTGAAATAAATATTTGTCCAAATATTAATCGAACTCATGACCAAAGGAAAAACGAGAGTTTGACCCAAATGCTGTTCTATTAATAGAGTAATCAAGTGCTACAACATGGAGAGAGGCCCTTTGGCTCAAACGGGTCCATGCTGACCCAAATGTCCATCCACACTAACCCCGTTTACCAGCACTTGGCCCATCGACTTATCTTCCTTTCCTGCCCATGTACTTGTCCAAATGACATTTAAATATTGTTAATGTAAATGCCTCAACCACTTCCGCTGGTAGCTTATTCCTGTTGTGTACCACTCACTGTGTAAAATAGTTTCCATCAGTTTCCCTTTATTATTTCCCCTCTCACCTTAAACTGATGTCTTTTCGTCCTCAATTCCACAACACTGGTAAAATAGGTTGTGTCCATTCACCCTATCCATGCCTGTCATAATCTTGTGCACTTCTATTGGATCCCGCTGAGCCTACTATACTCTAAAGAAAAATGTTATCGCTTGTCCTACCTTTCCCTATAAGTTACACTATTGAGTCCTGGCAACATCTTTGTAAATTCCGTCTGCACACATTCCAATTGAAAAATATTCTGATCGCAATGTGACAAAAACTGAACACAACACTACAACTTCAGCCTCACCAACCTCCTACATAACAGCAACATTTAATCCCAATTTTCTCCTCCATGTGCTGACTGATAAATGCCAATGTGCTAAAAGCCATGTCACTGCCATGTCCACCTGTGACCCCAATTTCAGAGAACGGTGTACCTGAACTTCATGGTCCCTCTGCTCAACTGCACTCCTTAAGGCCCAACCATTCACCGTGAAACTCCTACCTTGATCTAACTCTGCAAAAATATTCCTCGACCGACTTCTCTAGTTGATCAAGTTTGTGCTGCAATTTTTGATAAACTTCCTCACTGTCCACGATACCGCCTATTTTAGTGTCATCTTCAAATTCACTGATCATGCCTTGTACATTCTCAATAATATCATTGACATAGATAATAAGCAGCAATGAACTCAGCACTGACCCCAGAGGAACGTCATGTGTTTCAGGCCTCGAGTCCAAGAGCAGCCTTCCACTATTACGCTCTGCTTACTACCATCAAGCCAATTGTGTATCCAATTTGCCAGCTCCCTCTGGATTCCATGCGATTCTAACCTTCCAGAACAACTTATCAACGGAAACCTTGTCAAAGGCCTTCCTGAAAACTATACAGATTACATCTATGGCCGTGCCCTCATCAACATTACTGGTCACTTCATCAATGAACTCAAACAAATTTGTGAGGCGTGATCTCCCATTCACAAAGCCATGCAATCTGTTCAGTCTAAACAACAATTAATAATAATTATTAAAATTAATAATAATTAATGGTATGTTTTATTGGAACTTGCATCATGGGTGAAGGGCAGAATTGATTTTGTACCTGTGTCTTTGAACTGTGTTGAAAACAAGCAAGTGTGGCATAGTGGCTCACTGCTGCCTCGTAGTCCCATGGATCTGGGCTTGATTCCAGCTTCGGAAGATTCTCTGTGTGGAGTTTGTACATTCTCCATGTGTTTGTGTGGGTTTCCTCCGGTTGCTTCGTTTTCCTCCCACAATCCAAAGATGTACAGATTAAGTGAACTGGCCATGCTAAGTTACCATTGTGTTATGTGCATTCGTTGGGTAGGGGAATGGGACTGGCTGGGTTACTGTTTGAAGGGTCGGTGTGGCCTTGTTCGGCCAAATGGCCTGTTTCCATACTGTAGGGAATCTGAAAAAAAGCAATTTCTAATCAAACGCTGTCTTTCCAAATCCATTTAGCCCTCAGAGTAACTTACAAGTAACCTACAAGTGACCTACGTACCAGAGATGTTAGACTTCCTGGACTATAGTTCCCAGATGTTTCTTTGCTTCCCTTCCTGAATAATGGCACACCATTTTCTACCCTCCAATCATCTGGAACCTAACCTGTGGCTAACGATGATACGAAAATATCACCCAGGTCGCCGCAATATCTTCTGTAGCCTCTTGCAATGTTCTTGGATGCACCTGCTTAGGATCAGGAGGTTTATCCACCTTCATACATTCTAACACATCCAACACATCCTCTCCTGAGATATTGACTCACTCCAAGATTTCACCACGACCTTTGTTAACCTCCCAAGTCTTCATGTATTTCTCCACGGTACAGACAGAGGAGAAATATTCATTGAGAATCTCGCAAATCTCCTACGGTTCCAGACATGCATGTCCACTTTGGATCTTGAGCGGTCATACTCTCATTTAGTTATTCCTTTTACTTTAATATACCTAAATAACATCTTTGGATTCACCCTACTCTTCTCAGCCCCACCCCTTCTTTTCGCTGGTCAAAGCCTCAATATCTCCTGACATCCGAGGTTCCCTATTCCTCCCAACCTTGCCTTTCACCCTCACGTAAACATATAGAACTTGAACTGTAGACATTTCACTTTTAAAGGCCTCCCACTTGCCAGACATTCTTCCGTCTGCAAACAAACCCCTACAAGCTCCTGTCTAATTCCATCAACGTTCGCCTTTCCCCAATTTAGAACTTGAACATGTGGACCGGTTTTGTTCTTCACCATAATTACTTTAAAATTAATGCATCTATGGTCACTTGTCTCAGAGTGCTTCCGCACTGTCACCTCTGTCACCTGTCCTGCCCTAGTTCTTAGAGTAGGTCAAGTTTCGTCCTTCCCGAGTTGCATTCTCTACATACTACTTGAGGAAACTTTTCTGAACACACTTAATAGATACAGCCTATCTAGTCCTTAATTCTATATCATTCCAAGTCTATGTTAGGAAAATTAAAATCTCCTACTATGGCAATTCTATTGACCCTGCAAGTCTCCCCAATCTCTTTACATATTTTTATTCCTCTAATTCCCCGTTTACTATTTGGGGGCCTCTATAACAACCCAAATGCTGTCACCATTCCCTTCTTACTTCTTAGCTCCACCCACAAATCCTCATTGGATGATCCATCAATTATTTTATCTCTGATTACTGCTGTGATTCTCGTCTCAATCAAAAATGTAACTCCCCGTCCCCTCCTTCCACCATCTCTGTCCCGCATAAAGCACCTGTACCCTGGTACATTAAGTTGCCAGTCCTGTCCCTCCCTTAGCCATGTTTTAGTAATGGCTATAATATCCCAGTCCCACATAACTATTCACATCCTGAGATTATCAGCCTTACCTGTCAGCCATCTTGCATTGAAACAGTTGCAATTTAGTCCAACAGGCATTCCTTGTGGCCTGTCGTTTTCCAGCCTAACCTGTCTCTTCAGTTTACTGCTTCTGATTACTGTATCTCTTTCCAGCCTCACACCAGCCTTCCTGCTGTTGAGGATCCCACCCCTCCGCAACTCCAGCCAAACTCGTTGAAACCCTCCCTTGTAGTACTAGCAAACCTGCCTGCCAGGATATTGGTCCTCTTCCAGATCAGGTAAAACCCGTCATTCCCGAACAGATCACCTCTGCCCCACAAAAGATCCTAGTGATCCAAAAATCTAAATCTCTGCCCCATGCACAAATTCTTAAACCACCCATTCATCTGCCATATACTCCTGTTCTCACCCTCACTAGCACAGAGCACTGGAAGTAAACTGAATATTAGCACTGTCGTGGTCCTGTCTTTTACCCTTTTTCTTAGCTCTCGAGAATCAATCTGGACCTCATCACTGTGTCTACCTGTGTCATTTGTAACAATGTGCACAATGACTTCTGGCTGCTCTCCCACCCCAGTGAGAACGTGCTACTGCCGCTCTGCGACATCCTGGACCCTGGCACGTGGGAGGCTACACACCATCCTGGATTCTCATTTTCAGACACTGAATCTCTTGTCTGTCATCCTCGCTATCGAGTCTGAATAAGTACTTTTGAAGTTATTCTGCTCGCACAACCTTCTGACAATGGGATTCCTTCCTGAAACAGTTGGATTTGGCTGAATTGCGTTGCCTCAGGCAGTGGGGAGTTTCCAATGAATCCTCATCAGGAATCCTCCATGAGTGGGAAAGGCGACTGTTTTTTTTTCACTCCCACATGTTGCTGTGATGAGTGACAGGGAAACAGAAAGGGAGCAATCACAGATAGGCTACATTTTTTCCATCTCTAAGTTAAATCAATAACGTTATCAGACCCCAAACTGTACCGCGTGAGCTCTCCTTGAACATTGTCCAAACTATATGACACCATCACATTCTCGATTCCAGGTCAGTGCATTATTGCTGTTGTCGTACACGGAATCAATTCATTAACAATAAATGGCCCAACTTGTTTTGAAGATCTGTTAATATGTGCCTGCATAATGTAAAAATAAGCGTTTCATGTCTTCACAATATCTGTGTTAAGATGACTATGTTTTATTCTTAAACAATTACAGAAATTATTGGAAAAGCTCAGCCTGTCTTGCAGCATGTATGAAGAGAAATCAGAGTTCAATGTTTCCGTCCAATGACTTTTCCTTTCAAACTGATTTATTCTGAATTTTTCCCAGTTTTATTCTCCCACACAAAAAGAAATATCCATCCAGTATTCACCAACTATACTCTTCTCAAGATCTTATATGGTCAATACAACATCCCTCATTCTCAGGCTGAACTGTTAATGCTTCATAACGGAATGCCTTCATCCCAAGAATGAGTAAAGAGAAAAAAAACTTTGAAACGTTTCAAAAGCAATTTTGTTTTTATTTTCAGTTGAGGTAATTATAACTGCACATAATACTTCAGATGTGATCTCAGCAATGCCCTGCACTGATGCAGAAAAAACATGGCTAAGATCATACCCAATCCCCCTTGCACGAAACAGAATCATTCCATTTACCTTCCAAATAATTTGCTGCATCTTCAGAGTAATTTGATGTGAGTAATGTGCCAGAACACACAAATCCCTCGATACCACTAATGCCTGCAATGTCCTTGCATTTAAATCATTTTCTGCTCTTTTGTCTTTTCCTCAAAACAGAAAATTCTTATATATCTATCTATCTTATATATATAGAGAGAGAGTACAGTTATTTTTTTCTGGTGAAGCTTGGCTCACAACTGTTCTCTGTTTGCTTGATGCGCTCTGACCTCCCCCCAGTCTGTGTCACATTGCAGACGTTCTGCCCTCCCTCTGTCTCTATCCCATTGCAGCCGCCCTCCCCTCCCACTGTCTGCATCCCATTATGGTCGTTACGCCCTCGCCCTGTCTGTATTCCATTTCAGACGCCTAACCTCCCTTCTCTGTATCTCACTGCAGACGCTCTGGATTCCCTGTCTGTATCCCATTGCAGATGTTCTGCCCTCCCTGTCTGTATCTCATTGCAGACGCTCTGCCCTCCTCTGTCTCTATCCCATTGCAGATGCTCTGCCCTTCCCCTGTCGCTGTCCCAATGCAGAGGCACTGCCCTCCCCCTGTCTGTATGCCATTGGAGACGCTCTGTCTCCAGTTGACATCTTATTGAATGACTACCCTGATGCATGAGGAAACTGTGCTCCATCCCTTTCATCCAATTCATTGGTATGGATTGTAATTGTTTGATGACATCATACAGATCCATGAAGAATTCCGCTAGTTACAGCTTTCCAAACACAAAATGAGTAATGATCTCTACTCTGTATTTCCAGACATACATCAGGTGGGCCTTGACCACTCACTCTATCCATGCCTTTCATCATTTTATAAACTTCTAGAAAGTGCAAATGTGACTCCAATCAACACGAATGGCTGTGCTTTCAGTCATCCTGCGTCTAAATTCTAAAATTCAGTAATCGTATCTCTTCCTTCTCCATCAAGGCACAATTCCAAAAAGAGTTCAATCAACTTGTTCAGTCATATTATGAAACAGTTCTGTGGGCTTTAAAACTGGAATTTTCGGCCCAGTGATAGGGACACTACCATCATTCAGCATTAGCCGCTAAAGCTGCAACATGATGCTTCTGTGTGTTTATTCAGCAGCCTGTTGTAACATGCTGTGACACACCTCCGCAGGACATGAATACACACCACCTTCTCCAGTGATAGGGGCACTATCAAACAGTCATGGACTGGAATCGACTCCAGAGTTCTGTCTCGGAAACGTGGGCACCATCCATTAAAAAGGCCTAAACAATGCCCAGATTTTGGGTCATATTTTAAGTGTATGGATCTATTAAATTCTGGTTAACGTTATCAAATTTTACAGGAGACATTTCTCATTGAAAAAGGTACAAGTTAATCGCCTTAACTGTAGGATGTTGAGTGCATTTGCTGTGCCATTGAGATAAACAATGAATCTCTTTAATTGCTTGGCTATCATTCCTGGTTTAAATGGCTATTATCAGTTGTCTCTTATATTAGGGGAAGAAATCCTTCCACACACTTTGCACTATGAATGATCTCGAGTAGATATCAATACTGAACACCTGAGATGAGGAAGGAGCACAATTCTGGTGCCCAAACACCGGTCACTATTTCAAAACTCTCACATGTGGCTTCCCTCTTCCTAAAAGCATTCATTGATACAAGGCAACTGTTTCCTTTCCAGCTTTTGCTCACTGATTCCTCCTTCTGCCTGCGCAAGGCAAACCAAGCTCTGGGTCTTTTCGAAACTCAAGGCTGGTGTCTGTCGGCCTTCTGGTTAAGCGATTGTCGTTTTAATCCGAAGGGGGAATATGAGGGGACAGTAATATCATTCACTGGGCTGAGGTGTGGCAGATGGAGTTTAACATGGATACATGTGAGGTACTGCATTTTGGTAACACAAATAAGGGGAGGGCTTACACATTGAATGCTGGGATTTGGTAGTTACATAGAAAAGAGAGTCCCAGTGGCGCAGGTGTAATTCTTTGAAGTTTGTGGCGCAGGGTGTTTCAGGTTACTTCATTGCTTAGACCATTGAGTTTAGAAGTTGGGAAGTCATGCTGAGATTGTGCAGGACATTGATAAAGCCTCTTCTGAAGTACTGTGCGCAGTTCAGTTATAGGAAGGAGATTATTAAGCTGGAGAGGGTTCAGAATATATTTACCAGGATGTTACCAGTAACACCTCATCTTCTGCCTCGGAAGCCAGCAAACACACAGCATGATCATTGGACTCACTGATTTACAAATCTCCCCTGGCCAACCCAGATCCCAGATCCAACCTCTGGACTCACATCTGCACTCTCGAGGAGACGTAATGTCCATCTTCCTTCCCCCCCATCTGATCCACACTCCCCACCGATCTATCGCTATCACCTCCTACCTTCACTCACCTATCAGTTTTCCCCAGCCTAATTCCATCACCCAGTTTCTCTTAGCCCCCCTCTCCCTCTCCTGTCCTGAAGAAAGGTCCTGCCTGAAACGTCGACTCTCTTGCTCCTCGGATATTGCCTTGATTCTTGTGCCTTTTCCAACGCCATGTTTTACCTACACTGAATTATCAAACATCTGCAGTCCCCATTGTCTCTTAGGTATCATGTCGTTGTCTGTTATAACCGCACGTAGTCTTAGGGATATTTTCTTCTCAGATCATGGACGATAAAAGTTCTCTCAATGTCTTACTGATATTGCAGTGCTTGATCAGTAGACACAGAATTTATGTTTCAATTTATAAAATGAGAAGCATGCTTATATTCTGATAAACCTCTGGCATTGCTCCCATATCCAAGGCAGATTGAATGCTTACACATGATTGATCTACCATACCCAACATTTGTTCCCTCAGTCACCCCCACATATCCCATCCAGAATGTGTAAATTTTAATCATAATTTTGAATTTTAATAATTAGTATTGAATTGAAAGGGGTCAACGGGAGGTATTTGCTCAGCGACTGTGATTGATGTCAGTCTCCGTGCATCCTAAATGTGTAACTGGAGGGTTTTCCTCTTCTATTAATTATGGACTCGGTTCAATGTAGCAGCGGGAACCAATGTATTAATGTGTCAATGTATCCCATAGTATCAGCGGGAACATCACCGACAGCACTAACAGGGATCAGCAGATCCATATATAGAAGGGGAGGAGCGATTAGAATCTGAGAACATTAGACAGGAATATTCCAACAATGGACAGGAGTTTATCCGAGGGTCTTTGCTGTCTTTCTCAACCTTAGATGTCATTAGTTTTGTGGATCTATGATGTATTGCTTGTTATTCAAGCTGGTTACTATCCCATCCTTGCTATAGTTGGTGTTCCTGGTCATTCATTCTATCTGTTCATTAAGCCAGGTTGGACTGAATTGCTGCTCATATTATTTAAACTTTAGCAAGGTAGATGTCAAGATTTTCAATTCCAATGAAATATTCCATTCCTCACAAATTATATCGAGCAAATTATTCAAGACAAATTACTCACCAATGTGTGAGAAGAACCAGACTGTTCTCAAACTCCATAATACTTCTATCCCTGCACAGATCTACATTTCTATATCCTCCCCACTCACGAATCCTGTCCAATACCACCATCATGATAACCCCGTCTCCTCCTGAGCCTCAGTGCATCTTCTGAATAAACCATCAACTGTGCCTTTGTTAAATCTGGATACATTTATCAAGTCCTTTCTAACCACATGTCAATTACAGAATAATTGTTCTTGAGTATGTTGAACTTGTTCGCTGCACAGATTCTATCAGACGTGCAGACACTGCATGCTGCTTAAGTCATTGACATGTAATTTAGAGGCACAGAATAATAATAAGTTGGTATGTCTTGAAGGAAATGGATGCAATTGAACTGAAACCATGTCATTTGTGAGAAAAAGCCCATCCGCTTGCTTCATGTCCTTCAGAGAAGTCAATGTGTTATCCATCCTCAGTCATGTCTGTGCATACCCACAGCAATGTGATTTACTCTTTATTGTCCGTGGAACAGCTGAACCAGCCACTCAGTTCAAGATCAGCATAACATGCTGGCTTGACCATGGCTGCACATATCCCGTGAGAGAAGAACAAAAGTAAAATTAGCTCCCTTCCTCTGCCTGTTTTCCTTATTCCTACACTTCATTTCCATTCAGGTAGATAATCGCTCCTTGTTTCAAGTGCAGTCTTTCTGACTGAGTCTCTCCCCAATAGTGATGTTCATCTCCACGGGCACCTCTTTTGCTGGCTTTACTGATGCTGACATGCAGATGTAATGAACTTTTAAATTCCATAACAATGGCAGTGCATAATATAGATACAGAGACCAGGAAGTTAGGGAAAGGAATTATTGTGATCATCACTGAGTGGTTGAGCCAGTATTTGGGGTATTATGGACAGATTGTTTCTCCTTTAAAAGGAATTATCTTATTGCAATAGAGGCTGTGTAAAGGAATTTCACAAGGAAAATCCCTGTGCTGATGGTAAAATAGGAGTGAGTGAAGGTTAATCTGTAGCATTGCATTGAAACTTCATATAGATGGACAATCACTCGTTGTATTCTACACAGACGCTAAGAATGTGATACATTCCATGGCTTGCATTTTTATTTTTACTCGGGATGCAAGATTAAGTGCCTCTGAGGATACAATCTTCAGTCAACTCCTGCCTTGATATCAGGGTCAATCCCTCTCACCTAAGCACGTCAGTTAAACACTTTTGTTAATGTTAATACGTGATGGTATCTGTGTGGAGAGTATTTTCTTCTCATAGAGGTTAGTGAATGTCAAGTATTCTCACGTCTAGAAAGTTAGGGGAGCGATATTACTCCAAGAGCAGGTAGATGGAGTTTTGACCTGTCAGAGAGCTGAGGGTCGTGAAGAATTGCGCATTAAAGAAGAGCTAATGCCAACAGTAGGTCAGCCATGATAGCATACAATGGCGTGAGCATCCAATTTACCTATTCCTGTTTCTTATGTTCTCATATTCTGTCTTTGGAAAGTGAATGGATGTAATATTCCTGGAAGTGTTGCTATTGAATGTTGAGGGCAGTGAGAGAAAAGTATTTTGTGAGCCATCTCTGGTAGAGATATGGGCCCGATATTCACAGTGAATCTGGAGCTACCACATGAACAACAAATCAAATACCACTTGAAGAGATGAGACACTCTTTAGAGGTGGGAAACCACATTCATATCCTGATTGGATTTCCCATCACATTTTCCAACCCACAGCAATCTACACAGTGTTGAGGGACTGAATGATATCCTGTAATACTGCGGACCAGGTATTTGGAGCAAGTGGTCTCTAACTGCTCCTATACAAATGGTGTTAAGGACTGAATAGAACAGAGACCTGAGGAGCAGGAGTAGGTCATTAGACACTTTGTCATTGCTCGGGCAAACAGTAAGATCATCGCTGATCTGAGCGTGGTCTCCGCAGCACTTTTCTGTCTGTCCATTCTTTCCCTCCATTCACATGTCTGTCAAATGATGAATAAACTCAACTTTGAATAAACGCAAGCATTCAGGCACAATACTAGGAAACTGTACAAAGCCAAAGTACACAGGCAGCACAATTCTGGAAGGCAGCAGGCATTTGTCTGTCAGTCTTGTTCCAATCCAATTAATTCTGCTGCAGTTTATCATTTTAGATTTGTTCATGGAATGTGGGTGTTGTTGAAAGGCCAACATTTATGGATCATGTCTAATTACGCTGGAAATGGTGATGTTGAGCTGCCATCTTGGGATGAAACCTCTGGGGAAGAGAATTCCCAGTTGTACAGCCCGTGCGAATTTCTCATTTCTGCTCCGATCAATGTTGGAGGTTCACTGTGTCCTTTTTCAGACCCACTTCTCCACTGGTTACAACAGGTTTGAATTGTAACCTAGGTCATTCTCTCGAAAAATGTGAGACACAGAGCCACACACGTGCAGACACATACACAATCGCACTGTCTGAAGAGGAAACGTAATAGGAAAAGGTTTCCAGAATTTCATAGTAGTTGAACTCATTTCAAATGGTAAAGAGATAATGCGTCCGAACTGATATTCTGTCCTCGACGTTCGTCTACTCAAACAAGCTGCTTGTATGAGACTTTCTCCTGGAACAGTTGGATTTGGCAGAATTTCATTTCCTTCAAGCAGTGGAGCGATTCCCATGAATCCTCAACGAGAATCCTCCAAGTTTGGTAAAGTTGACTTAAGGATTTTTAAAATTTCACATTTTGCTGTCAGGAGGGACAAATTAAAGAGAGGGTAGCAATAGACTGTGGCTGACGGCCATAAGATCAACGGATATAGCAACAGAAGTTAGGACATACAGCCTATCGAGTCTGATCCACCATAAAAGTATTGCTGACAAGTTTCTCAACACCATTCTCCTGCTTTCTCCCTGTAACCCTTGATCCCTTTGATACTCAAGAAGCGAACTATCTCCAGCTTAAATATACACAAAGACCTGACCTCCACTGCCTTTGTTGCAAACGTTTCGTCCCCTGTCTAGGTGACATCCTCAGTGCTTGGGAGCCTCCTGTGAAGCGCTTCTGTGGTGTTTCCTCCGGCATTTATAGTGGCCTGTCCTTGCCGCTTCAGGGGACGAAACGTTTGCAACAAAAACTTTCAGTTCGGCGAACAGAACCACAGCAACGAATACCCGAGCTACAAATCTTCACACAAACTTTTAATTAGTCAATCTGTAATTTTCCATTGTTTGCTTTACTCCCTTTTTAAACAGGGGTATCACGTTAACGATTTTCCAGTCCTCTGGGAATCTCCCTGATTCGAGAATTTCCTGAAAGATTACCGTCAACACCTCCACTGTCTCATCAGCTATCTGCCATGGAAATCTGGAGTGGAGTCCATCTGGTCCAAGTGATTTACTTGCCTTCAGGCCATTCAGTTTTCCCAGCACCTTTTCCTAGGTGATGCCCACCATACTCAGATCTGTCCACTGAGTATTTTCAATGTTTGGGATATTATTCGTGTTTTCAACCGTGAAGACTGACACGAAGTAATTTTTCAGCTCCTCATCCATTTCCTTGTTCCACATTACTATCGCTCCTGTGTCAATTTCTAGCGATCAAATGCCCATTTTGCCTCTCGTTTGCCCTTTATGTATCGAAAGAAGCTCTTACAGTCTTTCTTTATATGACTGACTTACTTACCCACATATTTAGCCTTCTCACTCCTTTTTTCTTGCTCTCTGTTGATCTTTGCAAGTGTTACGACATGGTGGTGAACGCCTCTGTTAATTAAACCAAACACCCGGAAAGCTCACCTCATCTCGTAATCTATTAGAATATGAGTGACAGAGAAATCCCAAATTCCACTATTTAAAGAAAATAACGCCAATTTATTTTTAACTGTAAAAGTAAACATTACGCCACATCTATTTACAACTTTAACCAACCCACTCCCACAACTGCCCCCAAATCTCTAACAATATGATGTTTCAATAAGACACTTATGAAGATTACATCAACTTAATTTCAAAACCACACAGCCACTGCCGTCCTCTGTGATGTTACTCTTCTGGCTGATAAATTCCGTGGGTCGTCGTATTTCTGTTTACTGTGAATATGTTTCATATGAAAAAATATATATGATTAGTGAGTATTTCCTAATTTCTTGCAGAGCATGATGGTTGATCCCTAGGCTTCTTCCGTCTCGATGGCATCTGCTCTCTCCCTAATTTTCAAAATGTTCGCATTTTTATGTCCTCAGCATCAAATTGTCTCACTGGTTCAATGTTGGCAAAACAATGAATTCAACCTCGATTTGCTTTCAGTGACAGAGAGAGTGAAGGAAAGAGAGTGTTGCATGCAATAGTGAGAGTGGTGTAGCAAGAGCCTTGTTCGGGGGTAGGGGCTGTAACAGATATACACAGAGTGTGAGGGAGTAGAGAGAAGAGGCAGACATTTGTCCTGGCAGAGTGGGGAAGGTTATTGTTGCAAGTCATGTATTGATGGGCATTTCTTCAGATCATCTCAGCATCGGGGTGAGCCTCCCCAATGTCCTGTCCATGTGTGTCACTAATAACACCTCAGACCACATCCCACAGCTTCTTCAGAATCAGTTTGCATGGATCTTGCAAACAACAAGGAGGAACACACATTGGTGCCTTACAGATCTAAACCAAAAATGCTGTGCAATTTTGTGCATCCGATTCTCTGGAAATTAGATGTGCAAATATCGTGGGTGCTGCAGTAATACTGGATCTAAAATCGCATCTAAACTGCGTTAACTAAATGATTGCTAACGCTGTGCAAAATACATTTCTTGTGTATATGAGGTAGATTGAAGAGTATGTTGTGAACCAAAGTAGAGAGCAGGTTATTTCGGGCGTGGTGTTGTGTGGTCAGAAGGACTAATTACTTACCGTGCACTGAGGCAGCTATTGGGCAATCATGACATTAATATGTTGCATTTTACACGGCGCCTGCAAGCAATATAGAATGCTTGAACATTGCACTCAAATATCATGGAAACCCGAAGGCTAGAGGGTCAAGTGAATTGGAAAAATACAGTATGATATTTAGTGTGAGACAGACATTGGCTGTTAGTGATAGAAACACTGTAAAGTCTGAAAAACACGTACATATCACTAAGTTACAAACACAAACGAAAGGAAGGTGACTCATTAATGGTTTACATAAGAAATTAATGATTGCATTAAATCTAAGGAAGCAGCTTCAGAAGAATTCCAGACCTGAACATTCTGAGAGATTTACTTTAAGGACGACGAAGGTGTTAAGGAACTCAAAAAGAACATGAATACAAGCAAGCAGGAAACATAAAGGCTGCTGCTTACATCTACGATCCATACACCAAAGAAAACAAAAGCAAGAGCAACGATGGAAATTTGTAAGGTAGAGGAGAATTTATTGTGGGGAACAAGGAAATGGCAGAGAAACTAACCAGCTACTTTGCATCTGTCTTCATGGAGGAAGCGCCAGGCAATCTCTGTGTAAAGCAAGTGATCACATGGGACTTGTGGAATTAAAGATATAAAGTCAATTCGAATCAGCAACAAGGTATGACTAGAGAATGGAGATAGATTGATCATTGCTAAGTCTGATGGGCCAGATATACTTCATATGAAAATGTCAGATATAAAGCAGTATATTAGTTGAATGTCGGTGACTGTGTTTTATTTTCTTGCAGATCCTTCAAAGGCCATAGCCATTGTAGATAACTGAAAGGTAGTAAACATGATCCATCTATTTACGCAATGAAGAAAAGATAATGTGGAGGACTGCAGACCAATTGATTTCACATATGTATGGAAAGAGTCGGAATTCATTATATAAGAAGTGATATTGGGCACTTCGAAATGAACAGCAACATTGCAGAGAATCACAATGCATTTCTGACAGATAAATCATGCCTGACAAACGTCGGAAATACTTGAAGTTGTTTCTTGCAGCATAGACCACGGGCAACCAGTGGGAGTAGTGTATTTGGATTTTCAGAAGTCTGGGCGGGAAAGATTTCTGGCTGTAACAACTGCTCCTTTCTTTGAGGTATTTTAGGTGTTGGAGGTGATTTCCTAGAATTCCAGGAACAGCAATTACTGTTTTGTAAGCTGTTGTATAGCTTTGGAACTTTGGGGGGGAAAAGTCAAAGCAACAGCAGTTTTAAGAGGGAGAAGAACAGACAAAGGCAGCACATGGTGAGGGGAAGAAACTGACAGGACAGCGTACCTGCACATTTCCTGCCTTTGCTGTTTGAATTCATGTTCGCTGGATATCGGAATGCCTCTAGGAAAATTAACAACCAGTGAAATTTACAACTGGTTTAAAGGGACTGTTTGGACAACGTTCCCGTGGGCGGAAGTGACGGGAACTGTGTCCTACAGAAAGTCTGTAGAAGTGAGTAGAGTGGGTTCTCCCTTGATTATATGCTTTTGAGATATGTCTCTTGATTAATCTTAAAATATAAGCCATAAATATAAATTTAACCTTGGGCAATGTTTTGTAGAGGAGTAAGACAGTTTTGTTTTTCTGGGTCTGTAGATTGTGAAGGAGCACAAATGGCCTTAGTAGAATCATATGCGCTTTTTGTCAGATGTGGGAGTTTAAGGAGGATTTAAGGGTTAGTGCGGATTATATCTGCAATAAATGCTTCTGGTTGCGAATCCTATTAGATCGAATGGATCGGTTGGAAAGAAAGTTAAAGACAATGAAGAATTTGTAACAGCAATACCATGATATGGGTGGCAGTCTCAGATACAGTTACATAGATGGGAAGAGAGGTAAGCACCTAGTGCAGGAATCTTCTGGAGCTGTCCCCATTTCAAACAAATATGCTGTTTTGGAAAATGTAGCGGGTGATGGATTCACGGGGTAACGTAGCACGAACAGGCATGTTTATGGTATGGAGACTGGCTCTAATGCAACAAGAGATACGTCGTATGCCACGAGATCATTTGTGTTAGGAGACTCCCTAGTCTGAGGTACAGACAGACGATTCTGTGGCAGAGAATAAAGCAGAATGGTATGTTGCTTCCCTGGTGCCAGGACCAAGGATGTCTCAGAAAGGGTGCAGAATGTTCTCACGGGGGAGACGGGCCAGCAAGAGGTCATTGTCCAAATCGGAACCAACGACATAGGAAGGGGAATCTTTGAGATTCTGGATGGAGATTGCAGGGTGTTAGGGAGAAATTTTAAAAGGAGGTTCTCGAGAGTAGTAATATCTGGATTACTCCCGGCACTACGAGCTAGTGAGGGTAGGAACGGGGGGATAGAGGAGATGAATGCATGGCTGTGTAGGTGGTGTATGGGAGAAGGATTCACATTTTTGGATCACTGAAATCTCTTTTGGGATAGAAGGAACCTGTCCCAGAAGGATGAATTGCACCTAAATTGGAAGGGGATGAATATACTGGCAGGGAGATTTGCTCCAGCTGCTCGGGAGGATGTAAAATAGTAAGGGGGGGGGTTGGGGAGAGGGGGCAGGGAGATAGTGAGGAAATAGATCAATATGAGATTGGTACAATTGAGAACAGAAACGAATCAAACAATCAGGGTAGGCAAGGACAATGTAGAACTAATAAAGTAAACTGCATTTATTTCAATGCAAGGGGCGTAACAGGGAATGCAGATGAACTCAGGGCATGGTTAGGAACATGGGACTGCGATATCATAGCAATTACAAAAACATGCCTCAGGGATGGGCAGGACTGGCAGCTAAATGTTCCAGAATACAAATGCTACAGTAAAGATAGAAAGGGAGGCAGGAGAGTAGGGGGAGTGGCGATTTTGATTAAGGATAGCATTACAGCCGTACCGAGGGAGGATATTCCCAGAAATACATTCAGGGAAGTTATTTGGGTAGAACTGAGAAATAAGAATGGGATGATCACCTTATTGGGATTCTATTTTACACCCCCTAATAGTCAGAGGGAAATTGAGAAATAAACTTGTAAGGAGATCTCAGTTATCTGTAAGAAAGTAGGGTGGTTTGGTAGGAGATTTTAACATTCCAAATATAGACTGGGACTGCCATAGCTTTAAGGTTCTTGATGGAGAGGAATTTGTTAAGTGTGGACAAGAAAATTTTCTGATTCAGTATGTGGATGAACCTGGTGCAAAGCTTTACCCACTCTGGGGAAATAAGTCAGTGGAGGTGCACTTTTGGGGCAAGCTACCGTAATTCTGTTAGATTTAAAATAATGATGGAAAAGGATAGACCATATCTAAAAGTTGAAGTTCTAAATTGGAGAAATGTCAATTTTGACGGTATTTGGTAAGAACGTTCAAAACCTGATTGGGGGCAGATGTTCACAGGTAAACAGACGGCTGAAAAATGGAAAGCCTTCAGAAATGAGATAACAAGAATCCAGAGAAAGTATATTGCTGTTAGGATGAAAGGAAAGGCTGGTAGGTATAGGGAATGCTGGCTAACTAAAGGGTTTGATTAATAAAAAGAAGGAAGCATATGTCAGGTATAGACAGGATAGATCGAGTGAATCCTTAGAAGGGTATGAATGCAGTTGGAGTATACTTAAGGGGAAAGTCAGGAGGGCAAAAAGGGGACATGAGATAGCTTTACCAAGTAGAACTAAGGAGAATATAAAGGGTTTTTTTTTACAAATACATTAAGGACAAAATCCTAACTTGGGAGAGAATAAGGCCCCTCAAAGTCCAGCAAGGCAGCCTTTGTGTGGAGCCACAGAAAATGGGGGAGATACTAAACGAGTATTTTGCATCAGTATTTACTGTGGAAAAGGATATGGAAGGTATAGAATGTCAGGAAATAGATGGTTACACGTTGACAAATGTCCATATTACAGAGGAGGAAGTGTTGGATGTCTTGAAATGGTTTAAGGTGGATAAATCCCCAGGACCTGATGAGGTGCACCCGAGACTCTGTGGAAAGCTAGAGAAGTGATTGTTGGGCCTCTTGCTGAGATATTTGTATCATCGATAGTCACAGGTGCGCTGGCGGAAGACTAGAGGTTGGCTAACGTGGTGCCACTGTTTAAGAAGGGTGGTACAGACAAGCCAGGAAACTATAGGCCAGTAAGCCTGACGTCGGCAAGTTGTTGGAAAGAATCCTGAAGGACAGGATGTACATGCATTTGGAAAGACAAGAACAAATTAGGGATAGTCAACATGGCTTTGTGCATGGAAATCATATCTCACAATCCTGCTTGAGTGTTTTGAAGAATTAACGAAGAGGGCAGAGCGGTAGATGTGATCTATATGGACGCGTTCGACAAGATTCTCCATGGGAGACTAGATGGCAAGTTTAGATCGCATGGAATATGGGGACAATGAGCCATTTGCATACAGAACTGGCTCAAAGTTGAAGACAGATGGTGGAGGTGGACGGTTGTTTTTCAGACTGGAGGCCTGTGACCAGTGGATTACCACAAGGATAAGTGCTGGGTCCTTTATTTTTAGTCATTTACATAAATGATTTGGATGCGAGCCTAAGAGGTATTGTTAGCAAGTTCGCAGATGACAACAAAACTGGCGTGCAGTGGACAACGAAGAAGATTACCTCAGAATAAAACAGGATCTTGATCAGATGGGTCAATGGGCTGAGAAGTTTAATTCCGATTAATTCATGGAGTTTAATTCAGATAAATGCGAGGTGCTGCATTTTGGGAAAGCAAATTTTAGCAGGACCTATACACTTAATGGCAATGTCCTGGGGAGTGTTGCTGAATAAAGAGAGCTTGGAGTGCTGGTTCATGACTTCTTGAAAGTGGAGTCGCAGGTAGATAGGATAGTTAAGGCGGCGTTTGGCATGCTTTCCTTTATTGGTTAGAGTATTGAGTATTGGAGTTGGGAGGCCATGTTGCGGCAGTACGGGACACTGGTTAGGCCGCTGTTGGAATACTGTGTGGAATTCTGGTCTCCTTCCTATCGGAAATATGTTGTCAAAATGGAAAGGGTTCAGGAAAGATTTACAAGGACCTTGACAGGTTTGGAGCATTTGAGCTACAGGAAGAGGCTGGACAGGCTGGGGCTGTTTTTCCTTGAGCGCTGGAGGCTGAGGGGTGATCATATAGAGATACATAAAATTATGAAGGGTATGGAGAGGGTAAATGGACAAAGTGTTTTCTCTGGGATCATGGAGTCCAGGACTAAAGGGCATAGGTTTAGTCTAAGAGGCGCAAGGTGTGGGGTGGCACGGTGGCACAGTGGTTAGCAATGCTGATGCAAAATGCCAGAGACTCAGGTTCAATTCCCACCTCAGGCTGTGTGGACTTCCTGTGTGGAGTTTGCACGTTCTCCCCATGTCTGCGTGGGTTTCCTCCCACATTCCAAAAATGTGCAGGCTAGGTGAATTGGCCATACTAAATTGCCTGTAGTGTGAGGAGAAGGGATAAATGTAGGGAAATGGGTCTGGGTGAGTTGTGCTTCGGCGGGTTGGTGTGGACCTGTTCCCACACTCTAAGTAATTAAACGTAAAGGACCTAAGGGGCAACTTTTTCACACAGACGGTGGTACGTGTATGGAATGAGCTGCCAGAGGATGTGGTGGAGGCTGGTACAATTGCAGCATTTATAAGGCATTTGGATGATTATATGAATAGGAAGGGTTTGGAGGAATATGGGCCGGGTGCAGGCAGGTGGGACTAGATAGGGTTGGGCGATCTGGTAGATATGGATGGGTTGGACTGAAGGGTCTGTTTCCATGCTGTACATCTCTATGCCTTTATAACTCACACAGTAAGTTCGTAAATGCAATTAATGTGAATGGTATATGGAGGAATACGTGTAATTGGAAAGTTAAAGTTAGGTTGGAGTTTGTTTAAGGGAATTGGAATATAGAGGTAAAGACATCATGAAGCAGTGGCATAGAATGTTGGTGAGAGTGTACCTGAGATATTGAGTGCAGTGTTGGTGACCTAATCTAAGAAAGATTACACTGATCACAGAAGACGTGCAATGGACATTCTCCAGATTAATTCCTCAGATGACAATATTTTCTGATGGGGTGAGTTGTCGTGCGACCTCTCCAGTTTCAAAGCTTGAGAGGCGATCGCAGTGAAATTTCAAACCATCTATGATACACGTGATGTTTATCTAGCTGTCTACTCTATATTTAAGGCAAATAGTGACAGGATAAAGTATATGCCATTTAAGATCATAATAAGGCGGAAATCCTTCCCTCAGAGAGGACTGACTAACACAGGGGCATGGAAGCCTGTTGGCAGGGCAAGATTAAGGAGAATCGCCAGATATTCTTCACGTATATCAAGTGGAACAGAACAACCAGGGAACATGTAGGGCCTGTTAGTGACTTGCAAAGTTGCATCCCAACTCAACTTCATGGGAGAAGGCTGTTTCTGTGAGTGGAGCCCAATTTCCCCTGGTGTACCGCAGAGATCAGTGCTGTGTCCCTTTTTATTTGTGGCATTCATAAGGGATGTGAATGTGAAGTGGGTAGCGGGAGTGTGATAAGTAAGTTTGTATTTGACACAAAGATTGGCCGGGTGGTTGTCAGTCAGGAGGAAGGTCTTATGTTACAGGAAGATACAGATGGATTGGTCAGATGGTCAAATCAATGGCAGATGGAATGTAACCCTGATAACTATGAGGTGATACACTTTGGAAGAAGGAACAAGACAGGGGAGTACTCAAAGAATGGCATCACACTAGGAAGCTCAGAGCGTGCTTCTCCACACATCCCTGAATGTGACTGGATATGATAATTGATGAGTTCAGCATGATTGTAGATAAAGCCTTTATTCATTGACCCAAAGATTATACGAGTTTTATATAGCACTTTCGTACAGCCAAATGAAGTATTGTGTGTAATTCTGGGAGCCACATTACAGGAAAGATGTGATTGTACTGGATGAGGTGCAAAGGAGATTCACCAGAATGTTCCCTGGGATGGAACATATGAGCTGTGGAGAGGGGCTGGGTAAGCTCAGGTTATTTATTTTGGAGCTTACAATCTGTTGCTGGAAAAGCGCAGCAGGTCAGGCAGCATCCAGGGAGCAGGAGAATCGACGTTTCGGGCATGAGCCCTTCTTCAGAATTGAGGTAAGTGTGCCAAGCAGGCTAAGATAAAAGGTAGGGAGGAGGGACTTGAGCGAGGGGCGTTGGAAATGCGATAGGTGGAAGGAGGTTAAGGTTAGAGTGATAGGCCAGATTCGGGGTGGGGGCGGAGAGAACAGGAAGAAGATTTCAGGTTAGGAAGGTGGTGCTGAGTTCGAGGGTTGGGACTGAGACAAGGTGGGGGGAGGGGATATGAGGAAACTGGAAAAGTCTGAGTTCATCCCTTGTGGTTGGAGAGTTCTTGGGCGGAAGTTTAGGCGCTCTTCCTCCAGCCATCGTGTTGCTATGGTCTGGCGATGGAGGAGTCCAAGGACCTGCATTTCCTTGACGGAGTGGAAGGGGGAGTTGAAGTGTTAAGACACGGGGTGGTTGGGTTGGTTGATCCGGGTGTCCCCCAGAGGTGTTCTCTCCCACCGAACTCCCCCGCCCCCTCCACCAAGGACATGCAGGCCCTTGGACTTCGCCATCGCCAGACCATAGCAACATGATGGCTGGAAGAAGAGCGCCTCATCTTCCGCCTAGGAACACTCCAACCACAAGGGATGAACTCAGATTTCTCCAGTTTCCTCATTTCCCCTCCCCCACCTTGTCTCAGTCCCATCCCTCGAACTCAGCACCACCTTCCTAACCTGCAATCTTCTTCCTGACCTCTCCGGCCCCACCCCCACGCCGGCCTATCACTGTCACCTTAACCTCCTTCCACCTATCACACTTCCAACGCCCCTCCCCCAATCCCTCCTCCTTACATTTTATCTTTGCCTGCTTGGCACACATTCCTCATTCCTGAAAAAGGGATTATGCCCAAAACGTCCATTCTCCTGCTCCTTGGATGCGGCCTGACCTGCTGCGCTTTTCCAGCAACACATTTTCAGCTCTGATCTCCAGCATCTGCAGTCCTCACTTTCTCCTTATTTATTTTGGAGCAGAGGAAGTTGAGTGAGGAAGTAATTCGAGTTTAATATCGCAAGGGGCATGGACAGGGTGAATAGACAACAGCTGTTCTTTTTAATCAAAGTGTCAGCTTCCTTCCAGTCTGAAACCAGGGAATGGAGAATGGACAACAGAGAAAGATGACACAACTACTTCACTTCTGTCTTCACAGAAAAATACATAAACAAAGCCTTCAAAGTTTGTGTGAAGATTTATAGCTCGGGTGCTCGTTGTGGTTCTGTTCGCCGAGCTGGAAGTTTTTGTTGCAAACGTTTCGTCCCCTGTCTAGCTGACATCCTCAGTGCTTGGGAGCCTCCTGTGAAGCGCTTCTGTGGTGCTTCCTCTGGTATTTATAGTGGCCTGCCCCTGCCGCTTCCGGTTGTCAGTTTCAGCTGTCTGTTATAGTGGCCGGTATATTGGGTCCAGGTCGATGTGTTTGTTGATGGAGTTTGTGGATGAGTGCCATTCTTCTAGGAATTCCCTGGCTGTTCTTTGTTTGGCTTGCCCTATAATGGTAGTGTTGTCCCAGTCGAATTCGTGTTGCTTGTCGTCTGCGTGTGTGGCTACTAGCGATAGCTGGTCGTGTCGTTTCGTGGCTAGTTGATGTTCGTGATGTCACCTAGACAGGGGACGAAACGTTTGCTACAAAAATTTCCAGCTCGGCGAACAGAACCACAACAATAAACAAAGCCTTCCCAGCAATAGGAGAAAACTTGAGTCTGATGCGAAAATGATGTCGAATGAAATTAGTAAATAAACTAATTTGGAGAAATTATTGGAACTAAAAATAATGGGCATAGAAAAAAATCAACACACATTGATGAAATGGAGAACATACTTGAGAAACTGACTGGTTGATTAATTACAGAAAAGACAATAGAGGCACTGAATTTGGATTTTCAGCAAGGATTTTAATAGAGTCCGAAGCCTAGTGTGTAAAGTAAAAGCACAAGGGATAGGGGGTAATACATGAACATGGTGTTAAAATGGGCGTGTTGACAGGAAACAATGCGTAGGAATAAATGGATAGTTTTCAGTTTGGAAGGCTTGTGAGGCATCGCAATGATTGTTGCTGGGGCGCCAGATATTCACAATACATCTCAACCATCTCGTTGAGGGAGTCAAATGCAAAGTTTCCATGTCTGTTGACGGAACTCGGATTTTGAAAAGTGAGGAGGATGTGAAAAAATCTTCAAGGTGATTGAAACAAATTGAGTGAATGATTAAATATGTGGCACATGAAGACCAATGTGGATAGATGTGATGTTGTCTACTTTGTTGGGAAACACTAAAATGGCAGCCAACCATTGGAAAAGGGAGTGGTTGAGAAATGTCGATCTATGAAGGGAACTGCACTTTTCTTTTGTTATTGATTGGACAGACCTCTGAGTTCCAGAGCAGTGAGTTCTGAAGACAGAAGCCAATACTGGGGATACATTAGCACACAGACCAGTTTACACAGACCCACCAAGTGTGGAGCTGTAACATTGAAAAGGATCTGGGATCACTCTATAAACCAGTCACTGAAAGCAATATTGCAGGAGCAGAAAGCAGTCAGGAAGATAAACGGGGTGTTGACACTCATTTCAGGGGGATTTGAGTCCAGGAGTAAGGGTGTCTCAGTGCAGCTGTACAGGCCCTTGGTGAGACCTCAATTCGAACATTGTGCAGTACTGTGTGCAGTTTTTTTTTCCCGTATCTAATAAAGGACAAACCTGACATTGAGGGAGTGCAGCGAAGGATGACCAGACTGATCTCTGGGAATACAGACCTTTTTGTGGACCAGAGTTTGGGGCGACTGAGCCTGTATTCCACGGGGTTTAGGAAAATTAGTGGAGATCACAGTGAGATATATAAATCGCTGATAGGGTTAGATAGATTGGAAGCAGTGATAATAATTCCCCTGGCTGGGTCGTCTAAAACAAGGGGCCACAGAATTAGGTACACACAGGTCACATTACATTTAGATAAAAATAAATGTCTGCACTCAGAAGACTGGTGAACCTGGGAATTCTCTCTCACATAAGGCTGTGGAAGGGACGGCACTCTAAACCAATAAGGATGTCTAGAAACCGAAAGGATGGGGGAGAGAGCAGGAATTGGATAGCAAGCTTGACAGACCAAAGGAACTACCGCAGTTCCTATTTTATTGCTTCATAAGGTTAATTACATTAAGGGACGTGTAGAGTGTGTGGGGAAATTGCATTGAGGAGATGTTCAGACCTTGACTAGAATGGGGCAGGCTCAATGTGCTGTATGGCCTATTCCATTCCAGATGTTTCTGTGCGGTTTGTGGGAAAGCTCTGTAAATGTTGTCACAAGTTCGCAGATGTTAGGAAGGAGGTCTCTGCAGGGTCAACAGGACTGTGTTTCCCGTTCCCTTTTCCATACTGAGGCTGTGGCTGGGTGTTCTGTCCGGTTTTATCCTTTAAGACCTCGGAGCAGTTTGATACAATAGGTTGAGGAGAAAGTGAGGCCTGCAGATGCTGGCGATCAGAGCTGAAATTGTGTTGCTGAAAAAGCGCAGCAGGTCAGGCAGCATCCAGTGAACAGGAGAATCGACGTTTCGGGCATAAGCCCTTCTTCAGGAAGGATTCCTGAAGAAGGGCTTATGCTCGAAACGTCGATTCTCCTGTTCCCTGGATGCTGCCTGACCTGCTGCGCTTTTCCAGTGATACAATAGGTTGTCTTGCTTGCCTTTTCAGAGACCATTGAAGAGTTTCTCACATCTCTGTGTGTCTGGAGTAACTTTTAGGCCAGACCAGGAAAGCACGGGAGAATCACTTCCTGAAAGTACATTGGAAAATCAAATTGGTGTTTACAATCGACATTGACTTCAAGGTCACTGTTACTGACACCAGATTTTAGATCTCGATATTTTATTAATTGTTTTTAACTTTCACAAACTGCCAGAGCATTAGCCTGGTTTGGATTATTAATCCAGTGACTTTTCCAAAACAGCACCATCTCCACATGGGGACCTATTGGAAACCACATTGAGCAAGTTATGTCTGTGCTGCTTGACAGCTCTGTCAAAAGGAACTCCCAATTTGACAGAGGGGGTTGTAATTGCTTAGATTACAATTATTCCCCGCTTAGGAACTGGACATAGCTGAGTAATGTTCCACATTGCCAGGGAGATGTCAGAGTTGGAGCTGGAATGAAACAGCTTCCCCAGGAACACGGCCTGTTGTGCACAAGTTTTCAGTCCTTTTATAGGAATGGTGTCAGGGCCCACTGCCTTCGTTGTATCTACTGTGTTCAGCTGTTTCTTCATGTCACGTGCAGCGAATTGAATTGGTTGAAGACTGGCATCTGTGATTCTGTGGGCATCATGATGAGGGTGAGTTGAATCATCGACTCAACACCCCTGGCTAGGATTGTACAGATACTATTTCCTTGTTTTTTACACTGATGTGCAGAGCTGATCCATTGATTAATTGTTTAATCATCTATCACGATTTTTGGCCAGATGTGGCAGGCTGCAGAGGTTTCATCTGGGTGTATTGACCTTGTGTCAATTTCTCTCTCTCGATCGTATGATTTGGTTTCATTTGATTTGATAGGATTCATTGTCACATGTATCTAAGTAGAGTGAAACTCTTTGTTTACACACAGTTCTGGCAAATCATAGTGAGAGTTGGAGCTGCCTTTTTTTAGAGACATGGAGTGGGCGAAATTTAAAAGTCTACTTCAGCTGTCTGTTTCTGAAGAGCCACAAAATAGCCAGAAATTAAAATAGATTGCTTCAGCATTAGTGAAAAAAGTGCCTTTGAGAAGGAAATAATTCCAAGGCAAAAGAAAGGATAATCTGATTCGCAAGATTCTGAAACATGCCAACATAGTGATAAAGAAGGATTTTAAAAACAAATTGATGATTTGTAACAGAACACAGATGAAATAATGAAATTGAAGCACAAAAACTTTGAAGAATCACTACAAAAGGTAACTTATTCTGATCTCAGTAAGGATTCTTTTCATCCACAAAAACAGCAACTCAAGTTATCTTTTAAAAGTTAGCTGCGCCTTTGAAACTATTGAAATAAGTTCTAGTTAAATATTTGGTAAATAATCATGGACACAGATTTCAACGCAATTATAAAACCTTAAAGAGATGCCTGGCATGTCTTGTCTAATTCACTAAGAAAAAAGTTAACGGTAGAAATAATAATAACATTACGAATTTTGTAATAGAATGAACTTTTTTTAATGTAAAATGTGATAACGGAATTTGATGAGAGACAGCCTTCCCAAATGGAGAGTAGAATTTATTCAATTCTTCAAGATAAACAATAAGGGGTATGACTAAAAAGAGCACAGCGAATAACTTTGGAATGCATTATAGAAAGATCCCAATGACGAGAGATAACAAAAATCGTTAAACATCAGAAACAAATAAGAACCTCGGGCTGTCCATGCGAGTGTGCGTCATTGATCAGTTGTTTTACAAAATTGGTTCTGCAGAAGGGGAGTGGAGGGGACACTGACAAGTTTGTGCACGATCATTGCAACATAGAACGTATAAAAATGCAATTTTTTTACTGTAAAATCGAAGTGGGTCATTGATTTACCTTCTGATCTGAGCTAAAGATTAAGGAAAGGATTGTCTTCTCATGTCAAAGCCAGATGTGAAGAAGATCCTTTGGTATTCTCCCAGCATTAACCAGGTTTTGCTTCAATTAAAATCCATTCCGTGCCTGTGCCCTGTCTGCCTCCAGAGTGTTTGACTCTAGCTGGGGAATCTCAGTCCTATAATAAGCAAGGACATACAATTCTTAGACTGAGGCAAAGAGGCTACACCAGAAAGAGCATGCAATAGGCAACATCAATGTCAGCAAGATCAGCATTATTTGAAGTTAGAGAGTTCATTCCTTAGTTTAATAATGGCTGGGAAGATGCTGTTCATGAGCCGCTGGTTTGTGTGTTCAAGCTTCTGTTTTGTCTGCATGATGGAAGAGATTGCAGGAGGCCCAGGGTGCGATGGGTCTTCGATCAAGTTGTCAGCCTTTCCGCAGCAGTGAGCTGTGTAAATGGAGACAATGGATAGGACGTTGGTTTCCGTGATGGCATGGGCTGTGCACACAACCTTCTGTCATTTCTCTTCCTGTCCTGGGCAGGGCTGTGGCCACACCAGGTCATTATGCACACAAATAGTTTGCTGTCGTCGTGCATTTGTAGACATTGGTGAGGGTCCTTGTGGACATGTCAAATGCCCTGAGCTGCCAGAAAAAGAAGAGGCGTTATTGTGTCATCTTGACTGTCACATCTACATGGGAAGTCGGTTCTCGTCACTCCCAGCATCTTAATGCTTTCCACCCTTTCAACTTCAGTTCCATTGATGCAGATGGGGACATGTTCTCCACCTTTCTTTCTGAAGTCATTGATCAAATGGTTAGTTCTGCCGACATGGAAAGAGAGGATGGTCTCAGTGCAGCACATCACCAAGTCCTCTATTTCCGTTCTGTATTTATTTTGCCATCATTACATACCTGTCCTACTATGATAGTTTCATCAGTGAACATGTAATTGGCATTCGTTTAAAATTTGGCAATACAGTCGTGGGTGTACAGGGAGTATAATAGGGGGCTGAGGACACATCCTTTGGGATTTCAGTGTTGAATGTTAGCATGGAAGAGACACACGTACCTATTTTCACTGATTGTGCACTGTAGGTCAGAAAGCTGAGGATCCAACTTCAGAGGGCGGAGCTAAGACTAAGGTCAGGGAGTTTGGTGATCAGTCTGAAGGGAATAATGGTGTTGAAGGTGAACCTATAGTCAATGAGCAGGAATCTGACGCGGGTGTCCTTGTTGTTCAGTTGTTCCAGGGATATGGCACCCGCTATGGACCCATTCCACTGGTAGGAAAGTTGCAGGGTACCGAGGCAGGCTGGGAGACTGGAACTGATGTGGGCCATGACTAGCCTCTCGAGACAATTCATGCCCCCCTCAGTCTCCTGCACTCTAAAGAGAAATGTCCCAGGTTATCCAACCTCTCCCTATGACTCAGATCCTTGAGTCCTGGCAACATCCTTGTAAAGTTCCAGTTTCATACTATCCTTCCCATAGCAAGGTGACAAAAACAGAACACAATGTTGAACTTCGAACTATTGGAAATTGTAAGTTTTTACTCTGCTGCCAGTTATTATGCGGCTGTGATATTATTTTATTATTTGTGTTATTCTGAAATCTTATTATTCATTAAATCCTCTGATGGCAATCCCCTCAGGTGAACGCCCTCTTGACTGTTTGAATTTGAATCAAACTATTTTGTTTGGGCAGATATTTTGAGGCCGCTGTATCTCAGAGAACAGGAAGAGATTATGGATGTTTGCGCAGTGCGTATCCTTTACTGGACCAGTTTGTCTCCCCAGGCACCTAAAGCTTTTATTGTGGGTCAGAGTACCTCAGAATTGTTACATCACAGAAGGAAGCTATTCAGCCCATTGTAGGTGCATGAACATAGAACATTACAGGTCAGTACCTGCAACATTCTTCATCAGTGCCCACAGCTCCACTGACCTTACTGCGAACCGTAAATTTACTAACTCATCCTTCCATTCCCTCATTAAGGCTATTTTCAAAAAAGACAAACAAAAGTCGCCCCAAAACAGATTTTACAGTATACCACTAGCGACTGAACTCGAGGATGAACATTCCACATCAACTACCACCCTCTGTCTTTTCTCAACTAGCCAATTTCGAGTCTAAACCGCTAAATCACCCTCAATTCCACGTCTCCGTATTTTCTGGGAGAAAGTAAGGACTGCAGATGTTCGAAGTCGAAAGTGTGGTACTGGAAAAGTACAGCAGGTCAGGCAGCATCCAAGGAACTCGAAGAAAGTGAACACTGCAGATGCTGGAGGCCAGAACACTGATTCCTGATGAAGGGCTTACAACTGAAACATCAACTCTCCTACTCGTTGGACGCTGCCTTATCTGTTCTGCTTTTCCAACATGACACTCTCCATATTTTCTGCAATAGCCTAACAAGGGGGACTTATCAAACGTTTTACTGAAATCCTTACACTCCATTTTATTCTCATCCCCCTGTGTGGTCACCTTCTCAATGAACTCAGTATGTTTTGTGAGGCATGACATACCCTTCATTAAACCTTGTTGACTATCCCTAATCAAATGATTCCTTTATAAATGATTATAAATCCTATCTCTTATAATCCTTTCCAAAACTTTACCCATAACCAAAGTAGGCTGGTGTATAATTACCAAGGTTGTCTTTTCTCCATTTCTTGAACAAGGGGACAGCATTTGCTGTCCTCCAGTCTTCTGGCACTATTCCTGTAGACAATGGCGATGTAAAGTTTCGAACCAATGTTTGTGTAACCTCCTTCAAACTTCTCAGAGAATCCTAAGATAAATCCCATCTGGCCAAGAGGACTTATCTATTTTCACACTACCTGAATTGCTCACATCTTCACCTTACGAACCTCAATCCCATCTAATCCAATAGCCGGTACTCCATATAGGCCTCGACAACGTTGTCTTTCCAGTGTGAATATTGATTCAACTACTTATTTAGCGCCTGTCTATCTCCTTGAACTACACACACAACTTCACACTACCGTCATTGGTTGGCCCTAATCTCAATTTGGTCATTCTTTTATTCGTGACATACTGATAGAAAGCTTGCGGGTTTTCCGGATCCCGCTTGCCAAAGACTTCTTATGCTCTCTCTTGGCTATTCTTAGCTCTTTCTTTAAGTCCTTCCTTGATAGCTTGTAACTCTCAAGCATCCGAACTGAGTCTTCACGTTTCATCTTTACATAAGCCTCCTTCTTCCTCTTGACAAGAGATTCAACTTCTTTAGGAAACCACAGCAGCCTCACTCGACCAATTCCTTCTTTCCTGACAGGTATAAACTTACTCAGGACACATAGCAACTGTTGTTTGAAAAAGCTCCACATTTAAATTATGCCCATCCCCTACAGTTTTCTTTCCCATCCTATGCATCCTCAAACCTTTCCTAATCGCAGCATATTTGCCTTTCCCCCAGCTGTAACTCTTGCCCTGCGTATACACCTGTCCCTTTCCATCGCTAAGGTAAACGTAACTGAATTGTGGCCACTATCAGCGAAGTGTACACCTACCTCCAAATCTAATGCCTGGTCTGGTTCATTATCCAGTACCAAATCCAATTTGGCCTCGTCCCTTGTCAGGAAACAATTCTGCACACATTGGACAAAAACTGACCCATTTAAAGTAATTGAACTGTAGCGTTTCCAGTCAGTATTTTGAAAGTTAAAGTCCTCCATAACAACTACTCTGTTATTTTCGCTGTATCCAGTATCATCTTTCTATCCTTTCCTCTACATCTCTGGATCTTTTCAGAAGGCTATAGAGAACTGTCAACAGGGTGACCTCTCCGTTTTTGTTTCTAACCTCTTCCCATACTAACTCAGTAGACGAGTCCTTATCAAGCATCCTTTTTGCCAACGTAATGCTATCTTTGATTAGCAATACCACCCCCACCCCACCCCCACCTCACTTTTAGTACCTTCCTTGTTGTTAATGAAACATCTAAATCCCGGACCCTCTAATGATTAGTCCTGTCTCTGCTCTATCCATTTCTCCAAAATGGCCACAACATCAAATTGTACAACTGCACACTTTGGAAACAGGGAGTGATTGGAGGGATGTTAAACGAGGGTGAGTTGGATAGATCAGAAGACAGCATGAGGGGAGATAGACAAGAACAGACAGACAATGGAAGTTTTATTTAGAAATTCTCACAGAGCTGAGTTGCTGACAGTTAACTAGAGTCCAAAAGGCCAAGTGATTTTTTTTTTCTACAGTGAGAAGGTGATTTAATTTAAATGGACGGGGCGAACAGCAGCAGGAACTGAGAATCCTGCTCAATGCGGAGATATTGCGCCAGAGAATCTCAATGAGGTGGATCACTGACAGAGGGGAAATCAGCATCTCGGCTGTGGGCTAAATAATGATTGATAAAGATTACACATCACTTCCGTGGTTTTGTAATACACATTTCAATTTATGTAACTCAATATTATGAGTGTATCTTATCTATTTGCATTTTCCCTAGTTTAGTACGGACAGAAAATCATTTTGTCATGTATTTGTGTTCAATAAACAGATTTCAGTTCTTATTCCTCACTGTTAATGTATCCTTGAATCTGTTTTTCATATGAGTTATAATGAGTAATATTCCAATACTGATGATTGGGGAATACTATTCCCCCTCCGTCCAGTCTGAACTGCCATGTCCCCCAATTCTCTCCATTTTTTTTGTCTCATCCACAATCCCATAATCACACTGTAATTGAAGTCCAGTAAATGATATTTCATCACAGTTCACTAACATCGATAACATCAATAGCACAGGCCTCATCTACCTCTCTCTAAACCTGGAATAACAATCTGAATTGCATTTGTCACGTTCAATTCTCTGTTAAAATATCCAAGCCATTTGTCTGTTATAACCCCACGTTTCCCTTCAGATCATGAACTATAAAAATTATCTCAATGTTTTATTGAAATTATAATGCTTGATCACTAGTTCGAGGATGTATGTTTCCATTTATAAACAGAGACGATTGTTTACATTTTGATAAACTTACGGCATTACTCCTGCATCCGATGCAGATTTAATGGTTACACTCAATTGTTCTACCAGCCTCAAGATTGTTCCTTCAGCCACCCTCACATATCCTATCCAGAATGCGGAAGGTTGAATCATTGTTTTGAACTTTAATAAAACAATACTGAATTGAAAGGCGTTGCCTGGAGCTTTTTGTTCAGTGATTGTGATTGATGTCAGTCTCGGTGGATCATAAATGTGTCACTGGAGGGTTTGCCTCTTCTATTAATTAAGGACTCGGTTCAATGTGTTATCCCAGTATGGGCCGGAGCATCACCGACTGGACTAACAGCGATCAGTAGCTCGAGAGACAGGGGGAGGAGAGATCAGAATCTGAAAACATTAGACTGGAATGTTCCATTAATGGATCAGAATCTGAGAACATTAGACTGGAATATTACAACACACAGGACTTTATCCTTCGATCTTTACTACCTTTCTCAGCCTTGGGTATCATTAGCATCAAGAATCGAAGATATCCTTTGGATTATTCAAGGTGGTTACTATCCCATCCTCGCTATAGATGATGTTCCTGGTAAGTCATTCCATCTGACCATTAAACTTAATTGAACTGAATTGTTTTTCATATTCAAATTTTAGAATTTGGAAGTCATCATTTTCAGATCCAGTCAAAAGTTTTATTCCTGACAAATTATAACTAGCAAATTACTATTCACAACTTACTCAATAATACGCAAGGAGAAACCAGACTGTTCTTAATCTCCATGATCTTTTTTCTCCATTCATATTTACATTTCTACATATTGTCCCCGCTCACCAATCCTGCCCAAGACCATTACCAGGATATTTCAGTCACCTTCTCAGCCTCAGTGCAACTGCTGAATAATCCATCATTTGTGCCTTTGGTAAATCCAGATATAACCGTTTCAAGTCGCTTCTAACTGTGCTTCCGTCACAAAATATTTGCACTTGAGATGGGTAATTTGTTCTCTCCACAGAATCTGTCAGATGGACAGACAGTGCATTGTGATCAAGTCATTGACACATCATCAAGAGGCACAGAATAATAATCTTTTGGTGCCTCATGAAGGAAGTTGATGGAATGCAAATGAAATCACCACCACTTGTTTTAAACAGAAGCCTATCTGTTTGCCTCATGTCCTGTAGAGAAGACAATGGGTCATCGTTCAGTGGTCAGGTCTCTGTGTGACTGCAAACCCACAGCAGTGTGTTTTATTTATTTATTTCTTGTTTTTTTCTTGTTCTTTATTAAAAACCACACTACTGTCTAACCGCGGTAGTGCTTATTTTTTCCCAAGCACCCATGTTGTGTGTGTGCAGGTGTGAGACACAGTGAAAGACACAAGATGCACGAATCTTTATTCAATTTCCCCAAGCAGGAAGATAGGAAAACACCCTAGTGGGCAGTGATGTGTGATCAAAACAGTGAAGGGGAGGGTAGGGACTAAATCAAAATAGAGTTGTCGGGAGAAATAATGCACTCCACTCCCTGCGGCGCCCACCTCTCCCTGAACAACTCCAGGGTGTTGGTGGACACTGTGTGCTCCTTCTCCAAGTACACCCGTGCCCTAATGTAACCGCGGAAAGCAGTGTGTTTTACTCTGTACTGACCTGTGGAACAGCTGAACCTATTACTCAGTTCAGGATCGGCATAACATGCTGGTCTGACCAGATCTGCATACATCCCGTGAGGGCAGAACAAAAGAAAAGACAGCTCCCTTCCTCTGCCTGATTTCCATGTTCCTGCAAGTCATTTCCATTCAGGTAGGTGACCTTTCCCTGTTTCGAGTGAATTCTTTCTCATTGAGTCTCCCTCCGAGAGTGATATTCATCTCCATCGGCACCTCTGGTGATGACTTTATAGATGCTGACTACAGATGTGAGGAACTTCTAAATTCCACATCATTGGCAGTGTAGAGAGAAGTAATGGCTTTTTTTACACACGGGAAATAAGCTGAGACATCTAAGTGATGGAACAGAATTATTGCGATCAACCCTGAGAGTGTTGTTGAGATAATATTTGGGGTATTGTGGGCAGATTTTCTCTCTTTTATAAGGAATAATCCTCTTGGCAGAAAGAGTGTAAAGGAGTTTCACCAGACTAATTGTTGGGATGAATATACCATCGTGAGGGCATAAGGATTAATCTGGAGCGCTTTGAGGGAATAAGAGGTGATTGCATTGAACCGTAAGGGGGTGGACAGTCACTCATTATATTCCAAACAGACTGTGATACAGTGATAAATTACATGGCTTGTTTATTACTAGGTTTACATGATTGTCGATACTTTAAAAGTCTCTGGGATCGTTCCTCTCACCCCACGATACTCCCCATTTCGATTGAGAGAGATAGAAAGAGAGGGTCAGTCTTTGACTAACCTCTCCCCACATTATGAAGGTCACGTAATCCACAATCCCGACAGCAGCCTCAATACTTTCATGCTAAAACGGTTAACTATTTTCATCAGCTTCTGACCCCCATGGAGAACATGGGTCTGTCTTGTCAGAGATGGAAGATGCCTCTTTAAGACTTGGTACAAAACATTTGGTTTCCTTTCTCACTGCCGGCAAAACAGCTTACAGTATCACGTGTCCTGCAGGGAATGGAGCCACGAGGAACATCATGAGCCGTGTCTGAGTGCAATCCCTGCTCCATTGTTTTTTCAGGTTAGAGCATCAATGAAACCCACATGTTCCTGTATAAATGTCTTAAGGGGCTGAATGGCCTCCTCCTGCTCCCATGGAACAGTATCAAAGGTTTGATTGGGCTCTGCCTGTTCCTGTTTAACAGCTCAATTTACTGACCAGAGCCCTCCTCTTCCTGGGGAACAGGCAGCACGATTGAATGGGCTGTCCCTCTTCTTGTTCACTCATTTCGATGAGTTGAATGGCTTCCACATACCCATGTAACCAGTTTGAGGTGGTGAATGAGCTCCTCTTTTAACTGTGGAAATGTGTAGTGTCTGGCCATGCTGTTACATGAATGTTACCAACACATTAACAGCACAAACCTGACTGCTGTCCAGGTCTTGCTGCACATGAACACAGACTGGTTCAGGAGCTGAGGGGGACAAAATGTTCTGAACATTGTGTGATCTTCAGTGATCACCCCGCTTTTGATCTTATGATGGATGGGTGGGAGTGGTGCCAGGGGTGTGGGCGCGTAGACGTTGATGAAGGAGTTGAAGATGTTTGTGCTGAGGAAGTTAACCTGAGGATCTCATGAACAGATGTCCTGGGACTGAGAGGATTGTCAGCCACCGCCCACAAACATCTTCCTTTGTGCGCTGAAAGACCCCAACCATTAGGGAGAGAACACCTGTTTCCCATTAAACTCAAATAAGTAGGTGATCACGATGACACCCTCAGTCAAATACTGCCTTGATATCAAGGCCGTTCACTTTGTCCTGAGCCCTTGTGTTCACCTCTTGTTCATATCAATATGTGATGGTGTCTGTGTGGGGAGTGTTTTCCTCTCACAGAGGGAAATCAATACCTGAAATTATCTGGGCGAGTGAGTTAAGGGAGCTTAATCGCTGAAAGTATTTAAAGTGGAGGTAGATGTATTTTTGACCTGTCAGAGAGCTGGCGGGTGTGATGGATTGTGTATTAAAGAGGAGTTAATGCTAACAGTAGATCAGCCATAATCATATACAATGGCTTGACCGTCCGAAAAGCCTGATCCTGTTCCTTATGTTCATATTTTCTGTAATTACAAAGTTAATGGTTGTAATGTTCCTAGACGTTCTGTTATTGAATGTTGCAATCAGAGAGAGCAAAGCACTTTGAGTCATCTCTGGGTGAGGTTAGGGGGCTTTATTCATAATGGATCTTGTTGTAGACCATGACCAACAAATGAAGTACAAGTTGCAGAGAGGAGACACTTTGTGAAGAGACCAGAGGCGTCTTTCGAAGCCAGACTGGATTTCCAAATCACATTTTCCAACACTCACCAAACCGTGTGTAACAGTCTCTAGGGACTGAATGAGATCCTGTGTTACTGTGGACCAGGTATTTGGAGTCAGTGGCCTCCACCTGCTCCTGTGCAGGAGCTGTGAGGGGCTGAATGCAACATGGTAACATGGGCCTGTGGAGCAAGAGTGGGCCATCAGGCACTGTGTCACTGCTCCACTACGCACTATGATATGCTTATGGTCTCAGCAGCACTTTTTTGCCTTTGTGCCATTTTCCTACTCTCATTTGTCTGTCAAATGTTTAACATGCACAGCTTTGAATAAATGGAAATATCCAGTCATCACAAACTTTAACAGCCCTTTGAGAATCTCTTGATCGTGTACTGACCACTGTTCGAGGGTCACTGATGCATTTTCCGACTCCTCTCCTGGAGAAAGCAAATTTTAAATCCAACCAGTTCAGTGCTGTGACCAATGAAACAGGTCTCAGACTGGGTAATTTTCTAGAAAAATGTGGGGAACAGAAAGTTGTACTCTGGACGAATGGTAAAATGATCGAGTGTCCCAAATATTTTGCTGCCTTTGAAGTTATTCTGTTCACACACATGTCTGGGAATGCTGATTTCTTCCCGGAACAGCAGCATTTGGCTGAACTCCCTTTCCTTCGGGCGGTGGGAAGATTCCTATGATTCCTCATCAGGAATCCTCCATGAGTCGTAAACATGACTCAGGGATTTTCTGCTTTTAAACCTTGTTTTCAGGCAGAGCAAAGTAAGAGAGAGAGAGACCAATTCGCTGCTGCTTCTGAGGCAAGTAATATTTTTCTCCCTTTTATGTGGAAAAATACAATAATATCAACAGAACACAAAACTGGACCATATGCATTCTCCATGACCATTCTCTGGAATGGATGATAATGGATTGTATGCAGGTGCATCATTGCTGTTGTTATGCACAGTGTCTTTCATTAGTATAAAAAAAGTGTCTGCTTTATAATTTGATAATATGTTTATATGTGTCTGCGTATTTTTTTATAATTGGGTTGATATCTTCTTAATATTTGTGTTTATATCAGTACATCTCATTCATAAAAAATATTCTCTAACTTTAGTCTCCTTAACAAGAGAAAACATATATCCAGCTGAAACACATTTTTCTGAAAATCGTGGTTCAATAAGATTTCTCATCTAAGACCTAAACAGATAATCCTCGATAACAAAAGGCCTTCATTTCACGAATGAGAAAAGGGAAGCATTTTTGAAATCTTCGAAAGGAATTATATCCTTTTTTTTATTATTTAGAGGATCAAACCTGTACCCAGTGTATCTGATGTGGTCTCAGCAATGCCCTGTACAGATGTAGTGAAACATTCCTGATTAAACCCAATACCCACGCAATGTACTCAACGAGCTGAATTAGTTCATTCTATATTCCTGTGAAACGCCTTCGAGGGGCAGAATGGTCTCCTTCCATCTCATTGTAACAATCCTGTGTGGCTGAATGGGGTGGTCCCCTACTCTGTAACAGATTCGAGGGGTGGATTGAGGGAACAACACTTCGGGTAGGGGCAACAGTATATCTCTGTAACAGCATCGAGGGCTGGATTGAAGGAACGGCACATGATATAGGGGCGGCAGTTAAACATTCGGCTGCACCATTCAGAATGCTCATGGCTGATCCGATTGTGTTTGCCCATCCTGTCTGTTCTCAATAAACATTGACTGTCGGGTCCAGCAAAGATCATTCGAGCTCAGCCTTGAATATCTTCAATAACCAAGTCTTCACTGCTCCCTGAGAATGTGGATACCACAGGTAGCACAACACTAAAGGGAAAGGGACGTCCTTATTTCATTGTGGGACCAATTATTTTAAAACTGTGTTAACCTCACAAAAAATGACTGCCCCTTTTCGGTTATAAGAATACAATAACTAGAAATAGACATAAACCATTCCGCCGTCCAACTCTGTCCCACATTACCACTGACTCGTTACAATCAAATATGTATGAAACCAAGCCTCTGCTGCTGTCTCAGGAAGAGAATACCTGACAGCATTACACCACATGAGCATTAAAAAAAGAACAGAATTAGGCCATTCGGCCCATTAAGCCTGACATTCCATTCTACCATTTCTTATATGTTCCTCAACATCATTCTCCTACCTTCTTCCTCGAATCCTTGATATCCGTATAAATCAAAAACTTATTTATTTGTGTCTTGATTACACTAGTGTCTGTGTGTTTGTGTGTGTGTGTGTGTGTGTGTGTGTGCTTGTTATCTGTGTATTTGTGTGACTACGTCTGTCTGTCTGTGTATCAGCCTATGTGGTTCTATCTGTGTTTCTGCCTATTTGTGTGTGACTGTATATGTCTCTGTGTGCTTCCATGTGTGTGTATGCTTATCTCCTTGTATGGAGTGTGAATGTTAGTATATTGTGGTGGTTACCAATACTTCTGTGTATTTCAATGCCTGCATCTCTGTGCAATGGGGTATCTGTTCTTTTTTCAAATGAGAGAGGTGAAGTTGTAACTGACAGTTGGTTTAAATTGAGAATTGCCCTTTACTGAATATTGCTCCTTTCTTGGTTGGTGGGACGTGGATGTTTCAGAATGTTCTCACAAGCCCCTGGTACTCTCCTGCTCTTTCCAGGACCTTCCACACATGTGGGGGTAGGGGGATGAGGGAATGGATATCGGGCACTCCACCACCCGGTTTGGCCCTTGCTGTCCAATTCCAGACTGTTTCTCCTGGAATGGGAGAAGAGGATGGAAGGAATGAGTGTGGGAGTGGGTGTCTCTGCTGGAGAGGGGAAGGGTGAGGTGTCCGGAGGGAGTCTGACCACACTGTTGCATCCATGCGGTGTTATTACTGTGTGGGACTATTGCATCAGTGACAGAGAAAGTGAAGGAAGGAAGGTGCTGAATTCAACAGTGAGCGTGGTCGTGCTTGAGCCTTATTTGGAGATAGAGCAAGAACCTTGCTCGGCGGTGGGGGGTGCCATAACAGATATACAGTGAGTGTGAGGGAGCAGAGAGAATATAGTGACACTTATCCTTACAGAGCGGGGAGGATATTGATGCTTGTCCTGTATTGCTGACCAATTCTTCAGATCGTCCAAGCGTCGAGCTTCCCTGTACGTCTTGTCCAAGTCTATCACTAATAATGCCATAGATCCTGTTCCTCAGATCCCACTGAATCAGTTTGGGTGGATCTTACAAATAGCGAGGAGAAGCAAACATTGGTGTGACATATATCGAAACCAAAACTGGCGCGCAAGTATTTTACATCATATGTTCTGGAAATTGGATATGCACGTATATGCAAGGGGAAGCAATGACATAGTGATATTATCACTGGATTCTTAACCCAGAAACCCAGGTAATGTTGTAGGGCACAGGTCCGAATCCTGCCATCTCAGATGGTGGAATTTGAATGCAATATGTAATCTTTGATCAAGGGTGTATGATGACCAGGAATTCATTGTCGATTGTTGGAAAAACTCATCTGATTCACTAATGACCTTTAGGGAAGGAAATTGTTGTCCTTCGCTAGTCTAGCCTGCATGTGACTCCAAACCCAAGACAATGCTGTTGACTCTCAACTGCCCTCAGCCATGGGCAATAAATGCTGGTTATAGATGCGACGCCCTCATCCTGTAAATGAGAAACAAATAATCGTGGGTGTTGCAGTAATAATGGATGGTGTCAAATTGCATCGAAACTGCATTAACTAAGTGACAGCTCATGTTGTTAAAAATAAATTCCATAAGTGTGTATCAGGTGGGTTGAAGAGTATGTTGTGAACCAAACGAGAGAGTAGGTTATTTTCGATTTGGTGTTTTGTGGTCAGGAGGACTAATTAATAACCTTGCCCCGAAGCAGTTTTGAGGAATTGTGACATTAATATGTTGCATTTCACATACCGTTTGCATACAATATAGAAATTTTGAACATTATAGTCAAACATTAGATTAGATTACTTACCGTGTGGAAACAGGCCCTTCGGCCCAACATGTCCACACCGACCCGCCGAAGCGCAACCCACCCATACCCCTACATTTACCCCTTACCTGACACTAACGGGCAATTTAGCATGGTCAATTCACCTGACCTGCACATCTTTGCTCTGTGGGAGGAAACTGGAGCACCCGGAGGAAGCCCATGCAGACATGGGGAGAATGTGCAAACTTCACACAGTCAGTCACCTGAGTCGGGAATTGAACCCGGGTCAAGTTAGTTCCAGTGAATTGGAAAAGTACAATATAACATTCAGTGAGAGACAAGCAATGGTTGTTCGAGTCATAGACTCCGACAGCACGGAGATATTCCCTTTGGCCCAAAGTAGTCCATTCCAAACAAAATGTCTATTCACACTAATCTTATTTTCCTGCTATTGCTCGGTATCCTTCTAATCCTTTCCTATCCAAGTATTTGTCCAAATGCCTGTTAAATGTTGATAATGTACCTACCTCAACCACTTCCACTGGCACCTCATTCCATATGCATACTACCCAGTGTGTAAAAAAAAATGCTCCTCAGGTTCCCGTTTATTCTTTCTCCTCTGACCTTAAACTGATGCCTTCTAGTCCGGGAGTGCCCAACCCTGGGGAAGAAAGACTGAGTGCATTCACTGTATCCATGCCTCCCATGATCTTATACACTTACATCAGATCTCTCTTAGTCTCATACACTCGAAAGTAAAACGCCCTAACTTGTCCAACGTCTCCTTAAAATCCAGACGATAGAGTCCTTCCAACATCCTTGTAAATTTCTTGTGCACTCTTTCCAGTTTAATAACGTCCTTCCGAGAGCAAAGTGAACAAAACTGAACATAATGCTACAAGTATGGCCTCACCAATATCCTGTATAATTGCTACATAACTCCCCAAATTCGATATGCAATGTCCTGACTGATGAAGGTTTGTGTGCCAAAAGCCTTCTTCACTGCTCTGTCTATCTCCGAATCAACTTTCAGAGAACCGTGCAACTTAATTCCAGGGTCCGTTTGTTCCACTGCACTCTTTAAGACCCAACGATTCACCATGAAACTCCGACCTTGAATTGACTTTGCAAAACGCAAGAACTCACATTTTTCCACATTCAACTCCATTTGCCATTTCTTGGCCCATGTCCCCAACTGATCAAGGTCCTGCTGCAATTTCTGATAACCTTCTGTCCACGAGACCACATTATTTAGTGTAATCTTCAATCTTACTAATCATGCCTTGTACATTCTAAACTAAATCATTATACATAAAATAAACAGTAATTGTCCCAGCACCGAATACTGAGGGACTCCACTAGTGACAGGCCTCCAGTCCGACCAGCATCCTTCCACTATTACTCTCTACTTCCTGCCATCAAGACAATTGTGTGTCTAATTTGCCACGTTCCCACTCCATTCTATGCAATCTAACCTTCCAGAGCAGCGTACCATATGAACCATTATTGAAAGCCTTACTAAAATCAATTGGAATTCATATACCACCCTGCTCTCGCCAACATTCCTGCTCACTTCATCAAAGAACTCTAAAAGATTTGTGAGCCATGCTCTTCCCATACACAAAGCAGTGCTGACTGCTCCTAATCACACCCTGCCTTTCCAAATGTATGTATATCTTATCTCTCAGAATCTTCTCAAGTACCTTACCTACTACAGATATCCAGTCTACTGGTCTATAGTCCCCAGGTTTTTCTTTGTAGCCCTTCTAGAATATGGGCACAGCATTCCCTGTCCTCCAGTCATCTGGGACCTCACCCATGGCCAGCGATGATGTAAAAATATCAGCCATGCCCCCACAATCTCTTCTCTGTATTCTTGCAATGTTCTTCAATATATCTGTTTTATGGAAATACTGCAAAGTCTGAACCAAAAGTCTATTTCTTTAAGGTAAAACACCAAAGAGTGATAAAGTGACTTCATGATGGTTAACATAACAAATTGAAGATTATTTTAATGATAAGAAGTGACTTCAGAAGAATTCCAGACGTTGTGGAAACCTGAGAAATGTCAGAAATTTACAATACATAAAAGGAGGGCGATGAAAATGAAAAGGAAATCAAAAGGCGAACCTGCATTCTCACACACAGGAATACGAGGACTGCACAAATCTACAATCTATATTTCAAAGGAAACAAAACAAAAATAATGTCAAATGTGGACATTTCTAATCGGGAGAGGAAAGTTTATTGTGGAGAACAGGGAAATGGCCGAGAAAATAACCGTTACTCTGCATCTGTCATCATGGTGAAAGACCCAAAAAATCATCCAGAATTGCCAGGTGATCGTATAGGGCTTGTGGAACTAAAGACACAAAGTCAATTCATATCAGCAACAAAGTAGTACTTGAACATATAGCTGGATTAAGCATTGCCACCTCTAACGAGACAAACGTAATACATTTCAAAATGCCATAAATAAATCAGCATTGAAGTATTAATTGCACTGCCGATGGCCGTGTTATATTTTCCTGTATATTCCACTGGGGGGAGGGGGGTGGGGGCGAAGCCATTGTAGATAAATGGAAGGTAATAAACGTGATCCAAGCATGGTAGGAAGATGATTGGAATTGATCCAGTCATCGAGAAAGGGAAAAAGTGATAGTGTGGAGAAATGCAGACAAATTAACTTTACATCTGTAGAGACACTTTTGGAATCTGTGAGACAGGATGCCATATTGGATATTTAGAAATTAACAGCAACATTGGAGAGAATCAGTATACATTTTTGAAAGAGAAATGATACTTGATAACACCGGAATTTTCGAAGGGTCATGGGAACAATGTATGAAATTAATAAGTTAGAGTTGGGTTCACCTTCAATTAAAGGCGTCAGAATATCGATGCATCGACATGTTGAAGTAGTTTCACAACGTGTTGGTGAACCTGTACCTGGAGTATTGTGTACAGGGTTGGTAAGACTGTACCTGGATTATTGTGTACAGGGTAGGTGAGACTGTACCTGGAGCGTAGTGTACGGGGTTTGTGAGGCTGTAACTGGAGTATTGTGTACAGAGTTGGTGAGACTGTACCTGGAATATTGTGTACAGGGTTGGTGAGACTGTATCTGGACTATTGTGTACAGGGTTGGTGAGACTGTACCTGGAGTATTGTGTACAGGGTGGTGAGATTGTAACTGGAATATTGTGTACAGGATTGCTGAGAAAGTACCTGGAGTATTGTTTACAGGGTTGGTGACACTGTACCTGGAGTATTGTGAACAGGGTTAGGGAGAGTGCATCTGGAGTATTGTGTACAGGGTTGATGAGACTGTACCTGGAGTATTGTGTACGGGTTGGTGAGTATGTACCTGGAGTATTGTGTGCAGGGATGGTGAGGCTCTATCTGGAGTATTGTGTACAGGGTTGGTGAGACTGTCCCTGGAGTATTGTGTACAGGGTTGTTGTGACTGTACCTGGAGTATGGTGTAAAGGGTTGGTGAGACTGTACCCGGAGAATCGTATACAGGGTTGGTGAGACTTACCTGGAATATTGTTGACGGGGTTGGTGTGACTGTACCTGGAGTATTGTGTACAGGTTTGGTGGGACTGTACCTGGAGTATTGTGCACGGAGTTGTCGAGGCAGTAACTGGAGTATTGTGTACAGGGTTGGTGATGCTGTCCCTGGAGTACTGTGCACAGGGTTGGTGAGTCTGCACCTGGACTATTGTCAACAGGGTTGGTGAGAGAGTACCTGGACTATTGTGTACAGGGTTGGTGAAAGTGTAACTAGACGATTGTGTACAGGGTTGGTGAGAAAGTACCTGGAGGTTGGGAGGTTGAATGTCTTGTAAAGAGGAAGAAGGAGGCTTACATAAGGTTGAGGAAGCAGGGTTCAGACAGGGCAGTTGGGGAATACAGGTTAGCCAGAAGGGACCTGAAGAAAGGGAATAGGAGAGCGAAGAGAGGGCATGAAAACTCTTTGGCGGATAGGATCAAGGATAACCCAAAGGCATTTTATGCGTATGTGAAAAACATGAGAATGACGAGAACGAGGGTAGGTCCGATCAAGGACAGTAGTGGGAGACTGTGTATTGAGTCGGAAGAGATAGGAGAGGTCTTGAATGAGTACTTTTCTTCAGTATTTACAAATGAGAGGGACCGTATTGTTGAAGAGGAGAGTGTGAAACGGACTGGTAAGCTAGAGGAGATACTTGTTAGGAAGGAAGATGTGTTGAACATTTTGAACAACTTGAGGATAGACAAGACCCCTGGGCCTGACGGGATATATCCTAGGATTATGTGGGAAGCAAGAGAGGAAAGTGCAGTACCGTTGGCAATGATCTTTTCATCTTCACTGTCAACGGGGGTGGTACCAGGGAACTGGAGAGT
>NC_057717.1:15615408-15648575 GCF_004010195.1 Chiloscyllium plagiosum
TTGGAACGGTGAAGGATGAGGGGTGACTTGATAGAGGTTTATGAGATGATCAGAGGAATAGATTGAGTCGACAGTCAGAAACTTTTTCTTCGGGTGCAACAGAGTGTTACAATTGGACATAAATTTAAGGTGAAGGGTGGAAGGTATAGGGGAGATGTCAGGGGTGGGTTCTTTACCCAGAGAGTGGTGTGGGCATGGAATGCGCTGCCTGTGGGAGTGGTAGAGTCAGAATCTTTGGTGACCTTTAAGCGGCAATTGGATGGGTACATGGATGGGTGCTTAAGCTGGGACAAATGTTCGGCACAACATCGTGGGCTGAAGGGCCTGTTCTGTGCTGTATTGTTCTATGTTCTATGTTCTACCTGGAGTATTGTATACAGGGTTGGTGAGACTGCACTTGAAGTATTGTTTACAGGGTTCGAGACGCTGTCCCTGGAATATCATTTTACAGTGTTGGTGAGGCTGTACTTGGAGTGCTGTGAACAGGGTTGGGGAGAGTGCATCTGGAGAATTGTGTCGGGTTGGTGAGACTGTACCTGGACTATTGTGTTCATTGTTAGTGAGACTGTCCCTGGAGTATTGTGTACATGGTTGTTGAGACTGTATTTGGAGTATTGTGTACAGGGTTTGTGAAGCTCTACCTGCACTATTGTGTACAGGGTTGGTGAGACTGTATCTGGAGTATTGTGTAAAGAGTTGGTGAGGCTGTACCTGGAAAATGGCGTACATGGTAGCTGAGACTGTATCTGGAGAATTGCGTACATGGTTGGTGAGACTGTACCTGGAGTATTGTGTACAGGGATGCTGAGTACGTGCCTGGAGTATTGTGTACAAGTTTGTTGAGTCTGTATCTCGAGTGTTGTGTACAGAGTTGGTGAGAATATACGCGGAGTATTGTGTACAGGATTGGTGAGGCTGTACCTGGCGTATTGTGTACAGAGTTGGTGAGACTGTACCTAGAGTATTGTTTTGAGGGTTTGTGAGTCTATACCTGGAATATTTGGTACAGGGTTGGTGAGACTGTACCTGGTCTATTGTGTACAGTGTTATTAAGACTGTACCTGGTGTATTGTGTACAGGGTTGGTGAGACTGTAACAGGGGTATTGTGTACAGGGTTGGTGAGACTTTTTCTGGACCATTATGTACAGGGTTGGTGAGGCTGTACCAGGAGTGTTGTGTACAGAGTTGGTGAGGCTGTACCTAGAGTATTGTGAACAGGGTTGGTGAGCGTGTTCCTGGAGTATTGTGTACAGGGTTGGTGAGGCTGTACATGGTCTATTTTGTTCAGGGTTGGTGTGACTGTACCTGGACTATTGTGTGCGGTGTTAGTGAGTCTGTACCTGGAGTATTGTGCACAAGGTTGATGAGACTGTATCTGGACCATTGTGCACAGCGTTGTTGAGACTGTACCTGGAGTATATTGTACAGAGATAGTGAGACTGTACCTTGAGTATTGTGTGCAGGTTGGAGAGACTGTATCTGCACCATTGTGTACAAGTTTGACAGACTGTATCTGAAGTATTGCGTACATGGTTGGTAAGACTGTATTTGGAGTACTGTGTACGGGTTGAAGAGACCGTGTCTGGAGTATTGTGTGCAGGGTTGGTGAGACAGCACCTGGAGTATTGTGTTCAGGGCTGGTGAGACTGTACCTGCAGTATTGTGCACAGAGTTGGTGATCGGGTACATGGAGTATTGAGTACAGGGTTGGTGAGACTGTACCTGGACTATTGTGCACTGATTGGTGAGACTTTACCATAAATATTTGTGTACACGGTTGCTGAGACGGTACCAGGAGCATTGTGTACAGGTTGGTGAGACTGTATCTGGACCATTGTGTACAGGTTGGCGAGACTGTACAAAGAGTATTGTGTACAGAGTTGGTGAGACTGTACATGGAGTATTGTGTACAGGGTTGATGAGGCTATTCCTGGAGTATTGTCTACAGGGTTGGTGAGACTGTATCTGGAGTATTGTGTACAGGGTTGATGAGACTGTCCCTGGAGTATTGTGGACAGGGTTGGTGAGACTGTACCTGGACCATTGTGTACAGGGTTGGTGAGAATGTATCTGGAGTATTGTGTACAGGGTTGATGAGACTGTCCCTGGAGTATTGTGTACAGGGTTGGTGAGACTGTCCCTGGACTATTGTGCGCAGTGATAGTGAGCCTGTACCTGGAGTATTGTGCACAGGGTTGGTGTGACTGTACCTGGAGTATTGTGTACAGGGTTGTTCAGACTTTATCTGGACGATTGTGTACAAGGTTGGTGAGACTGTACCTGGAGTATTGTGTACAGGGTTGTTGAGACTGTATCTGGACCATTGTGTACAGAGTTGATCAGACTGCACCTGGACAATTGTGTACAGGTTTGGTGAGACTGTATCTGGATCGTTGTGTACATGGTTGCTGAGACTGTACCTGTAGCATTGTGTACAGCGTTGTTGAGACTGTATCTGGATTATTGTATACAGGGTTGTTGTGACTGTACCAGGACAATTGTGTCCAGGATTGGTGTGGCTGTATCTGGAGTATTGTGTGCAGGCTTGGTGGGACTGTACTTGGAGTATTATATACAGGGTTGGTGAGACTGTACCTGGAGTATTATGTACAGGGTTGGTGTGACTGTATCTGGATAATTGTTTACAGGGTTGGTGAAAGTGGCCATGGTGTACTGTGTACAGGGTTGTTGAGACTGTATCTGGAGAATTGTGTACAGACTTTTTGAGACTGTACCTGGACCATTGTGTACAGGGTTGGAGAGGCTGTACCTAGAGTATTGTGTTGTGGGTTTGTGAGACTGTACCTGGAGTATTGTGTACAGGGTTGATGAGACTTACCTGGTGCATTGTGTACAGGGTTGTCGAGGCTGTACCTGGAGTATTGTGTACAGTTTTGGTGAGAATGTACCGAGACTGTTGTGTACAGGGTTGGTGAGACTATACCTCGAGTATTGTGTACAGGGTTGGTGTGACTGTACCTGGAGTATTGTGTACAGGGTTGGTGAGACTGTACCTGGACCATTGTGTACAGGGTTGGTGAGAATGTACCTTGAGTATTGTGTACAGGGTTGGTGAGACTGTCCCTGGACTATTGTGCGCAGTGATGGTGAGCCTGTACCTGGAGTATTGTGCACAGGGTTGTTCAGACTTTATCTGGACGATTGCGTACAAGGTTGGTGAGACTGTACCTGGAGTATTGTGTACAGGGTCGTTGAGACTGTATCTGGACCATTGTGTAAAGGGTTGATCAGACTGCACCTGGACCATTGTGTACAGGTTTGGTGAGACTGTATCTGGATCGTTGTGTACAGGGTTGCTGAGAATGTACCTGTAGCATTGTGTACAGCGTTGTTGAGACTGTATCTGGATTATTGTATACAGGGTTGTTGTGACTGTACCAGGACAATTGTGTACAGGATTGGTGTGGCTGTATCTGGAGTATTGTGTACAGGCTTGGTGGGACTGTACTTGGAGTATTATATACAGGGTTTGTGAGACTGTAACTGGAACGTTGTGTACAGGGTTGGTGAGAATGTACCTGGAATATTGTGTGCAGGGTTGGTGAGACTGTTACTGGAGTATTGTGTGCAGGGTTGGTGAGACCGCACCTGGAGTATTGTGTACAGGTTTTGATGAGACTGTACCTGGAGTATTGTGTACATAGTTGGTGAGATTGTAACCGGACCATTGGTGAGGCCGAGATGGAATACAATGTGTAGTTCTGGGAACCACATTACAGGAAAGATGTCATTGCTCTGGAGGGGTTGCAGAGGAGATTCACCAGGATGTTCCCTGGCATGGAACATATCAGCTATGCAGAGAGTCTGGATAAGTTCGGGTTGTTTAATTTGGAGCAGAGAAGGCTGAAGGGGACGTGATTCAGAAGGATAAGATTGTGAGGGACATGGACAGTGCGGATAGACAGCAGCTGTTCCTTTATGTGAGAGGGAGAAGAACAAGGGGGAGCACACTATTAAGGTGAACGCTTTGAGATTTAGAAAGGACTTGAGGATCACTTTTTAACCAGAGGGTTTTGGGATCTGGAATGCACGACCGGGGAGGGAGTTATCACGGGTAACCTCACAGCTGTTACAAAATACTTGGACGACCTCTTGTAGTGTCATAAGATTCCCAGCTATGGGGCTCGTGTAGAAAACTGGGACTAATATAGACCGTGTTGTATTTCTGACAGTGCAGAGTCTATGCTTCTATGAGTGCATGGTTGTGCAATGTCAATCATTGAGAATCTTAAGACAGGAATTGATGGGTTTCAGAGCACTCTATATGCACAAGCGTAATAAGACTGAACTTGTAATAGCTTCAAAAAGTACGTCAAAGGCAGAATTGCAGGAAAAAAAGTGCAGCTGCTTTACAGTCTGAAACCAGAGGATGGAGAACGGAAAAGAGGGAATTGGCAGCAAACATTTCAGTTATGTGTTCAGAGAAGAAAACAAAACAAAAAACAATCTTCCCAGCATTACAAGGAAAGCTTAATATGGTAAGAGAGCAAAAGGGAATAGAATACAATTCGCAAATAAACGTTATGGAGAAAGCATTTTAACTGAGAGTAATGGGCTGAGAAAAAGGCATCAGAGATTTATAAAATGGGAATCATATTTGAGAAACTGACTTTTAACAAAACTGTGGAGAAGCAATCAATGCAATACGATTGGATTTTCAAAAAGAGTTTTGATCAAGCCCCAAGCCTACTATGCAAATTTGAATCGTATGGGACTGTGGCTAACAGAAGGGTATGGTTTTACAATAGGACAGCTAACAGGAAACAGTGAGTAGGAATAAATCAATGTTTGTTTAGTGCGGAGGACTCGGGGGTATAGCAGGATTCAGTGTTTTTGCCCTCGCTATTTCAAATACACATCAAACTTTTGTTAGAGGGAATCAAATGCAATATTCCCAAGCCTGTTGACGGCACTAATCGATGTCGGATTATGAGTGGATGAGTAGGATGTAAAAAAGCTCCAAGGTGACTGAGGCAAGTGAAGTATCTGTGCAAATACGGGGCAATAAAGAACAATGTGGGTAAATGTGACGTTGTGCTCTTTGATAGGAAAAAGAGAACGGCCGCCTACCATTTCAAAAGGTTGGAAAATGTTACTCTATAAAGGGACTTATGCTTCTCATTGTTTTATTCTTCACCGGCCTCCACCGTCCATACCGGGCAGTCAATTCTGAAGCCAGAAGAAAATCCTGGGAATGGCATTTGGACACTTAGCAGTGTACACAGGCCCACCAGTTGGGTAGCTGTAGCATTGAAAAGGATCTGGATCTCCCTGTACACTAGTCACTGAAAGTATTTTTTGATGGAAAAGGAAGCAGTTAGGAAGGTAAATGGCATGTTGACATTCATTTCAGGGGGGTTTGAACACAGGAGTAAGGGTGTCTTACTGCAGCTGGACAGGGCTTTGGTGAGACCCCATCTTGAACTTGTTGCAGTATTGTGTGCAGTTTTGGTCTCCTTACCTAATAAAGGACAAACCTGACATTGAGGGAGTGCAGCGAAGGATGACCAGGTTGATCTCTGGGATGACAGGCTTGTTGTGGGAGCAAAGTTTGGGGCAACTAGGCCTGTATTCCATGGGCTTTAGGAAAATGAGTGGAGATCTCAGTGAGATATATAAACTCTGACAGGGTGAGACAGATTAGAAGCAGGGATGATAATTTTGGAGCCATTTCAGAGACCATTGAAGAGTCTATCTCATGTCTGTGCAGCTGGAGTCACTTTTAGGCCAGATCAGGAAACCACAGGAGAGTCACTTCCTGAAAGAACATCAGGGAAGCAAACTGCTGTTTACATTCGACATTGGCTTCAGGGTACCAGATTTTAAATCTCGACATTTTATTAATTATTTTTAACTTTCACCAGCTGCCAGAGAATTAGCCTGGTCTGGATTAGTAATCCAGTGACATTTCCACAACAGCATCATCTCTACATTGGGACCTATCAGAAACCACAGAGAGCAGGTTATTTCTGTGCTGCTTGACAGCTCTGTCAAAAAGAACTCCCACCAATTTGTCTATCGTGATGGGACTGAGGGGGAGGTAATTAGTCAGATTGTAGTTATTCTCCTCTTAGGGGACTGGACATAGTTGAGTAATTTTCCACATTGTCAGGGTGATGGAGCTGGAACGAAACAGCTTCCCCAGGGACACGGCATGTTGTGCAGCACAACTCTTCAGTCCTATTGCAGGAATGGGGTCAGGGCCCATTGCCTTTGTCGTATCTACTGTGTTCAGTTATTTCTTCATGTCACGTGCAGTGAATCAAATTGGTTGAAGGGTGCCAGCTGTGATGCTGTGGACATCATGACGAGAGTGAGATGGATCATTGACTCAACACTTCTGGTTGAGGATGGTACAGATACTACATCCTTGTGTTTTACATTGATATGCAGGAATGTTCCATTATTTAGGATGGGGATGTTTGTGCAACTCTTTCCTCCGTCATTTGTTTCATCATCCATCACCATTTATGACTGAATGTGGCAGGACTGCAGAGATTCAATCAGATCTATTGGTCATGCACGGTAGCTTTAATGTGTTAGCATGAGGTTTAGGTTCGCGTGGTTCTGACCCTGACATGTTCATCCACACTCGTCACTGAACCGTAGATTGTGTTGATTGTAATGGCAGACTGAGGAGATAATCCCGGGCAAAATGTTACAGGTTGTGGTTGAATGAAGGTCTGCTTTTCCTGCTGCTGTGGTTTACAGCACTACATGAATGACGCAGTTTTGAGCTGCAATATCTGCAGTGCAATTCTGCTGTCTGTCCCTTAGTTCATATCGAGAACCACTCACCCATCACCCCTGTACTCAGTGACCTCCTCTGGTTTCTGATGTGCTAGTACTTTCATTTTCAAATCCTCATTCTGCTGAGGGTCTCTCCCTGTGTCATGCTTTCAATCTGACACATTCCGCAAAAGCAGTTAACGGATTTTAATTCAATTATTTAATTCATCTGCAGTTTTCCTTCAGTAATGCCATTTTCTGTGTTTGAGGTGAATGTGTTTCCCTGTTTCTCTCCCTGACCCTGATTAAGACCTCTGTAGTTTCAGTGATGCCAGCCTGATGTAGATTCAGAGCCAATGAATTGTCTGGATTCCCAATCATCTTCACCACATTGTATGTTTCCTCTTTTGGTTTGATGCCTTATCGCTCATGTCTGCCTTGTCCTCCCATGAGTATGTTGCATCTTCTTTGGGATGAATTTATGATATTCTCCAAATTATCCCAATAAACTACTGCTATTGCTGCTCCATCGTCTTCCCTGCTTGGGTCCCCTTCCAATTAACTCTAGCCAGCTCCTCCCACATGTTTTTGTGTTTATGTTACTCACTTATAATCACATTACATCGAGAAGAGAGCAATAGACATAAACCGAAAGAAGGAGTTTTGACAGATGGGACACGAAGAATAATTAGGGGATTCTTTACTAGATAAAAAGAGAGAACCAGAGACAGGATGGAGATGTGAAGGTAAGAAAAATGAGAAAACGAGATTATCGAAAGAAGTATATGTACATCCCTCAATGTTTTGGCAATTCCTGTGTGCTGTGGTCCTTTGTATAGTACATGTAACAACAGAGTAGTATGTTCAAATGCTGGATCTGATGCCAGAATTTTCCTCTCCAATAATATGACAGACACTAGCTTTGGAAAGAACCCAACAGGCCAATATATTTTATTCCTGATAGAAAGGGGATTAACTGAAATAAGTTGGGACACCATAACCAAGAGTTATAACACACATTCTAAAAAGAATGAGAGACAGGAGTAGGGAATCCCAGAAAAGGGGGAACGTTGAGAGAAGGGGAACATATCACTTCAGGTGAGGATCAAATAATGTTTTAATACGTTATAAATGTTGCACATCATGTGCACCATTTTTCGTTAACTGTGTCTCCTTTGTTCATTCAGAATGTGATGTACACATATGAACAATCTTCCTTATCTGAACACACACTGATTAAACAGTGTATAAAAAATCATTTTTTCTCCATTTCAAACTGTCCTGTTGTCATGCAACCAGGATACATGACACCAACTGGCCAGAAAAAGACATGTCCACTGTCACTAGTTTCCATACATACAGACAGGGAAGAACACCACTTTGACTGGGACTACACACACATCCGAGGAAAGGCGAAACAAAGACACGCACGTAAGTTCTGAGAGGCGTGGCCTTCTAACCAGAAGTAGATTAATAAACACATCAATTTAGATCCTATATACTTTCCCTTGAAAACAAAGAACTGGAAATGACATCACCCAACTTAAGAAACCAAAACCTATAAATAGAGAGCCGGGACATACCACCATCTGATGATATTACCTAGTCACGGTGACGAAACATCTGAAAACAAACCTTCCAGCTCAGCGAGTTAACTGACATACTTATACATTGTTTTTTTCTTTTAATAGTGGAATTTGGGACTACTTTGTCACTCATGTTTTAACAGAGTACGAGGCGAGGTGAGCTTTTCTTGGTGTGTGGTTTTAATTAACAGAGGGGTTCGACATCGACATGATAACGGTTTGAGGGCTCATCGTAAGGTATTTGGACAGATTTGAACAAATTTGGGGTACAAAAGGACCCTGCAGATTCCATCACTTGGCCGTTAGTGACTGAGACCTTCAAATAAAACAGGTGAGAAAATTTATTTAATTTTGTATCCTTGTGGTTGGTTAAATTAAAAGAAATGGCTTATAACATTACTAAAGAGATTCTGGGATTTGAAGATGCTTCCCAAATTTGCCAAGAAGGCGTAGAAAGACAAAGGAAGGGCAGACTTTTAGAATTAACATGTAGATTAGAATTGGGTTTCACCAGGGACAAAGGAATGCTGAAATTGTAATGGAGTTGGTCAAGCACTTTGGTGTATCAGAGAAACAGGCAACTGTAGTCGAGTTAGAAAAACTTTAATTGCACATGTGGCAACGGGAGTTAGAAAGAGAGGAAAAAGAGAGGGAGAATTTGAAATTCAGAAGTTTGCAATTAGGTAAGAAAGTTAAATTAGCAGGATGAAGATGAATGGAGAACTTGGAGATGAATACTACTATGTTAATATATTGCCAAATTTCGGTGAGGAAAATATCAAAAAAAAATTTATTATATTTGGAAAGTTGGCTTGGCAGATGGTGTGTCCAGTGAACCTGTGGGTAATGCTAGTTCAGACTAGCCTGGTGGGCACAGCTTGAAAGATATGTGCAGTGCTGTCGGATGAGGGAGCAAGAGATTATGCAGAATTCAAAATAGGCTATTTTAAGTGTTTATGAATTGGTGCTCGAAGCATAATGACAGCTGTTCAAAAATATCGAGATGGAACCAGGTCAGGCTGATGTTGAGTTTGAAAGAAGTAAGCACAGACATTTTGAGAAATGGGTGCAGGCCTTGAAAATGGACAAGATCTGTGAGGCCCAAAGGGAGATTATTTAAAGCCTCGCTTCCAGAGACGGTAAGAATTTATGTGAATGAATGTTAAGTTGAAGAAATGAGAAGCGCGGCAGAAATGGCAGATAAATATGCATTGGTGCAAGAGAAGAAATTTAGCTTCTGGGGGGATTTTCATCCCGTGAGGGATAGAAATTGGGAGAAGGGGAGATCCTACCACTACAACACATTGAAACATTGAGTAAAACACACGAGCAATAGTTTACCACAATGAAAAAAAAAGCCAAGGAGTTTAAAAAAGATGGTGAAAGGCCTCAGGTGTTCTCACTATAAGGGTGTGGAACACATAAAATTACAGTACCAATGGTTTAAGAAGGGCACTGGGAAAAGGTGTTTTCAGTGCAGTAAGCTGGGGCACACAGTGCTGGGTGTTGAAGGAGGACATTTTGGGAAAAGATGTGGTAAAAGAGGATAAACCAGTGGCATTTGTGAACCTGGAAAAGGAGACCCAAGTGGAGCTCAGGAGCTGCAGGGAGGTGCACAGCAGAGACAGTGGTTGGATATGGAGTCAGTGCCTAATCTCCATAAAGAATTTGCCTCTGTGGATAAACTTTACAAAAAAAAAATGGGTGGGGAAGGAGGACAAGAGTTATAATTTTGTGAGTTAAGGGATCTAATAGTGTCTAATAGTTTAGAAGTGAGTAGCCGGAAAGGCACAACAGATCAGTCAGCATCCAAAGAGCAGGACAATCGACATATTAGGCGTAAATCCATCGTCAGGAATGTGGCAGGGGGCAAGGGGGCTAGTAGATAAATAGGAGGGTAGGAGCTGGGCTGGCAGAGGGTCACTGGGAAGGCGATAATAAGATGTAGGTGGGAGTAATAGTGATATATCGGAGGGGAGGGTGGAGTCGATAGGTGGGAAGGAAGATTGACAATTAAGACAGATTTAGAGGGAGGTGCTAATTTGAATGGTTGGATCTGGGGTGAGTTTTGGGGAGGGGAGATTTGGAAATTGGTGAAGTTGTTGTTGATGCTGTATAGTTTGAGGGTTCCAGCTTTCCTAGCACCTATCCACTTGACCCTCCTCTCCGACCTTCCACCATCACCCCCCACCTGCATCTATCTATCACCTTCCAAGCCCCCTTCCACCCAGATCCACCTCCACCCTCCTATTTAATTCTCAACCCACTTCTCCGTCAATTAACCCCACTTTCTTGATGAAGGATATATGCCTGAAACGCCAACTGTACTTCCCCTCGGATGCTGCCGGCCTGCTGTGCTTTTCCAGCCCCACACTTTCCAACTCAGATCTCCAGCATCTGCAGTCTTCACTTTCCCTCGGCCTCTAATAGTAAGAGATGGAAGTAATTTCACTCTTTCTGACATGTTACTCGAAAGCGTGATAATTTATGGAATTAACTAAGCATTCCCTGGTGTAACATCAGGTTGAAGTGCCAAATCAAGATTGGCAAAGTAACACGGTGAGTGAGTGACAGGATGTCTGTTCCAGGAATACAGTTTAGTCTTGGGAATGATTTAGCAGGATCCAAGATGGGAGAGGCCCCCCTTGTGGTGAAGTCAAAGGAAGACTAGGGTACTGGGCAATTAAAATAAAAATACCCAGGGATTTTTCCAGACTGTGTAGTTACAAAATCCCACTGTCATAAGTTAAAGCAGGAAGGAAAAACGAAAGAAAAAACAAAGGAGTTGACGTTCAGTGAACTCACACCGTTTGATGTAACGATGCAGGAAATTTGTATATATTGTACACACACACACACACACACACACACACACACACACACACACACACACACACACACACACACACACACACACACACACACACACGGAATCAGAATATATTGTCGAAAGTTATGAAATATAGAATCCTTAAATTTAATTGGAGATCACGACAGATTAGTGCAGAACGGAAATGGACTTAGGTGCACTGGATTGTGTTATCGATAGCAAACAGTGTTACAGATAGCACATAAACTAACTGCAGGCAGTCACTGAGGTGTACAGACACAGTCGAAGGGACAGAAACGTTTCTAGTGGCCTGGAATGCACACGGACATGGTTAATTTTTGTTGTACATGTCATACATGCCAAATTATAGGTACGTCACAGGCACTATTACAACCAGTACCTTTGGTGCCAACTCCTGTACTTGAAGAACTTTTCATGTGGGTTATGATTAATTGTGGAGCTCCCCTTTCTAATGTAAAAGTGGAAACCAATATCTGCTGACCATAATGGATGTGTCTACCAGATTACCAGGGATAATTCCATTATGGAGTGTTAAGGCAAAAGGGGACATGTAGGAGTTGGTAGCTTTCTTTACTCGCTGTGGGCTACGCAGTGTGATTCAGTCAGACCAAGGGTTTCATTTTACCGCTCAACTGTTTAAGGAAGTCATAGATAGCTTCAGCATACAGAAGTTTAAATCAAATGCTTCCCATACCAAATTACAGGGAACCTTGGAAAGTTGGCATTAGACACTGAAGATAAAATTAACAGTGTACTGTCAGAATTACCCGAATGATTGGAATAAGGGCGTCTCATTATATTGTTTGCCAATAGAGATGCCCGAAATAAATCTTCTCAGTTTACTTCCTTTGAGTAAACATTCGTACATTAAATGAGAGGTTATTTGAAATTGATTAAATATAAAAATTGACAGGACCGAAGTCGGAAATCTCACACTTGGATTATGTATCTGAGGTGAGGGAGAAATTAGATGGTGTAGGTGAGTTAGCTAAACAGCACCTGAAGAGGGCACAGTGTAGAGTGAAGTAGGTGGGAGATAAAAACTCTGAAACTTTAATGATTTCCCGTGGGGATGACGTATTAGTATTGTCACCAGTGTTAGGAAATCGCTTCAAAGCTAGTTTCAAATTTTAAAAAATGTTGAGTCAGTTAAACTATCTGGTAAAGCTTGCGGATATGACAAAACAACACGTTAGAGTATGTCATGTGAATCAATAATGCTCCAGACACTGTAGGACTCAGGAGCAGAGTTAACAGATGAACGAATTGTGCAGTTTTTTCTGTATAATGTTGTGATCTTTTGCAAGCGATTGAAAGCTCACATGCTACTATTGTTGAACGATTACAAGAAGTAAACTTGATAAGAAATTTAAGAAACAGAATTCAAGAAGGCAGAGGGGACGCATCTGGGACATTACATTGGCCATGGAAGGTTGACCCCATGGAACACAAGGAATTTCCACAACCATCCTCGAAGAAAAAGGTAGTTCGATTTCTGGAACTGTGGACTCTATTGGAACTTTGTTCCAAACTTCATCAGCGTATTGGTACCCCTGATGGATTTACTAATGAGAACACGGAATTGTGGAGGACTGAACAATGCGGGGGGGGGGGGGGGGGGCATTTGTGAGTTTTAAAGCAAGATTAATCACAGCACCAGTTTTAACTGCACCAAATATTTTGAAACCCTTTGAAAATTGTGTTTGATGGGAGGGAAATAGGGTCGAAAGTGTACTGATTCAGAAAGATAATGAAGGAATTGAATGGCTAATTGGCTACCTGTTGAAAAAAAAAACTCAATATCCACCAGAAAGAAATACAAAATCCCCATTATTGAAAAGAAAGATTGAGTTTCATACTAGTTTACGTTTCGTACTGACCTGACAATATTTTAATGTTTATATGACAAACAAATTGTCGGAGTTGGATGTGGACAACAACGACAATCCTCTCACATTTTTTGGAATATTTAAATACCAGAATATGAAACTATTGCATTGGGGTCTGATGTTACAGACTTCAAACATACAACATATACATTCTGTGGGTCGTATAAATGTGATAGCTGATGTGTTATCACGGATTAAAAGGAAAATGTGTAGATAAAATTTGACTTATTCCAGTGTTATATATGTGTGCAGAATTAATATGAATGGTATAACTGAGATTAATACGTCTGTATTTTGTAATAATGGGATTAAGAATTAAAGGAAAAGAAATGAAGCCATCTGTTCATTCTGATGGTTCAATTATTACTGAAGAAGGGAGGTGTTATGAAGCCGAAAGCATGTCTGGCCATTTTAAGACAGAACGGGTTTTGTTGAATAGAAAGTACAGCCACAGATGCCAGCTAAAGGTCAGACTATTCCAAATGTCACCATTAGCTGGGAAATGGATACCTGAATTTTGGTTGCTGTTTGTACAACAATTAAAATACAACCAAAAAGTTTAAATAACGCTCAGGATACCAGAAGCCAACGGAAATCGATATTATTGTTTGGACAATTGGAAAGTATGACATTTATTGTAACATGGGAAGTATTTGAACCTAGCATTTTGAACACTATACGGAGAGCCACTGCCATCCAACAGCAGAGTAACTGCTGTAGAGCAGGAGTGATAACCGGTCATCTCAAACAGTCTCTAGCAAAGATACATATTCATGTCAACCCTACTTTCAGTAAAGAAAAACGACCCAGGCAGATCAGCAGCTGGAAGAGCAGGGTTGGATTAGAATAAGTCAACATGGATATATTAAGGGGACGACGTGCCTGACAAACCTGTTAGAATTCTTTGAAGAGGTGACAAGCAGGTTAGACCAGGGAAACCCAGTGAATGTGGTTAATCTAGACTTTCAAAAGGCATTTGATACGGTGCCACATGGGAGGGGGAGAGGGCGAATAATTTAGAAGAGAGCTGAAGGTAAATGTTTCACACAGAGAGTGGAGTGTGTACAGAAAGTGCTATCAGATGAAGTGCTGAAGGCGGTTACAATCGCACATTTAAAAAGTATCTGAAAGAGGAGGGATATTGGCCAAAATGGGACTGGATCAGATTTGATATCTGATCGGAGTGAACAGATTGGGCTAACGGGTCTGTTTCCGCTCTGCATGACTCTCTGATTCTATAAGAGGGATGACGAAAAATTCTGAAAGGACCTTTCAAGTCGGAATTCTCTTCACTGGAAGTTTATCGTGTCTCGATGTTCACGTTGTTTAAAAGCTGTGTTAGTTAAACATTTGGTAGAGAGTGAGTGATGGATACTGGGATACAGACAGGAAAGTGGGCCCTAATCTGATCAGCCACAGTCTTAGTGCCTGTTGGAGAAGGCTCAAAGTGTCTAACGACACAATCCTGCTCCTCAGTCCCATGTTCCCGTGTTGCATTCAGCCCCTCAAACCTGCTAGACAGGAACAGTTGGCGGCTACTTACTCCTATAACCTGTTGCACAGAAACAGAGGAGACCATTTGGCCCTTGAAGACTGTCCCACATGCTTTGAGGTAATTTGGGAAGTGTAATTGGAAAATCGAGGCATGGGTATGAAAGCGGCTCCTCATCTCTGTTTACAGAGCTTTCCGTCTCTGCAAAATGTGCTCCATTTGTTGGTCATGTTGTAGACCCAGATTCACTGTGAATATATCGCCCATACCTCAGCCAGCAATGGCTCACAAAATCCTCTGGTCTCCCTTTGTGCAACACCCACTAACTTTCCAATAACAGAATGGGAGAACAACAGAAACAGGGACAGGTCGTTCACTCCCCAAGCCTGCCCTGCCCTTCACTAAGATTATGATTGATCTGCTATTGGTCTCAAATCCTCTTTCATACCCAATTCTTCATAGCCCTCAACTCTCAGACAGTAAAATATCCATCTACCTCCTCTTCCAATATTTTCAGTCATCTTCCTCCGAAACACTCTTGAGAAGATAAATCCTGACATTCAATACCACCTGTTTGAAGAAAACACTTGCTGCTCCTATATCATGAGTTGCTGGAAAGGCGCAGCAGGTCAGGCAGCATCAAACGAGCAGGAGAATCGTCATTTCGGGCATAAGCCCTTCTTCAGGGCTTATGCCCGAAACGTCGATTCTTCTGCTGGTGGATGCTGCCTGACCTGCTGCGCTTTTCCAGCAACACATTTTTCAGCTCTGATCTCCAGCATCTGCAGTCCTCACTTGCTCCTTTATCATGGGGTATTGATATGAACAAAAGAGGTTGACACAAGTGTTCAGGTAAAAATGACTGGCCCTGATATCAAGGCAGTGGTTGACTTCTGTTGACATCAAGGAGCTTAAAAAAACTGGACTTAATGGGAATCAGAGTAAACTGTCCAGTGTTTGGAGTCAAACATGGCACAAAGGAAGATATTCATTATCTCAGTCCTGGGTCACCTCTGTGGGAGATCCTCAGGCTAGCTTTCTCTTCACAAACATCTTCAGCTGCTTCATCAATGTCTCCCCGACCCACTCTCCCCACCATAAGATCAGAAGTGGGGATGGTCACTGAAGATTCGACCATGTTCAGAACATTTTGTCCCCCCTCAGCTCCTGAACTGATCCATGTGCAGCAAGACCCGGACACCATTGGGACTTGTGCTGTTAAAGTGTCCGTAACATTCATTTAACACCATTGCCTGACACTGCACATTGTCACAGCAAAACAAGAGTTCATTCAGCACCTAACGCTGGTTTCACAGGACTATGAGGAAGCTATTCAGCCCATTGGCAATATTGGAGAAGAACAGGGACAGCCCATTCAGTGTCTCCAGTCTATTACTCAGGAAGAGAAGGAGTCTAGTGTGATTGACCACACCAGAGTCCCTCGAAAATATTTGAAGGCGGTAATCCACACACTATTGTTTTCTTATTTTAAAGGAAATGTAAAGTGTCTGTTCCAGAAGCAATGTGACTGGTCAAACTCTTCTGAGGTAAGCAAAACACCATTTATTTCACAACAAAAGTTGAAACACAAAACCAAAGAAAGATGAATTTAGAATAATGTAGTTCTACTGGACAGCTTAACAGAAAAATAGATCGTGGAGCTATTACTAATGAACTATTCCAACATAGGAAATTCCCATAAACACAGCCCCTGGCAAAAAGGGAAATTCAGACACAGAATGTCACAAATATTTCTCCAATCCAGGAATTAAAAACAGCATCAAGAGAAAATTCAGAGAGAGTGGCAACCAGGAGACATTCACTGAAGGTTCCAACTCTGTGGAGACCCCTATAGTTTTTGATGTTTCTGAGAAACCAAAACCCAGTGATCCTAATTTGTGAGAGCTGGCCACACCCATTCAGGCTGCATTAAAATAAACACTAGGTCTCCCTAGCTGTTTACTAAAGTGGTCTTAACTAGCCAGCTTGGAAATGGTCATGCAATCTCTCTCTGAAAAGAAACCAGGACAAAATAATTTCTTAAAGCTGCAGCATTGTCACACTAGTCAGTACATCGAACTGTCAAACAGGAACCAGGGGTAACCAGTCAGGTCCTTGGCCCTATCCAATCGGACGAGGAAGAAGCCATTCAGTCCCTTGAGTCACTTACACAGGAACAGTCGGAGGCCAGTCCCACCTCAATGCACTTACACAGGGACAGAATGAAGTAATTTGTGCTGATTCCTGATGAATGTCTTATGCCCAAATCGTCGATTCTCCTGCTTCAAGGATGCTGCCTGACCTGTTGTGCCTTTCCAGCAATCGACTCTCTACTCTGATCTCCAGCATCGGCAGTCTTATGTGTCTTACAATTGATGCTCTAACATGATGAACAAGTGGAGCAGAGACTGCACAGACAGACAGCTCCACGTTTTTCCTCTTGGCTCCGTCTCTCATGATAGACACGTGGGATTTTATCGTGGTTTTCTCGTGGTAAGGAGGGAAGCCATATGTCTTGTGTGAAGTCTCACGAAGGCACCTTCCATCTCCGAGAAGACAACCTGGTGTTGTCTGCGTAGAACGGAAGCTGGTGGGAATGGCTTCCTGTTTCAGATGTAAGCTACTGTGGCTGTTTTGGGGATTGTTAACAACATGACGTTCAAATTGATGAATGGACTCTCTAAGTTCAAATAATGCTGATCTTGTTCATGTTGATCTTGTCTAGAACACGTCATGTTCAGTGTAACCTGTCTGCCTTATTCTGTCCAAGTCTATTTCCACCCTATTATCTGTCGGGCCTTGCTGACTATGATCTGCCTCCACTGCTCATAAATAAAATGTTTCCCTTTATTGAGGTACACGTGGCAATAAATCAAATCAATCAATCCTGGGTATAGTCTGGAATTTCTCTCCCTGTCAATCTCTGTTTTGGAAATAAGTGATCACTGCCACTCCTCGTGTTTCATCATCACCATCTCTTCTCTCTCAAAGCTCTACAGATTCAACACTCAGCTTCTTAACTCTATCCTCATGTTAACATCATCCGTGTCTGTGGTAAGGAGATCATTCCTTACAAAGGAGATCAAATATGTAGAGAGTGCCCCAAATGCTCTCTCAGCAAGGCTCTAAAACAGTAGGAAGATGCCTTTACTTATGTACACGATTTATCTTACAATGAAGGACAGCATACCATTGACTGTACCCTTTACTTACACAGCGTTTGATTCGGACCAGTCAGCATAGACTTGTGAGTGAGAGATCATGTATCCCAAATTTGTTAGAGTTCTTTGATGAAGTGACCAAGAAGGTTGATGACGACAGAGCGGTAGACGTCGTCTCTATGGATTTCAGTAAGGCCTTTGATAAGGTTCCATATGGCAGGCGGTGCTGGAAGGTTCTATCACGTGGAATGCTGGGGCAACTGGTCAATTGGATACACAGTAGGCTTGTTGATAGGAAGCAGAGGGTTTTGCGGAAGGATGCTTGTCAGACAGGAAGCTGGGTCCATAGCTGTTTGTTATCTATGATTTGGTTGAGAATGTACAAGGCATGATTACTAAGTTTGCAGATGACACTAAAATAAGTGGGAGCATGATCAGTGAGGAAGTTAATCAGAAATTGCAGCAGGACCTTAATCAGGTGGGGAAGTGGGCCGAGAAATGGAAAATGGAATTTAACATGGAAGTGTGAGGTCTTGCAGTTTGGAAACTCAAATCAAGGTAGGTGAATGGGAGGGCCTTAAGGAGTGCAGTGGGCAGAGAGACCTTGGCGTTCAGGTGCACGGTTCTCTGAGAGTGGAGTCACAGGTGGACAGGGCAGTGAAAATGACAGTTGGGACACTGGCCTTCATCAGGCAGGACATTGAGTATAGAAGTTGGGAATTTTTGTTGCAGTTACACAGGACTTTGGTAAGGCCGTACTTGGAGTATTGTGATCAGTTTTGTAACGTTTGTTATAGGGAGGATGCTATTAAATTAGAAAGAGTGCAGAAGAAATTTACAAGGAATTTGCCAGGTCCCAATGGTCTGAGTTATTGGGAGAGGTTGGACAAGCTAGGACCCTTTCTTTAGAGTGTAGGAAACTGAGGGGGGGGGGGGACCTTGTAGAGGTATATAAGATCATGAGGGGTATGGATAGGGTGAATGCTCTCAGTCTTTTTCCGCAGTTTAGAGAATCGAGGACGAGAGGGGGTCAGTTTAATGTTAAAGGGTAAGGAATAAAAGGGAACCTGAGGGGCCACTTCTTTACATAGAGGGCTGGTACGTGGATGAGCTGCTGACGGATGTGGTTGAGGGGGGTACATTAACAACATTTCAAAAGCATTTGGATAAATATGTGAATCGGAAAGGACTGGAAGGTTATGGGCCAAATGCAGGGATATGGGGTTAGCATGGATGGACATTTACAAAGTGGAGTCGAACCCCTCTGTTAATTAAAATCAAACGCCCAGAAAAGCTCACCTCAACTAGTAATCTGCTAAAATTTGATTGACACAGATCTCCTACATTCCACTATTAAGAAAAATTAACAAGTGTCTTTCTTAACTTTAACAGTGAACACTAAACAACAACTATTCCTAAATACATGGCCCTCTTTTCTTACCTACTTACTATCTGACTCCAACTCTATAAAATTATGCTGTTCCAATTACCCACATATTAAACATTACAATCTCAAGACTATAAGACCATGAGACATAGGAGTGGAAGTAAGGCCATTCGGCCCATCGAGTTCACTCCACCATTTAATCATGGCTGATGGGCATTTCAACTCCACTTACCCACATTCTCCCCGTAGCCCTTAATTCCTGGTGACTTCAAGAATTTATCAATCTCTGCCTTGAAGACATTTAGCGTCCCAGCCTCCACTGCACTCTGCAGCAATGAATTCCACAGGCCCATCACTTTCTGGCTGAAGAAATGTCTCCGCATTTCTGTTCTGAATTGACCCCCTCTAATTCTAAGGCTGTGCCCACGGGTCCTAGTCTCCTCGCCTAACGGAAACAAATTCTTATCTTCCACCCTTTCCAAGCCATGTATTATCTTGTAAGTTTCGATTAGATCTCCCCTTAACCTTCTAAACTCCGATGAGTACAATCCCAGGATCATCAGCCGTTCCTCATATGTTAGACCTACCATTCCAGGGATCATCCGTGTGAATCTCCGCTGGACACGCTCCAGAGCCAGTATGTCCTTCCTGAGGTGTGGGACCCAAAACTGGACACAGTACTGCAAATGGGGCCTAACCAGAGCGTTATGAAGTCTCAGTAGCTCAACGGTGCTTTTATATTACAACCCTCTTAAGATAAATGACAACATTGCATTCGCTTTCTTAATCACGGATTCAACCTGCTTGGTTACCTTTAGAGAATCCTCAACTTGCCCTCCCAGATCCCTTTGTACTTTGGCTTTATGAATTTTCTCATCGTTTAGAAAGTAGTCCATGCTTGTATTCTTTTTTTCCAAAGTGCAAGACCTCGCATTTGCTCACATTGAATTCCATCAGCCATTTCCTGGACCACTCTCCCAAACAGTCTAGATCCTTCTGCAGCCTTCCCACTTCCTCAGTACTACCTTCCTGTCCACCTAACTTTGTATCATCGGAAAATTTCGCTAGAATGCCCCCAGTCCCTTCCTCCAGATTATTACGTGAATAGCTGCGGCCCCAAAACTGACGCCTATTGGATATCGCTTGTCACCGGCTGCCATTCCGAAAAAGAACCTCTTCTCCCAACGCTCTACCTTCTGTCAGACAGCCAATCCTCAATCCATGCCAGTAGCTCTCCTCGAACACCATGGGCCCTCCAACCTAAGCCCTTTTGTTCTGGACTCCCCGATCCTAGGGAACAGAACCTGGCTGTACAGAATATCCATGCCCCTGATGATTTTATAAACATCAATAATGTTATCCCTCAAATCTGACACTCCGGGGGGAAACACCTCAACGTAATCAGCCTTTCCCTGCAGTCAAACCTCCAGTCCTGGAACATATGTGTAAGTCATTTCTGAAGAAAACCGAGTTGTACGCAGTATTCTTAAAGTGGCCTCACCAACATCCTGTACAGATGCAACATGCCACTCCAACTCCTATACTCAATGCTCTGACTCATTAAGGCAAATGTGCCAAATGTGTTCAGCATACACTGTCTACCTGCGACTCCACTTTCAAGGAACAATGTACGTGCAGCCCTATGTCCCTTTGTTTCACAACACGCCCCAGGACCTCACCATTAAGTGTATAACTTCTACGCTGATTTGCATTCCCAAAATGCAAAACCTCGTATTTATCTACATTGAACTTCATCTGTCACTCCTTGCCCCTTTGCCCCTTTGCCCCATCTAATTGTGGTCTCGTTGTACTCTGAGATAATCTACTCCACCACTTTTCTGATGTAATCAGCAAATTTACTAACTATGGCCCCAATATTCACATCTAAATCCTTGACATAAATGATGAAATGCAGTGAACTCAGTACTGATTCTTACAGCACACTGCTGCTAACAAGTCTCCAGTCTGAAAAATACCCCTCTTCCGTCAAGCCAATTGTGACTAGCTTCCTCTGTATCCCAAGTGACTGAAACTTACTAATCTTTCTACCAATCAGAATGCAATACTAGCTATGAAGATGGGCTGAGTTGGTTAGGTTTATTTTCACTAGAAAAAAGGAGATTGAGGAGGGTCTTGATTGAAGTTTGCAAAATCATGACGAGTATAGACAGGGTTTATAGAGATAAGCTTTTTTCTCAGGGTGAGGGGTTCAATAACGATAGGTCGTGCTTTCAAAGTGAGGGGTGGAATGTTTAAGGATAAGTACTTCACACAGAGGGTAGTGAGCGTTTGGAACGCGTTGCCAGCAGATGGTGGGAGTACAGGCAGGCACACCAGATTCATTTAATATGCGTCTGGGCAGATGCATGAGTAGGTGTGGAGCAGAGGGACACAGATCCTTTGGAATTTACTGACAGATTTAGACAGTACATTTGGATCGGCTCAGGCTTGGAGGGCGAAGGGCCTGTTCCTGGGCTGTAAATTTTATTTGCTCTTTGTTCTTTAAATGAACATCTTGCTGAAGTCCACATAGACAATGTATACCAAACTGCCTTCATCAATCTTCTTTGTCACCTCTTCAAAAACTCAACCAAATTAATGAGACATGATTCCTCATGCAGAAAGCCACGTTGTCTATCCCGATCAGCGCTTGCCTTCCCAAATGTATGTAAATGCTATCCCTCAAAATCCCCTCCAACAACCTAGCCACCACTGACATCAGGCTCACCGGTCTATAGTTCCCCGGCTTTTTGGATCTCTGTTTCCTTTTCTAGTCCCACTCCTCCACTGCTCACAACAAATGTTAAATGTAGCCAGGTTTGTGATATGACCGATCATGTCGGTCTCAGACTGGGTCAGGTTCAGTTTTAGGAACAAGTCAGGCTAGTTTCTTTAATCTGCTAAAACAACACGTTTATGATCCAGAACAATGTTACTCAAACTATGATGGAAAGATGAATGGCAAACTGTTTGGGTATTGCAAATAGAAAATCAACATTTCCGTTTCTAAACACACACACACACACACACACACACACACACACACACACACACACACACACACACACACACACACACACAAACAAAATCTCTGCAACTTTAACTTGAAAGCACTTTGTTCAGATATTATTGTAACTCATGACAAAAGAAAAAATTGCAAGATTTTCTAAAACGTTATTCTGCTTCTGAAAATATTGTACTCACACAGCTGCTAGCAATGCGATTTTATCCTGAGAGACTTATATTTGGCTGAATTCCCTTTGCTTTACGCTGTGAGTAGATTCCAATGAATTCTACTCAGGGGTCACTGAAATAGTAGCACGGTGGTTGGCGCTGCTGCCTCACCAGGGACTTGAATTCGATTCCAGCCTTGGTTGACTGTATGTGAGAAGTTTACATATTCTCCCCTTGTCTGTGTGAGCTTCTAATGGGTGATTCAGTTTCCTACCACAGCTCAAATTAGGTAGGTTATGTGGATTGGTCATGCTAAATTGTCTGTAGTGTTCAGGGATTGCTGGGTTAGTTGCATTAGTCAAGGGTAACTATAGGGGAATGTGTTGGGAAGGTTGGTATGGACTTGTTGGGTCGAAGGGCCTCTTTCAACACTGCAGGGATTCTACAAAAATAAGAATGGTAACGATGACTGTAGAGTTCTTTTTAGCTCTCAAACATTGCTGTGATGAGGAACAATGAAGGAGAGAGAGTGCAATAGGCCATTCCTTCTCTGGCAGATTACATTCCCTCCCTCTCTGAGCCGAATCACACAATAATGTCATCTTCTCCCAAACTGGACTATGTGAGGTCTCCTTGTACATTGTCCAAACTATGTCTCCATCACATTTCCTGTTCCATGTAGGTACATCATTGCTGCTGTCATGCACAGAGCCATACCCTTAGCAAAAAATGGTCTCGGTCGATTTGAAATATGTTTACATTGCCCTGCGCCATTGAGAAATGAAATGTTTAATTTATTCAGAATACCTGTGTTAAAATGAATGCATTTTTTAAAGAAATGGAGAAATTGCTGGAAAACCTCGGCAGGTCTGTCAGCATCCAGATGCCTTTTCCATGCTGTAGTTGTACCAGCCTCCACCACTTCCTCTGGCAGCTCATTCCATACACACACCACCCTCTGCGTGAAAAGGTGCCCTTTAGGCCTCGTCAAAAAGGTTCCACTCTCCACTGTCAACCAATGCCCTCTAGTTTTGGACACCCCTAAACTTGGGAAATGCACTGACTACTCACCATATCCATGACCATTCTGATTTTATAAACCTCTACAGCTGCCAAATGTGATTCCAATCAACATGAATAGCTGTACTTTCAGTCATCCCGGGCCTAAATGCTGAAATGCAATACGAACACCTCTTCCTTCTCCATCAGGTCACAATTCTAAATCCATTTTAATCAGTTTGTTCAGATGTATCCTGAGACACTTCCATGGGATTTACACCTGGACCTTTGTGCCCGGAAGTAGGGATACTAGCACCACTCAGCAATACCCATAAAACTGTAACAGTATTCTCCTGTGTGTTTGTTCATCAGACTGTCCTGACATGCTGTGACATACCTCTGCAACAGGCAGGATTTGAATCCATGCCTTCTAGTCCAGACCTAGGAACACTACCACACAAATTCAGGAATTGGAATCAAATCCAGAGTTCTGGCTCAGAGAAAGGGACAATACCCACTACACTACCATACCCAGATTTTGGGTCATATTTTAGTGCCCGCTTTCAGCTTAGTGTGGATTTATTATAATCAGGTTACTATTACTGAATTACAAAAAGACACTTTGTATTGTTAAACAAATGCAAGATATTTGTCTCAACTGTCCGATATTGAGAGTACGTGGTATACTATCGAAATTAACTATGAACGTCTTTAATCGCTATTACCTGTAGTCTGCAATATGAGGGAAAGAAATCTTGCTGACACACTATGCCCAATGAAGGGTCTCAAATGGAAATTTATTACAGAACACCAGGGACGAAGAAAGAACTTAATTTCTGGACGCAAAACACCGATCACTCTTACCCACCTCTAACATGCGACCTCCGTCGTCATAAAACCATGAAGTGATACCTGGCTCCTGATTACTGTTCAGCCTCACCTCCCCACTGACTGTGTCTGCAATCTGTCCCTTCTCCCCTAACTACACAAGGCAAACCAAGTTCAGGGTCTTTGTGAAAATCAAGGCCGGAGTGTGCAGGCATCCTGGAGAGGTATGGGCATTTTAATATTGAAGGGGGAGGGGGAGGTGGCAGTAATATCACACAATGGGCTGGGAGGTGGCAGATGGAGTTTAGTTTGGATTAATGTGAGGTATAGGATTTGGTAAATCAAACAAGAGTAGGACCTATGCAATTAAAAGTAGGGTCTTTGGCAGTGTTGTAGAACAGAAACCGAGGCCGTCGGGTATAATTCTTTATAATTTGCATCTCATATAGATAGTGTGGTTAAGAAGGTGTTTAACACCTCGTAGGTCAAATCTTTGAGTATCGGAATTGGGGCGTTATGTTGAGGTTGTGCAGGACATTGGTGAGGTCTCTTCTGGAATACTGTGTCCAGTCTGGTCATCCTGCCAGCTCATTCCATAGGCACACCACCCTTTGCGTGAAAAAGCTGCACCTTAGGTCACTTTTAAATGTTTTCCCTCTCACGTTAAACTTATGTCCTCTAGTTTTGAATTCCCCGTACCCTTAGAAAATATCTTGGCTATTCACTTTGATATTATTGACCTTGATATTATTAAGCTGGAGAGGGTTCAGAAGAGATTAACCTGGATGTTGCTGGGAATGGAGGGAGTGAGCGAGAAGGAGAGGCTGGGTCGGCTGGGACTTTTTTTCACTGGATAGTATGAGATTAAGGGGTAACTTTACAGAGGTTTGTAAAATCATGAGGGGTGCAGATAGGGTGAAGGGCTGATGTATTTACCCTAGAGTTGGGGATTCAAAACTGAGGGACATTTTAAGGTGCGAGGAAAAGGAGTTACAAAAGTGAAGAGAGGTAATTATTTTAGACAGAATCTGGCTTGTGTGTGGAATGAACTTCCAGAGGAAGTGGTGAAAGCAGGGCAGTTACAACGTTTAAAGGGCATTTAGATCAGTACATGGTTAATACATCAGTTTGGATGGTGCTGTGAGCAGCTGCCCTCTCCCTCCCCATCTCTGAACGTCTCCCTGTTGGTTTTCACCCTCTGCCAATGTCTGTGCAGTGGCGTGTGGAGGCCAGCAGAGGGTGGCATTGCATCACTTTAAGCACCACAGAGACGGCCAGTCCAGCCCCACACAGAGACATGCAGATACACACACGTGAATGGTTAGGACACGACGTGAAGCTCATCTGATAACTTAAATGAAACATAAAGAAATGCTCAATTAGCCTCGTAAACTGTTAAATATGAGTGACATATCTGCCAAATTCCAACTGTTTAAATAAAAGCATCAATTTATTTTTTTCACTCTGAAGGTGAACATTTTACAGCAACTATTCACAACTCTGGGACCCTCTTTCTCTTAACCACTTATTACCCGAATCCAGCTCTACAGCAATATATTGTTTCTTGGAATGCCATCCTCTCATATCACAGGTGCTTGTAAGCTCTCAGTTCAGAACAGCGTTCATCCTCTCTTAAAGGTACAGTACACACTTTCAACTTCATCACATTATACCCTGATGAATATCGATAAGTGGGACCTATCCGGATTTCTCTTGCTCAATATTTCATCTACTCTGTCTCATATATGTCACGATTTCTGTTGCTCCATTGACAGTATGCCATTATTCGACTTTGTCCATAGGAATAAATCAGTATTTAACTTGCTCACACTCGTGTGTGTGGGGCAGGATTTCAGTTGTTTCATGGGGCCTGTGCACTACAACAATCTCAATGTTTGTAGATGGCACCGAACCTGGAAGAACTCTGAAGTCTATGGAGGACAGTGTGGAATCACACGTTGGTATAGTGTTCAGGTGTAAGGCAGATGGGGATCATTGCAGATTAGTGTGAGATGATGCACCTTGGTAGGAAAGACAATGAAAGACAGTTGAAAACGGGCTGTGCCATTATTAATGGTGTGCAGGAGCAGAGAGCGCTGCTTGTATATGAGCAGATTGTTGAAGATGTCAAGACAAGTGGGGAGGGCAATAACTATCACAGATTAGTTTCAGTATCTGAGCTGTTTACAGAAGTGGGTGTAGGAGGGAGTCTCCGTGCTCCCTTCCTGGGAGGTGGTGGTGACGATGTGTTGTGAGCCCACCCTCCTGCCCACCGAGACCGTGGGGACTTCATTTGTACCCGCTCGACACAAAAGGGAGATGGCATCAAGGCCACAGCTTCTAAGTTGTGCCGGGGGGAAACGGAGGTGCCAATGGGTTTAAAGTGAGAATTGCCCTTCACTGAACATTGCTCCTTACTCGGTCAGTGGGACGTGAATGTTTCAGAATCTCCACACGAGGTCCCTGTCCTCTCCGGCTGCTACCAGGGTCCTCCCCATCTGGCTGGGGGAGGAGGTTGAGGGAATAGATATCGGGCACTCCACCACCCGGCTTGGCCATTTCTGTCCTATTTCAGGCTGTTTCTCCTGGAATGGGAGAAAGGGAGGGAGGCAGGGTGGGGGTGGGTGGTCCTCCTATTAGTGCCGCTGTAGGTGGGGAATAGGGACATGGTGAGGTTCCGGAGGAAGGTGGGGAATAGGGACATGGTGAGGTTCCGGAGGAAGTCAGTCCACAGTGTTGAGTCCATGCAGTGTTATTAGTGTTGGGGGGTAAACTGGATGGGGGGGATGCTGCATGCAGTAGTGAGATGGTGGACCATGAGCCTTGTTCAGGTGTCGGTGCTATAACAAATTTACAGTGAGTGTGAGGGAGCAGAGGGAATACAGTGACTCTTATCCTGATAGAGCGGGGAAGGCTATTGATGCTTGTCCTGTATTGCTGGACATTTCTTCAGACCGCAGATACTGCACTGAGCTGGGTGGTGAGCTCAGACCATGCTCGGTGGGTCTGGTGGTACACCTCCCTCTGGGAAGAGAATGGTTCCCCTCTGTACTAGCCCATCCACCAAGACCTCCGTGCCCCTGTCGACAAACCGTTGTGCAATTGCCCCTTTTCTGCTATGCTCGGGGTAAACCGTGCAGGGCAGCTCCGTACTGAGAAAGCTCAACCATGTGCCCATTTGCGTTTTAAAGATGGCACCATTGTCAGGGATCACGGAATATCCAGGGGTATTCGGGTGATGATGTGTACCTCCAGCCATGAAGGACTCCCATTTACAAAGCTGTAGAACAAATGCTCATCCAAACCTCTCCATCATCTGACCTCACACCAATATCCCTTTTTCCCATCTTTCCTGGGAAGACAGGTTCATGTTACAGGATGCTCTCGAAGTATCTACATTTCAGCATTCTGAATCCTGGGAACACATCTTTCCATGACACTGTCTCTCAGTCCTTCTCTCTCTGTCTATACCCCAAACCCCTCCCATGTGGTGATATTTAAACTGATTTCCCCCGCCATCTTTCTCTGACAGTGATGTTCACACCCACAGCACCCCGTTATCATGGCACAGTGGAGATATGGAGCTGTAAATGGATTCGAGCTGAACATCCTGTCACTTCCAGCCCGGGCTGCAAGTTTCCCCACACTGGGCAGGGATCTAACATAGTGTTACTAAGCAATGTACTGGGGTGGGGTACACAGTCTTACATGCTGGGAAGGTAACCGCTCCTGGTTTACAGATCGATGCACTGAGGTGGTGTACACAGTCCTAAATGCTGGGAGGGTAACTGCTCCTGGTTTACCGATCAATGCACTGGGGTAGTGTACAAAATCCTACATGCTGGGAGGGTAACTGCTCCTGGTTTACAGATCAATGCACTGGGGTGGTGTACTCAGTCCTACATGCTGGGCGGGTAAGTGGTCCTTGTTTAGAGATCAATGCACTGAGGTGGGGTACGCACCTCTACATGCTGGGAGGGTAACTGCTTCAGGTGTACAGATCAATGCACTGGGGTGGGGTACACAGTCATACATGCTGGGAGGGTAACTGCCCCTCTTCTACAGATTAATTAACGGTTGATCACTGCACAGCTCGCTGTGCTGGTCAGACTAACTGGTTGAGTTTCATAGATAATGCAATGATGTAGTCTGTGCAGCTCCACATACTGCATGAATAATTCTTTCAGGTTCACACATAAGTGCACTGCTGAATTCTGCACAGCTCCCCATCCTAGACAGATATTTACTCTGGGTTTATTGATCAATGCACGGCTGTGGTCTGCACAGCTCCCCGTGCTGGACAGATATATAGCCTGAGTTATAGATCAATCCACTGCTGTGGTCTACATAGCTCCCCGTATTCCCATGTAGCAGTTTTGAAATGCCAAATGTTCCCTTCCATTTCCTGTGTAAGAGGTATGAGAGATTAAAAGATCTGCTCCAATCGCTGAGTAACAGCCTCCAATGGCTGAATGACCTCATTCTGTTTTTGTTTTAAACTCTAGATGGGCTGAAGAGCCTGCTTCAGCACTGGTGCAGTTGTGAATGGTGTTGAATATTTTGAAGCCATCAGTGAAATGCCCACTTCTGACTTTATGATGTTGGGAAAGCCATTGATTCTGCAGCTGCTGCTAGCCCTCAGTGCCTCATGGATGGCCAGTTTCCATGTACTCACCCCTTTAGAAGTATGTCCTACTTCACAGGAGGGAGTGCCACATCACACAGTGAGCAGTACGCCTAATATGATTTATCTCTCCATCCCGGAGTCTCTCAGCCTCATTTATGATGAAGGTCTACTGCCCGAAACGGTGATTTTCCTGCTCTTCGGATGCTACCTGACCTGCTGTGCTTTTCCAGGAACACTCTAATCTTGAGTATGTCAAATATGGGGCTGGGACTGTGCCTCCACCAGGACTGTGTGCTGGCTGCTCCTACAGATACTGTCAGGGACAGATCCGTCTGGGACAAGGAGTTCGGTTAGAATGTTTCCCCCAGTCTGGCTGTTGTGTATTGAAGCCTGTCCCTGCTCAGGCAGCGGTGGTCCTGTGGAGACAATTTTGGTGATGGACATTGAGGTCCTCCACCCAGAGGACGGTCTGTGTCCTTATCACCCTCAGTGCTGCCTCTGATGTGTTTCCAACACCGAGGGGAACTGACTTATCACCGAGAGGAGGGGTGGGGAGGCAGGAGATAACCATCCTCAGGCGATTTCCTTGATCATGTGTGATCTGTTACCATGACATTTCCTGGGTTCTGGAATCAATGTTGGGGAATCTCAGGGCAACTCTTTCCCAAACTATCCCATGGTGTCCCCACCGCTGGTGGGTCAGTCATGCCGGTGGAACAGGATATACCTAGGGATGGTGATGGGGCTTCATGAAGCATTATGTGGGCGGCACGGCTGCACAATGGTGAGCACTGCTGCCTCACAACGCCAGAGACCCGGGTTCAATTCCAGATGACTGACTGTGTGGAGCTTGCAAATTATCTGCGTGGCTTTCCTCCGGGTGCTCCGGTTTCCTCCCACAGTCCAAAAATGTGCAAGTTAGGTGAATTGGCCATGAGAAATTGTCCGTAGTGTTAGGTGAAGGAGTAAATGTAGTGGAATGGGTTGGGTGATTTGTTTTTCAGCGGGTCGGTGTGGACTTGTTGGGCCGAAGGGCCTGTTTCCACACTGTACGTAATCTAATATAATCTAATCTAAATTACCCATCAGGACAGATCCTGTGAGTATGACGGTGTCGGACTGTTTCCTGACTGGGAGTGCGGTGCTGGAAAAGCACAGCAGGTCAGGCAGCATTCGAGGAGCAGGGAAATGAACGTTTCAGGGATGAGGCTTGTGGGGGGAAGGGGCTGAGAAATAAATGGGAGTGGGCTGGGGTTGGGGCTGAGGGGAAGAGAGCTGGGAATGTGATAGGGAGACGTAGGTGGTGAAGAGGTGATAGATCAAAGAGGAGGGTGGAGTGGATGGGGGGGGGGAAGGTCATGGACAGGTCAAGGTGTTCCCCGGAGCGTTCTGTCCCCGACATTGTTTATGAAAGGCCGGGCGTCAGTGAATTGAACAAACGATAAGATCCCGAGGGAAGAGATCCCGTTCCAGGGAGAAGGAGACACTGTCCCGAAGGCACCTCAGGCTGTTAAAGGGGTGAATACGTTTTCCATGTGTTTGCATTTCTCCACGACACAGGATAGACCACAATTTAGACCAAAATACAGGAATTCCCAAACTCCGTTTGTCTTCAGGAAACTGGGAGAGAATCCTTCAGGACAGCAACGTTTCCACCCTCCGTATTAGGAACTGGGAAGGAGTGACCTGGGTCTGCTCTCGAGTGATCGAGTATGTGGGAATGTTCTAGAAACCATCTGTCCTTATGGATGTGTCTCTGTGTGTTTGGGGAGGGAGGGTTTCTTATGGTTTATGTCACATATTTGTCAGTAATTCTGAACTTCCCATTTGTTATTCCAGTTCCAATTATTTTAATAAATCCCTGAATACAGGGACACATTTGAAAATCTCACTGGGTCCCCGATCAAACGGGTCCCTTTGCCTCTCAGCTGATAGATAATGAGTTTGTTTTCCTTCCTCACAGTTAACGTAGTGACCATCTACATCCTGCTTTATAAAGATTGTGGATTGTCTCCATGTGTCAGACGTTACCTGGGGGCCATGGCAGCGGCGGATCTCCTGGTCATTATCCTCGACCTGATCCTGAGACACATTCGCATTGTTTATTGGGAACAGTTTAATTTCCTAAACTCCGTAACCGTGTGTAATATCCACGCCGTCCTGCTTTATGCAGCCACTGACTGTTCCGTCTGGTTCACCGTCACTTTCACCTTTGATCGGTTTGTGGCCATTTGTTGCCAGAAGCTGAAAAGTAAATATTGCAGTGAGAAAACGGCGGCTGTGGTTCTAGGAGCAGTGACTGTGCTGAGCTGTTTAAAGAACATTTCCTGGTATTTTATACTCACGGCTCGGTATTGGCTGGCGAACATCCCCTGGTTTTGTTCTGTAACAGGCGCTGTTCAATTCTCCAATGTCTGGGTCATAATCGAGTTCCTCCACCACATTCTAACCCCGGGTGTCCCATTTCTCCTGATTCTGCTATTCAATGTTCTCACCGTCAGACACATTGTAGTGACCAGCAGAGCCCGCAGGACACCCCGCGCTCACACCAATGGGGACGCTCAGTCTGACACAGAAATGAGAAACCGAAAAAAATCCTTCATTTTACTGTTTGTGATCTCGGCCAATTTCATCCTGTTATGGTCAATGTTAATGCTGTATTCTATATGGATTCGGATGTGGGTGTTTGGATATCGTTCTGTGTATCTCGATTACATTGTGCTGGAATTGGGCTTCATGTTGCAGCTCCTCAGTTGCTGCACAAACACTGCGATTTATGCCGTGACCCAGACTAAGTTCAGGCAGCAGCTGAAGAATGTGCTGAAATATCCCTTCACCCAAATCCATCCATCCATCAAATTCTCTCATTAATCAATCCATCCGTGATTTTCTCATTTCAGTTCAGTATTTCACCGATGGAGCAGCCTGTCGCTATGGTAACAGACTGAGGGTAGCGCTGGTTTGTCCAACCTTATCCCACAGGGGGGTTTCAGGGAAACATTTCAATGTTTCTCACAACTCAGGGGCCAGTGAGAAAAGGCACCATCCCACTGACTGTATCCATCATTTCCATTTGTAAACAATAAGAATGTTGATTAAAGCGTGCCGAGCAGCAGAGTGACTGACGTTGTTGTGTGTCTTTGTAATGGAGAAGCTGAGCTGGAGAGAGACAGACTCAGCCCCAAGTCCCGGTCCTCCGGGAAGGGGAGGGCACCGTGCCCTGAGCACTAGAGCTGGGTTTAACTCCCTCTGTCCCCTCCCCCCACTCCAACCTGGCCTCCCCATTTCCTCTCCACCACTCTTTCTCCACATTTCTCCCTCTCTCGCTCTGCACACTCACTCTTTTTCAGCACCTCCCCCTTTCAGTCTCCCTCGTCCTCTCCCTCACACAGACATCCCCAAACCTGGCTTCTCCACCTGCCTCAACTCTTCCCTCTCACCCTCCCACTCACTCACTCTCACTATCCTGCCGTCGCTGTCTCCCTCCCACAATTCGCAGTCTCTACTCAATTTTCCCTTCCTCCCACATCTCACCCCAATCCCCCCACATGCAGCCTCACCACCAAACCCCGCTCCTCAGTCTCTGGGTCTGAGGGAGAGGGAAGGACCAGGGAGACAGAGTGTGTCAGAGAGAGGGAGGGAGGGACAGGAGTGAGAGAGATTCATTCAGAGATAAACCTCAGGGTTACTGATTCATTATCAATAGGACCCTCCTCACACTAACTGTGTCACTATCACCCTGATCACCTCACGCTTACAAATTCAGTACGAGCTGGACACGCTCACACCTTCGGCGTCAATATCAAACTGACCCCCTCACACTTACTGCATCACTGTCACCCTGACCCCCACACACCAACTGTGTCAGCCTGACCCCTTATACTTAGTGAGGCACTATCAACCTGTTCCCCTCACACTTACTCTGTCACTATCACCCTGACACGCTCACTCTGACTGCGACACTATCGCCCTGACCCCCTCACATTTGTGGCGTCACTATCACCCTGACCCCCATGCACTTATTGCATCACTATCGCACTGAAGCCCTCACACTTATTGCATCACTATCACCCTCATCCCTCAGAGTTACTGCATCACTGTCAACTGGGCCCCTTACTGCATCACGAACAGCCTTTTCCCCTTACACTTACTGCATCACTGTAACACTGACCCCCTCACATTTACTGCGTCACTGTAACACTGACCCCTCACACTTACTGTGTCTCTAACAACCTTACCGCTCGCGCTTACTGCCTCACTATCAAACTGACACCCTCACAGTGACTGCATCACTATCACCCTGAACCGCTCACACTTACTGTCTCACTAGAACGCGAACACCCCCACACTGACTGTGTCACTATCACCCTGACCCCCTCACACTTACGGCGTCACTAATACCCTGACCCCATCACACTTACT
>NC_057717.1:15649075-15670048 GCF_004010195.1 Chiloscyllium plagiosum
TCTGGGCCTCCAGTGAATCTCCCTGTCCTAGCAATTAACTGAGTAAATATTGTAGAAATATCTGTTGTGATCCTGACAGACAACATTTCAGGGACTCCCCCCGAGGGAAAATGTGGATATTGGGTATCTCTTGGATTGTGCCATCTGTTGGAAGTGTTTCTCCATCGAGATCCTCTGATTCAGAGTCCAGAAGCTGGGATGTGTGGAAGGACAGGACTGTGTGAGCTACTGCACACCACATCTGACTGTGTCAGTCACAAAAATAAATCTTTCGGTTTGAGTCGTGCCATGGTCAGTGAGGATCAGTAATGGACGTCGGATTCCCTGTCTGGGAGAAAATCTTCCTGTTTTGCAAGATCAACATTTTAAATTTAATATTCCAATGTATCAGAACTGCCTACAGAGTCAGTGATGAACAACGGACACTAATTTACACCCAGACATCAATGAGACCCAGAAAGAGTCCTTGCTGTTTCAATAGCGCAATCACAGCGCCACAGTCAAGCAAATAAGGGGATTATTTCTCCCAAAAAAATTCAACCACACGGACAGAACGATACCATTTAGCTCCAGGAGTCTGACCACAGCTTAATAACATTCTTTGTTCTGCTTAAAAGTTACATCAAATGCAAAACATTAACTCTGCTTCTCTCTCTCTGCATAAGCTGCCAGTCTGTTTCGAATTTCCAGCAGCCACACCATTTGTGTTCATTTTAGTAACATCATCGTTAACTTTTCAGAACTGACGCAGTTTCTGCAACATCTTTTGATCCACTTAGTATTGCAAATATTGCAAATTATTCTCTGGCATGTAGTCAGTGATTCCGTTCTTGAGGTGGAAATGATCACAGATTCCCAGGTGTTTGAGTGACGTCATTTATCCTGATCTCAGTCACTCAAGCTGCTCTCCAGTCCTGAGACTGTGACCCATTGTAGATTCCTATCAGCAGAGACAGCTGCCAACATCAACCCTGCCAATCTCAATGAAATCACTTCTTATTCGCAAGCAGTACTCACCCACTTAGTCCCACTTTGTAAACAACCTCCAGTTCCAGGAATGAGTCAGTGCCCTTCTGTTCCAAACACTCTGATGGCAGCGTGTGCTTCCTTCAGGGGAGAAAACAAATTTGCACTCATCTGTGTCGATCTGTCTACCTGAGGTTCCACTAAGTGCATTAATGGAACTAACATTGGAAAACCAAACCCCTTTCCAGGTGTTTAAATCACTTCGTGCAAAAGGAAATCTGCGTTATCGGGAGCATAATCTTATTAGTGACAGTCTGTTGCACACAGCAACATGATCCTCTCACAAACACAAGCCATTGTTTTATGTTGAAATTGAAGTATTAAGCCAAAAAGGTCATGTAAACAATCTGCTGCTTGTCACTTTAATAAATGAACTTGCTGATAAGATAATGCTCAAAGTGTTATAAAGTTGAAGGTGAGAGAGAGAGAGAGAACACTCTTCTGAACTGAGAGCTTACACCTACCTGTGTACTGTATATGACTGGCCAGCAATCCCAGAGTGTACTGGGAAAGCAAACAAATATAACATTTGGTCGTGAAATATAGACCTGAGTTGGTTGCTGTTTTGACAATAATTCAAATTTAACCTATCAGTTTAAATTATACCCCAAGATTCCAAAACCCAATCGAGTATGAATTCATTGTTTTGCCAGCATCAAACCAATGAGATGAGCTAATGGGGGAATTAAAATGCAGACATTTTAAAAACTGGTCAGAGAGTAACTGCTGTCTGGGAGAGTTAACATCTTGCTCGCCAATAAATTAGGAAAGTGTCTCAATCAAAGGGTACCTTTTCATATGAAACATACTCAGAGTTAAAGAAGACAACGACGACCCAGGGAGATCCTCCGCCAGAAGCAGAAAGACACAAAAGACACGAGTCACTGTGTGGGTTTGAAATTAAATTAATGTAATTTTAATAAGTGTCTTATTGAAATAACGTATAGTTACAGAGCTGGAGGCAGATAATGAGCAGTGAAGAGAAAGGGAGGGCTTAGATTTATGAATAGTTGTTTAATATTCACTTTTCATGTTAAAAATGAATTGATGCTATTTTCTTTAAATAGTGGAATTTGTGAGTTCTCGGTCATTCAGACTTTAACAGATTACGTGGGGAGGTGAACTTTTCTGGGTGTTTGGTTTAATTAACAGAGGGTGTCATCGTCATGTTGTAACAAAAGAAACACAACAAAGAACAGTACAGCACAGGAATGGGCCCTTCAGCCCAGAATGTTGTGCTGATTGTGACACCAAATTAAACTCATCCTTTCTGCCTATCTTTGTTCCATATCCTTGCATATTCACATGCGTAACCAAAAACCCCTTCAACACCCCTCTCATATCTGCCTCCTCCACCATCTCTGGCAGCATGTTCCAGATTCCGACCACTCTCTGTGGAAAATATACTACCCCTCACATCTCCTTTGAGCTCTCCCCCTCTCACCGTAAATGCACATTCTCTAGTAAAGATATTTCAACTCTGGTAAAACGTTTTGACCGTCAACCCTGTGCATCTCATGGCGCTGCGCTGACTGTCCCTAATTAGGTCATTCTTTACCAAATGTGCATAAATCCTATCCGTAAGAATTCTGTCCAAAGCTTCCCAACCACTGAGCTGAGACTCACCAGGCCATAATTTCCTAGATTGTCCCTATTTCCTTTCTTGAAGAGAGGAAAACTATAAGCTACTCACCAGTCCTCTGCGACCTTTCCAGTGGCTAGCGAGGATTCAAAAATCAAGGCCAAGACCCCAAAAATCTCCTGTCTTGCCTTTCTCAATAACCTGGGGTAGCTACCATCGGTTCCTCGGGATTAATCCATTTTAATGCTCTTCAAGAAATCTTACGCTTCTTTCTCGGCCTCAAAAATGCCCGAGCACATTAGCATGCTCCACACAAAACTCATTATCCTCTATATCCTGTTTCTGGGTGAATGCCGATGCAAAGTGATTATTTAGGATCTCGTCCACTTCCACTGATTTCAAGCACAAGTTCCTTCCTTTAGTCTTGACTGGCCTGACCTTCTTCCTAGTTATGTGGAAGCTCTGGAAAGGGTACAGAAGAGATTTACTGGGATATGGCCTGCTATGAAAGGAAGGTCTTACGAGTAAAGGCTGAGGGAATGGAGGTTGTTTTAGTTGGAGAGAAGAAGGTCGAGAGGTGACTTAATTGCCGGCAACAGTAGTAGAATCGCCGACGTAAAGGGCATTTAAATGGGCATTGAACATACATATGGGTAATATTGGTAGGATGTAGGTTAGATAGGCATCAGATTATTTTCACAGGTCGGTGCAACATTGAGGGGCAAAAGGCCTGTACTGCACTGTAACGATCCATGTTCATATCATCTTGTGGGTAATTCTCTCCAGAACGATTTGGAATTCACTTTAACCCAACTGCGAAGGGCATGCCCCTCCTTGCTCTGCTCTTTCCCTGTTCTAGTTCCTTCCAGCTTTTGTCTTTTTTACATTCCTCACATGCCATGTCAAATTCTAGCTTCCCAAACCTTGCATAGGCTTGTTTTTTTTTTACCCCTTTTGACTAAATTCCCAGCCTCCCTTGTTATCCAAGGGGCCCTTACATTGCCAGCCTTATCCCTCCTCATGACTGGAACATGCTGATCGTAAACTCCGATCAGCAAGCCTTTAACTAACTCCCACGTGCCCAATGTGGCATTGTCTGATGACAGCTCCTCCCAATAAACACTCCCTAGCTCCTTCCTAATACTGACATCATTTGCAATCCCACAATTTAGAAACATCCCATTTATTCGTAGCTGCCTTAAGAAAAAACTTAAGTTGTGATCACTGTTTCCAAAATGGTCTCCCACTGAAAGGTCAGTCACCTGGCCAGGCTCATTCAGCAATATAAGGTCCACTATGGCCCCTCCCCCTTCTTTACATTACTATTTCAAGAAACCCTCTTGGATACACTTAACGAACTCTGCACCTTCTCAGCCTATTGCTCTAAAGTAGTGCCAGCAAATGGTGGGGAAGTTAAAGTCACTTTGAGAACTCTGTTGTTATTGTCTTTTTCCATAATCTGCCGAGATATTTGTACCTCGAGGTATCGTTGGCAGATTGAGGGTCCTTTAGGATAATCCCATCAACTGCATCCTTCTTATCCACTTTGCCTCAGTGGGCGAGCCCCTCCAGTATGTCCTGAGTGCAGACGTAACATTCACCCGATTGGTAATGCAACCCCTCCACCTCTTTTACCCTCCTCTCCTTCTCGTCTGAAACAATGAAACCCTGGAATATTGAGCAGCCAGTCCTGTCCTTCTCCGAACCAAATCTCTGGAATGGCCACAATATCGGATCTGAGCTTAACTACCTTAGCTATGTTGCGCCTTGTGTTGAAATTAACACAATAAGTCCATTCGTACTATGGTGTTCATTTCTCTGTATTTCCTTTCTGACTGACTCGTATACATCCTCCGACCTTCCTTACCCCCCACGTGCTGCCCTGCTACTGTGATTCCCAGGACCTTGCCATTCTAGGTTAAATCCTTCGCTTGTAGCAGAAGCAAGCCTCCCTTTGAAGATATCAGTTCCCCTCTAATTCAGGTCACCCCTGCTCCAGAAGAGGTCCCAATGATTCAAGATCCTGAAGCTCTGCCCCTTTACCAGCTCTTCAGCCATGCATTCATCTCTGCTATCTTTCAAATCCTTGTCTCACAAGCACATGGGACTGGTGGTAATGCAATGATTACTACCCTCAAGGTCCTGCTTTTCATTCGTTCCCTACTTCCTGTGCTTACTCCTCAGGATCTCATCCCTCTTTCTACCCGTGTCGTTGGTAGCACTGTGCATCATGACCTCTGGCCTCCCATTCTCCCAATTCAGAATTTCAAGCAAATGCTCAGAGATGTCCTTGACCCAGGCAACAAGGAAACAACACCCCATCCTGGAGTCTCGGACGCAGCCACAGTAACACCTGTCTATGCCCCCAACTAGTGGCTCTCCTCCCATTTTCGCTCCCTTGGATTTTGCCCGACCTTGTTCTACAGCAGTCAGTTATAGAGTCATAGAGTCCTACAGCCCAGAGAGAGGCCCTAGGGGCCAGACTGATCCCTGGCAACCATAATGTCCATCCATGGTAACCCCATTTCCCTGTCCATGCCCCATATCCTTCTAATCCTTTTCTATCCACGTATTTGTCCAAATGCTTTTTAAATGTTAATATACCTGCCTCAGCCACTTCCACCGACAGCTCATTCCGTATGAGAATCAGCATCTGTGTTAAAAAGTTGCTCCTAACGTTCCCTTTTATTCTTTCCCCTCTAACCTTAAACTGATGTCCTCTAGTCCTCAATTCTTCAACCCTGGGAAAAAGACTGAATGCATTCACCCTATCCATGCCTCTCATGATCATATACATTTCTATAAGATCTCCCTTATGCCTCCTGTGCTCTGAAAAAAATGTCCCAGCTTGTCCAACCTCTCCCGATAACTCAGGCCATTGAGTTGTGGTGCTATAGACCTGGCTACCGCTGTGCTACTCCCCTGAGAAGATATCCCCAACAATACACCAGCTCTCTCTCCTTAAACATCCCGCATCCAACCCCATCTTTGTCCCCTGTACGATCCTCAGTGTCCTGCTGTTGCTCCAACCCAACCACGCGGACACCCACCTACCTGATGGAACCTGGATGCTTGGGCAGGACAAGATCATGGGTGTTTTTAAACGCAGTGAATGGAATTCTGAAATTATATTTGGACTGAATGTAATGTAGAGCAGCGTGAAATGGAGGTGGATGACCTACGTGACTTGCTGTAAGGATACTGACAGTAGAATCTGAGGTGATCATGAGTATATGGAGGTAGAATGTGGGTGACAAGCTGGGACTGTGTTGGAGTAGTCATGGTGAGAGGGAACAAATGCTGGATGGAGGGTTTCAGTAGCTGACGGCCTGACACTGAGGTGAGCCATCCGAAACTGAGCAAGTGGCCACCATCTAATAGGACAGAGAAACTGATCCATCAGCCTGAAACTGACTGACCACGTGGCTGTCAATGAATCCAATACAAGTGAATGGAAACATTGCTCAGAGCTTGTTTCTGTAACATTCAACACAACCAGGAAGTAGAAAGTGAATAATTAGCTGAAAACAAGGCCACTGCTCTATTAGAGTCAAAATCTTCAATGTTCAGTCACTGAATATTCTAACGTGCAGAAAGGAATTTCCCAGAATCACAGCAGAAGGAAAAAACAAGCTTGGCAGAGACAGAATGAAGCCACCGCCTGCATCACAACAGCTCAGAACAAAGAGGCTGAATTCTCAACCAACTGACAAGCAATACAGATACTTTCAGAGTAACAGATCGAGTTCAGAATTATTCAGGAATCCGACTTACCAGATACACTGGTCGGTGGTGTGTGCCAGAAATCCATGAAATAGCTTTGTCATGTGTCGTTTTTTCGTTGAGAAATGATTCTTTGTTTTCGCTAAGAAGAGCAGATGTGTAGTTCACCGATCACTAGATTTACAGACAAAGGAAACCTGATCAAGGACTCACAGGTCAATTACACTGTTAGTGACAGTCCATCACACACAGCAGCCTGTTACACAGAGAACAGAACAGATTCTAGTTTAACAGAGACACTCTCACAATGAACATCTGCTGGTTGAATAAAAATGTCACCTGTTTGAAAATAAGGAACATATCACCAATACAGCGAGACTTTTAAACTGCCCAATGTATCTGTGGAGTTTTTAACCAATTCAGTGATCACTGTTTCTATGTATTTTAAAGCTATTTTGAGCAGGGTATGTATCGTGCGTCGGTGTGGACTTTCTGGACCAGGCGCCTGTTTCCATACTGGAGGGATTCTATTCAATACAATTGTCAACCTGTCCCACAGCAGGATGAGTAAGGCCCGAGGGGACTCTGTACCGGACAGGGGTTGTGTCCCACAGAGGATGGGTAAGGCCCGAGGGGACTCTGTACCGGACAGGGGTTGTGTCCCACAGCAGGATGGGTAAGGCCCGAGGGGACTCTGCACCAGACAGGGGTTGTGTCCCACAGCAGGATGGGTAGGGCCGAGGGGACTCTGTAACGGGCAGGGGTTGTGTCCCACAGCAGGATGAGAAAGGCCCGAGGGGAGTCTGTAACGGGCAGGGGTTGTGTCCCACAGCAGGATGGGTAAGGCCTGAGGGGACTCTGTACCGGGCAGGGGTTGTGTCCCACAGCAGGATGAGTAAGGTCCGAGGGGACTCTGTACCGGGCAGGGGTTGTGTCCCACAGCAGGATGGGTAAGGCCCGAGGGGAGTCTGTACCGGGAAATGGTCGTGACCATGTGCTGTTCTATTATTAGATTATTTTTTTTTCTTTTTCATTCCCTGTAATCCATTTTGCACTCCCTGAAACATCAACTGTGTTTCTCCTTCCACATATATCAGTGATTAATGCCAAAGCCCTGTTGCCTGTGGAGAGGGTGATGTTTGACTTTCTTGTACAGCTGCAGTTTGTGTGGTGAAGGTGCTTCCACAATGTGGTTGGGTAAGAGACATTACAGAGTATTCATTACAGCAACAGTGATGATTTGAAGATAATGTCCAAATCAAGAACAGTTTGTAGTTTTATTATCATGCTTATAATTTCACAAAAATACTGTTGAGAACTTTAAATATAAGGCCAGAGATGGAGATTTTAGGTCAGGTGACCAAAAGCATTGCCAAAAAGCAGGTTTTGAGGGATGTCAGGGTGGAAAGCAGACCTGTGAGGTTTGTCTGCAAATTCCAGACCACGTTGCTTTAGTAACTGTAGAATCAGCCACACAGTTGAAGTAATGAATTAACAAATCGTTGGGAGACTCGAAGAAAATGGGTTATCGAGGTCTCAAAGGATGTGTGGTGCAGGGAGCTAGGGATGATAACAGCCAGGAATCAAATCAAGAATGAGAATTTTAAATTGTTGTTGCTTATGAATAGGAGCCTTTTGACGGATGAACATGTTTGGGGAGAAGTGAGCACGTGGGCGATAGAGCTTGCAATATTTCTTGAGATTACAGGGAGGTTGAATTTGGGAAGCTGGCCAGGAGTGTGTTTGGATAGTTAAGTCTGGAGATAACACACGATGGATGAGAGTTTCAGCATATGAACTGAGATGAGGGTGGAAACAGCTAGAAATAGTGGTGTTGGAGTGGGACCGGGCTGTCACTCTCACCTCACCTCTGGGATTCAGCTGGTTGTCAGATTGTGAATCAGTGCTGTAACACAATCGGGAGCTGAGTGGCCCTGGTGGTGCCTAAAATGAGTGTCGCTCAGCTGGCTGTTGCTGAGCAACTGCTGCTTGATAGCCCTGCTGATGACATCTTTCATCACTTTAAAGCTGATCGAGTGTGGACTGACAGAGGAAAATTGCCTGGGCTGGATTGCCCTGTGTTGTTGTGTTGAACATCCCTGGGCAATGTTCCACATTGTCGGTCGATGCCAGTGCTGGAGCGGTACGTGGTTTGGTGGGTGGCAAGTTCTGGAGCACAAGCCATCAGTATTATTGCCAGAATGTTAGCAGGACCAATAGCCTTTACATTACTTAACCATTTATCGATATTGTTCGAACTAAATTGAACTGGCTTAAAGCTCACATCTGTGATGTTAGGAACCACTGGAGAATGCTGAGATGGAGCATCTCACTTTGCATCTGGCTGCAGATTGCTATAAATGCTGTCATCTTATCTTTTGCATGGATGTGTGAAACCCCTCAATCAGTAAGGGTGGGGATATCTGTGGTGCTTCCTGCAACGAGTTGTTTATTGTCCATTACCATTCACAACTGGGTGTGGCAGAACTGCAGAGCTCTGATCTGATCCATTGGTTGTAGGATCAACTAACTCTGTTGCTTGCTGCTGATGCTGTTTGATTATGCAGATAGTCCGGCTTGGTAGCTTCACCAGGTTGGCACTTCATTTTTAGGTCTGCCTGGTGCTGCTCATGGCATGCCCTCCTTTCCTGACCATTGTAATGGGTGAGTGCGGGATTTACAAACCCATGAGATTACAGATTGTGCTGGAGTACAGTTCTGCTGCTGTTGTTATCCCACAGTGCCTCAGAGAGATCCAGTTTGAGTTCGTACATCTGTCCCATTTAGCACGGTGATAGTACCACTCAGCACAATGAAGGTTTTTCTCAAATTTAAGGTGAGGCTTTGTCTCCAAAACGACTGTGGGATGGTCGCGCTTACCGATACTGTCATGGACAGATGCGTTTGCAGCTGGCAGATTCATACTGATAAGATCTAGTATGTTTTTCCCTCTTGCTGGTTCCGTTACCGCCTGCTGCACACCCAGTTGAGCAGCTATGTCCTTGAGGACCCGACCAGCTCAGTCAGTAATCCTGCTGCTGAGCTATTCTTGGTAGTGGACATTGAAATCCTGTACCCAGAGTAGGTTTGTCACCATTTTATTGCCTCAGTGCTTCCTCCAAGTGTTGTTCAATATGGAGAAGCACTGATTCATCAGCTGTGGGAGCACGGTACATGGTAATCAGCAGGAGCCATGAGACTTTCTGGTGTCCAAAGTCAATGCTGAGTACTGCCAGGGCAAATATTTCCTGTGTGTACACTACTGTGCCATCACCTCTGCCTGGTCTGTCCTGCTGGGGTGACAGGACATATCCAGAGATTTCACGAGAAACTGAAGACTGCAGAAACTGGAGATCAGAGTCGAGAGTGTGGTGCTGGAAAAAAAAACAGCAGGTCAGGCTGATGAAGGGCTTAGGCTCGAAGCGTCGATTCTCCTGCTCTTCGGAAGCTGCCTGACCTGTTGTGCTTTTCCATCATCACACTCTCTATCGAGGGATGGTGATGGTGGTGTCTGGCCATTATCTGTAAGGAATTACTCTGTGAGTATGACTATGTCAGGCTGTTCGTTAACTAGTCTGTGAGACAGCTCGCCACGTTTTGGCACAAATAAAACAAATGTTAGTGAGCAGGATGCTGCAGAGTCGAGACGACTGATTCTGTGGTTGTATTTCCCAACCAGTTTCATGCCTTTGTTGAATCTTTGCAGTGATTAGTACAGTAAGTAGCTTGTTGGGCGACTGTCAGGTTGGCAGGATTTTTTCTGCCATTGACAATAGTTCCATGGAGATCAGGAGATTCCTAATTCAGTTATTTTTCCTTGAATTCAGATTCCATCATCTGCCAAGCTGGGATTCAAACAAGGACTTCAGTTGTACATTTTAATATTTCTGGATAAAAGTTAAATACATTAGGTTTGTTCACTCATTTTAAATATCACTAACCCTGGTTTTGTTTCTTTGTAAAACACTGTCCATCATCCTGTCTCCTTCATCCTTCCCTCCAACAAGAGCAAGGAGCACATTGAGTTTCTCTGTTACTAAGACTGAGACAATCCGTTCAGCTGCCTCTGCTGCTTCCCTCCCTCCCACTAGCCCACCGAGACAAACTGCCTCACGTGGTGTTCCTGATTTTTGTCCCAAACTTACGTCTTTCTCCAGTCTCTTGTCAAGCCTTATCAGAGCTCATCTTGATCTTTTACTAGTCTCGCTAAACTACAGACATTCCTACTCTGTTTCCTCCTCATCACTCCCCTCACCAATTCACAGATATTGTTCCTTGTTCTGTCTGTCTGTCTTTTCTGATTATGTCCTTCTCATCCATTCTGCAAAAACACTAACATTTGATCTCACCATCATTTGTAAATCCTGCTCCATCTCCACTCTCCGTTTCCTTTCTGAATTCCTTGTATTTGGTGTCCCTCAAGGATCTATCCTTGTTCTCTCCTGTATCTCACCTACATACTGCCCAGATGTGAGATCGTTCAAAAGCACTGTGTGAGGTTTCACATGTACACTGACAATGCCCAGCTCTCCCTCCCCATCATCCCTCTCCATTGCTGCACTGTTGCTAAGTTATCAAACTGCTTATCACGCTCCCATTACTCGATTAGCTGCAATTTCTTCCAATGAAACATTGTAATGGGTAACCTCTTTACCTTCAGTTGCTAATACAAATTACTTTCCCTTACTGCTGAGCCCCTCCCTCTCCCTGGGAATTGTTTGAGGCAGAACTACACTCTTCACAATATTGCTCTCATATCTGACCCCAAGGTGACCTTCTGACCTGACATCTACACAATCACAAACACCAGGAATTCCAATCTCTAAAATGTTGCTTATCTCCACCTCACCCCAGCTCCATTGCTACTGAAACCCCATACCCATGTCTGTGTTGCCTTAAACTTGATGAATCTGAAACAGAACCTTTGATTTCGTGACTGACCCAGAATCTGCTTGCTTTCTATGTTTCCTGCACAATTACCCCCTGGTCCCTTTGTAGTGTAGCTTTTTCCACCATTTAAATAGACCTCTGTTCTTTTATTATTACTCTAAAATGTCCAACTTCCCGTTTTCCCAAATTATACTCCATCTGGCAACTTGTTGCCCCCTTCTCCTGTGCATTTCTTTCTCTTCACAATCCTCTTAGAACTTTACAGTTATGCCTTTTCTAGGAGTTCCCCGCGCCCCCACCCCGCCATTCTTCTAAACATTTACTGGGAGGACTGGGCAGTGTGAAACATGCAGAGTTGCTCTGTTATTAGAGATACTCTATGGGAGGAACTTGCTGCCCATTGGTCAGAATCGAGGCAACTTGCCCATCAAGCTGCATGAGCCTTTCACACCCATGTCTTATTAATGAGGTACAGCGGCAGCACGGAAGGAAAAAAAAAGCAAATCCTGCTCTCCACATCTCACTGACTCTTGGAATATTCTGCCCCATGTGTCAAAGATCTGCCCTGTTCAGTCACATGAAGTTTCAAGGTGGAAACTCCTAGAAACCCACATAGATTTCCCCCTGAACTAACTGCTGACCTCCTCAAGGGATAATGTGTCCAGTCATCCTGGCCCAGGAGGAGGGGATGGTGTGAGTTTCTAACCTGAACTGACAGTGATGGATTTTCTAACTTGTATTACAGGATACTACAGGTGGACATTCAGATAGTAATCTCAGTCATTGTAACACCTAACTCTGATTGGATTAGTTAGTTCATCAGGACCTGGATATTTGCATTGTGTGTGAGTATTGTATTCCATCTGAATCCCATTTGCTGCATAAAAGTTCTCCTTTGAATCTTCCCAAACCTTTAATGTGTGTCCTGTATTTCCTTGTATAATGAGCTGATGGGTGTAAGGTTTATTATTATAACGTGTAACTTTTCCAAACCCCTCTGTCACAGCTCCCCTCAATTTCCTTTGCTACAAGGAGAACAATCTTAGTTTCCCCAAACTCCTGATTCCTCAATGTCTGTTTGCTCTCTATAAGCACACATCAGGATTGTGTTGGAGCAGGCTCCACTTGCCTGCATCAGTGCAGCCCCCAACACTATTAAAGAACGTGAACATCCTCCAGGACAAAGCATTGTGCCTGAGTGGTGTCCCATCCACTACCTTCAGCATTCCCTCTCCCCATCCTAGAGACACAGTGGCATCGCTGTGTAAAAGGTAAAGGCAACATTGTCCTACCAGACCATAGGGCTGCTCTCTCATTAGGGAGGAAACTGGAGCCCCTGGAAGAAACCCATGGTGACACTGGGAGAATGTGCAAGTCCTACAGAGACAGTTGTCCAAAGCTGGAATCGAACCTGGGGCCCTGGCAGCAGTGCTAATCACTAAGCCACTGTGTCACCCTAAAATTGTAATTTGATTCACAACTACCACTTCCTCTGATAGTTCATTCCACACACAAACCATTATCTGAACAAAAAAAAAATCCCGAACGCCTTTTTAAAACTGTTCTGCTGTCACCTTAAAAGTTATGTACCCAGTCTTGAATCGCGTCCCTTCCTGTAAAGGACACCTGCTGTTCACATTACTGATACCACCCCTCCATGATTTGAGAAACGTCTAATAAGATCACTCCTCAGCTTCCTGCGCGCCAGTGAAAGAAGTCGCAGCCTATCCAGCCTCTGCTTATAATTCAAACTATCCATTCCCATCAAATCCTGGTAAATCTCTTCTGAATCCGCTCCAACTACATAATGTCCTCCCGATATCAGCATGACCAGAACTGGACACGGAATTCCAGAAAAGGCGTCCCCAACATCCAAAATAATGTCCCAACTCTTATGCTCGAAGGTCTGAGCACTGAAGGCAAGTGTGCTAAGCACCTTCTTAACCACCCTATCTGCATGTGACAGACTTGAAAGACCCGAACCTCTCGGCCTCTTTGTTCCATATCACTACTTGAGGCCCTGTTTTTAATTAGTGTCAGTCTGCCCTGCTTTGTTTTATCAAGATGTAATATTTTGCATTTATTCCAATCCAAAAATCCCAAAAAACCCTGGGCATTAAAGACAGTAGGAGTATACTTAAGAGGGAAATCAGGAGGGAAAAAGGGGACATGACATAGCTTTGGAAAATAGGGTTATGAATAATCCCAAGGGTGTTTAAAAATACATTAAGAACAAAAGGGTAACTCTAGAGAGAGTAGGGCTCCTCAAAGATCTGCAATGCAGCCTATGCGTGAAGCCGCAGGAGATGGGAGAGATACTAACTGAATATTTTGCATCAGTGTGTACTGTGGAGAAGGAAATGGGCAATATAGAATGTGGGGAAATAGATGTGGACATGTTGAATATGTCCATCCTACAAAGGAGGACGTGCTGGGTGTCTTGTAACCCGTAAAGCTTGGTTAATCCCCAGCACCTGATCAGGTGTACCCTAGAACTCTGTGGGAAGCTGGAAATGTGGTTGCTGGGCGTCTTGCTGAGATATTTGCATCATCGATTATCACAGCTGAGGTGCCGAAAGACTAGAGGTTGGTTAACGTGGTGGCGCTATTTAAGAAAGGTGGTAAGTACAAGCCAAGGAACTATCGACCGATAAGCCTGACATTGATGCTGGGCAAGTTGTTGGAGGGAATCCTGAGGAACAAGATGCGCGTGTATTCTGAAAAGCAATGACTGATTAGTGATAGTCAGCATGACGATGTGCGTCGGAAATCATGTCTCACAAACTTGATTGAGTGATTTGAAGATGTATCAAAGAGGACTGATGCGAGCAGAGAGATGGACATGATTGATGGAATTCAGTAAGGCGCTCGACAAGGTTCCCCATGGAAGACTGGTTAGCAAGGTTAGATCTCATGGAATACACGGAGAACTAGCCGTTTGGATACAGAACTGGCTCAAATGTAGAAGGCAAGGTGGTGGTGGAGGGTTGTTCTTCAGATTGGAGGCATGTGACCAGTGGAATGCCGCAAGGATCAGTGCTGGGTCCACTACTTTTCGTCGTTTATATATGTGATTTAGATATACACATAGGAGGTATAGTTAGTAAGTTGGCAGATGACACAAAAATTGGAGGTATAGTGGACAGCGAAGAGGGTTACCTCAGATTACAACAGGATGTTGTTCAGATGGGTGAGAAGTGGCAGATGGAGTTTCATTCAGATAAATGTGATATGCTGCATTTTGGAAAAGCAAATTTTAACAGGACTGATACACTTAGTGGCAAATTCCGAGATAGTGTTGATGAACAAAGATATCTTGCAGTGCAGGTTCATATTTCCATGAACATAGAGTTGCAGGTAGATAGGATATTAAAGAAAGCGTTTGGAATACATTCCTTTATTGATCAGAGCATTGAGTATAGAAGTTGGAAGGTCATGTACAGGACATTGGTTCTTTTGGAATATTGTGTGCAATTCTATTCTCCACCAATCGGAAGGATGTTGTGAAACATGAAAGGGTTCAACAAAGATTTGCAAGGATATTGCGAGGGTTTGAGCTGCAGGAAGAGAGCAAAAAGGCTGGGGCTTTCTTTCCCTGGAACATCAGAGACTGAGGAGTGACCTCCGGAGAGGTTGATAAAATCATTGGTAGCATGGATAGGGTAAACAGACAAGGCCTTTTCCCTGAGTAGGTGAGACCAGAAATAGAGAGCATAGGTTGAGGGTGAGAGGGGAAAGATATAAAAGGGAACTAAGGAGCAACTTTTTCACGCAGAGAGTGGTCCGTGTATGGAATAAGCTGCCAGAAGAAGTGGTGGAGGCTGACAATTAAAGCATTTTAAAGGAATTTGGATACTTGACATGAATCGGAAAGATTTAGCGGGATATGGCCCAGGTGCTGGCAAGTGGGATAAGATTAGGTTCGGATATCTGATCGGGTGGGACAAATTTTACCGTAAGGTTCTGTTTAGTGCTGTTTATCTGTGACTCACAGCTCAGTGGGTTTCAGTCTCTTCAAAGATAAATCTTAGTCTGTTTTATTTTAGTAAAGCTACAACATTCAGTAGGGCGACGGTTTATATCTTTAAATACACATCTTATGATACTTTGATTAAGTTTTTTAATATAAAATATTGGTACTAATTTATTCTAGAGTAGTGTTTTGTAAAGCTGTAAGACTATGTGCCTTTTTCTGGGTGTGTTAAGGTGCAGAGATGGCCATTCGTACAGTGATGTGCTTTTCCTGTTGGAGTTAGGAGATTAAGAAAAGTTTCAATGATCCTGGTTGTCTGCAGGAAGTGAGGATGCAAATCCTGTAGGATTTCATGGATCAGATGGAGCGATGGTTAAAGGTAATTAAGAATTGACAGGAGCCGGGGGGTGTGTGATAGGTGGCAGTTTCAGAAAGGTAAGAAAACTGCCGATCCAGTCAGGTAGATGGGTTTCCTCTCGGAAAGGGAGGAGTGGAGGGCAAGTAGTGTAGGAGTCTCCTGTGGTTATTTCCATCTCAAACAAGTATACTGTTTTGGAAAGTGTCGGGGGTCACAGACTCTCAGGGAAATATCGCACTGACAGCCAAGTTCCTAGTGTAATGTGAGGTATATCAGGTTCCACGCGATCGATGGTGATAGGGGGCTCTCTCGTCTGCAGCACAGACTGCGGTTTCTGTAGCTAACAGTGAGACATCAGAATGGGGTGGAGCCTCCGTACTGTCTGGGTGAAGGAAGGGTGCAGGATATTCTGAAAGGGGAGAATGATCAGTGGAAGGTCGCTGTACATTGGTACCAATAACATAAGAGAAAAGGATGAAGTCCTGATGAGAGAATATAGCAAATTAGCCTGGGGGATAATAAGCAGGTCCTTGTGGGTAGTAATATCTGGATTACTCCCGGTGCCACATGCTAGTGAGAGTAGGAATGGCAGGGTAGAGCAGATGAATGCGTGGCCAAGAATCTGATACAGGGGAGAAGGATTCACATTTTTGGATTATTGGAATCTCTGCTGGGGTAGAATTGACGTACATAAGAAGGATGGATTACACCTGAATTGGAAGGTGTCTAATATCCAAGCAGGGAGATTTGCTAGTGCTACTCGGGAGGCATTAAGCCAGTGAGGGAGTGAGGGTAAACCTAAAGAGATAGTGAGAAAGGAGGTAAGTCTGAAGCTGGTACAGTTAAGAAGTTAGACAGGCAACGGCAAGGCACAGAATGAGGTAGGACTGACAAGGTACAATAGAAAATAGGTGCAGGAATAGGCCATTCTGCCCTTTGAGTCAGCACCACCATTCATTATGATCATGGCTGATCGTCCACAATCAGTATCCTGTTCCTATCTTATCTCCGTAATACTTGATTCCATTATCTTTAACAGCTCTAATGATCTCTTTCTTGAAAGTAACCAGAGACTTGGCCTCCACTGCCTTCTGGGGCAGTGCATTCCATGTGTCTCCTACTCTCTGGGTGAAGATATTTCTCCTCAACTCTGTTCTAAATGGCCTTTCCCTTATTTTTGAACTGTGTCCTCTGGTTCTGGACTCAACCATCCGTGGAAACATGCTTCCTGCCTCCAGAGTGTCCAATCCTTTAATAATCTTGTAAGTCTCAATCAGATCCTCTCTCATTCTTCTAAACTCAAGTGTATACAAGGTCAGTCGCTCCAATCTTTCAACATATGATCATTCCGCCATTCCGGGAATTGACCTCATGAACCTACCCAACACTCCCTCAATAGCCACAATGCTCTTCCTCAAATGTGGAGACCAAAACTGCACACAATACTCCTTACCAGGGCCCTGTACAGCTGCAGGACATCTTTGCTCCGATACTCAATTCCTCTTGTTATGACGGCCAGCATACAGTGAGCTTTCTTCACTACCTGCTGTACCTGCATGCTTGCTTTCATTGACTGATGTACAAGAATATCTAGATCTCGTTGTACTTCCCCTTTACCAAACTTAACTCCTTTTAGATAGTAATCTGCCTTCCTGTTCTTGCCTCCAAAGCGGATAACCACACAGTTATCCACATTAAACTGCATCTGGTATGCATCCGTCCACTCACCTACCCTGTCCAAGTTAACCTGTATTCTCATAACATCCTCTTCACATTTCACCCTGCCATCCAGCTTTGTGTCATCAGCAAATTTGCTAATATTACTTTTAATATATTCATCTATATTATTAATGTATATGGGAAACAGCTGCGGTCCCAGCACCCCACTAGTCACTGCCTGCCATTCCGAAAGGAAGCGTTTATCACTCCTCTTTTCCTCCTGTCAGCCAGCCAATTTTCAATCCAAGTCAGTATATTCCCCTTTGTAAATCCATGCTGCCTCTGACGAATCCTATTACTGCTATCCAAATGAGCCATAATTTCATCTTTTATAGTTGCCTTCAGCATCTTTCTCACCACTGACATCAGGCTAACCGGTCTATAATTCCTTGATTTCTCTCTCCCACCTCTCTTGAAAAGTGGGACAACATGAGCCAACCTCCAATCTGACTCGACATCTCCTGATTCTGTGTCTCCCCCTTCGCAAGGGGCAGAACGTCATCCCTCACCAACAGGGCCATCCCAACCCCTCTGCCCATCAGTCTGTCCTTTTGATAGCACTGCACTGCATTTATTTCAATGCAAGAGGGTTGACAGGGAACGCAGATGAGCTTAAGATATGGTTTTGAAAATGGGACTGGGATATAGTGGGTATTTACAGAAACGTGGCTTAGGTTGAAAAGGACAGGGCGCTTAATGTTCCAGGGAATAAATGTAAGAGGAAGGATAGAAAGGGGGATAAGGGAGAAGGTGGAATGGTGTTTTTGATTAGGGATAACATTATTGTTGTGCTTAGGGAGGATATTCATGGGAGTTCGCCCGGTGAACTTACTTGGGTGGAACTGGCAAATAAGAACAGGATGATCACCTTATTGAGGTTATCTGTGTGGGTTTCGTCCGGGTGCTCTGGTTTCCTCCTACAGTTCAAAGATGTGCAGTTTGGGTGGATAATCCAGGCTGAATTACCCATATTGTTCAGGGATGTGCATGTTGGGTGGATTGGCCATGAGAAATTGTCTAGAGTATTCAGGGATGTGCAGGTTGGGTAGATTGGCCATGTGAAATTACCCATAGTTTTCAGGGATATGCAGGTTGGGTGGATTGGCCATGGGAAATTGCCTACAGTGTTCAGGAATGTGCAGGCTAGGGGGATTGGCCATGGGAAATGCAGCATTACCGGGGTAAGGTAGGAGGATCTAAGGGTCAGTGTGGATGTGATGGGCCGAATGGCCTGCTTCCACACTTGGGATTCTCTGACGATAATTCTACTAGTTTTAAAATAGTTGCAGAAAATAATAGACCAGATCTAAAAGTTGGTGTTCTAAATTGAACAAAGGTGAATTTTGACAGTACAAGGCGAGAACTTTCAATATTTCTTTGCAACCCCCAGGTAAAGGGACGGCTGGAAAGTGGGAACATAAGAACAGAAGCAGGAGTAGGCCATCTGGCCCCTCAAGCCTGCACTGCTATTCAATAAGGCCAGGGCTGATCTTTTCATGGCCTCAGCTCCACTTTCCTGCTCTCTCACCATAACCCTTAATTCCTTTCCTGTTCACAAATCTATCTTTTGCCTTTAAGGCATTCAAGTTGATAACGTTAACTGCTACACTCAGCAGGGAATTCCACAGATTCATAACCCTTTAGCTGAAGAACTTCCTCCTCAACTCTGTCCTAAATCAGATACCTCCTATTTTGACGCTATGCTCTCTAGGTTGACCCCCCCCCTCCCATTGGAAATAACCTTCCTGCTTCCATCTTATCTATTCCCTTCTTACTTTTAGTTTTTCCAATACAACCTCCCATTCTTCTAAATTCCGACAAGTATAGTCCCACTCTATTCAGTCTCTCCACATGCACCAACCCTCTCCACTCCCGACTCAAACTAGTGACCCTCCTCTGCACCCCCTCCAGTGCCAGTACATCCTTGCTAAAGTAAGGAGATCAAACCTGTACACAGTACTCCAGGTGTGGCCTCAACAGCATCCTGTACAGTTGCAGCATAACCATCCCTCTAGCAAGGGAGGTCAATAGACCCTTCACCATCTCTTTTAGTCCCCTGGGATGCATTCATCACGGCCAGGAGACCCGTGTACTTTTGGGCTGTTATCTTTCCCAACACTGCCTCTTTACTGAGAATGACTGTTTCTATGTCCTCATATCAAACCTGTACACAGTACTCCAGGTGTGGCCTCAACAGCACCCTGTACAGTTGCAGCATAACCATCCCTCTAGCAAGGGAGGTCAATAGACCCTTCACCATCTCTTTTAGTCCGCTGGGATGCATTCCATCACGGCCAGGAGACCCGTGTACTTTTGGGCTGTTATCTTTCCCAACACTGCCTCTTTACTGAGAATGACTGTTTCTATGTCCTCATCTGCCATTGCCTCCATAGGCCTCTGAAAATGTGACAACAAGAGTACATAGACAGTATGTTCCTGTTCAGGCCAAGTCTGGTAGGTGCAGAGAATGCTATGTGTCTAGAGAAATTGAAGGTCTGGTCAAAAAGCTGAATAAGGGATATGGCAGGTACAGACAGCTGGGTTTGAGTGAATCCTTCGGAGTATAGGGGCAGTAGGAGTACACTTGAGGGAAAACAGGAGGGCAAAAACGGTACATGAGATTTTAAGGACAATCCAAAAAAATTCTACAAAACACCTAAGGACAAAAGAGTAACCAGGCAGAGAATAGGGACCTTCAAAGATCAACAAGGCTGTCTGTGGAACCACTGAAGGTGGGAGAGATACTATCCGAGGAGTTCATGTCAGCTTTTACTGAAAGAGGATATGGAAGCTAGAGACTTTGGAGAAATAAATAGTGATAACTTGATAACTATCCATATTACAGAGAAGGTTGTACTGGATGTCTGATACATAAAGCTGAGTAAATCTGTGGGACCTGATCAGGTGTATCCCAAATCTTTGTGGGAAGTTAGGGAAGTGACTGCTGGGCCCCTCGCTGAGATATTTCTATCACCGATAGCCACAGTTTAGGTGCTGCAAGACAGGCGCCATTATTTGAGAAAGGTGATGAGGAAAGGCCAGGGAACAATACACTGGTGAGCCTGAAGTTAGTGACAGACAAGGTGTTGGAGGGAATTCTGAAGGACAGGTTTATATGTAATTAGAAAGGCAAGAAGTGATTCGGGATAGTCAGCATGGCTTTATACATAAATCATTAACTTGGACTTCAGAAAGACATTCGAAAAGGTTCCACATGACAGACTGGTTAGCAAGTTAGACACCATGGGATACTGAGAGAACCAGCTATTTGGATACAACTTGGCTGGAAGGTTGGAGACGGAGGGTAGTGCTTTTCGGACTGAAGGCCTGTGATGAGCAATATGGTGTCAGGATCGGTGCTGGGTCCACTGCTTGTCATCATTTATATCAGTGATTTCTATGTGAATATATGAGGTATAGTTAGTGGGTTTACAGTAGACATCAAAATTGGAGGTGCACTGGACAGCAAGGAAGGTTACCTCAGAGTACAATGGGACTTCAATCAAATGGTCTGAGGATTATCAGATCGAGTTTATTTCAGATAAATATGAGGTGCTCCATTTTGTAAAAGCAAATGAGGGCAGGAATTATACACTTAATGGGAAGGTCCTGGGGAATGTTGCTGAATAAAGAGACCTTGGAGTGCAGGTTCAAAGTTCCTTGAAAGTGGAATCATAGGCAGGGTAGTGAAGAAGGTGTTTG
>NC_057717.1:15670604-15679785 GCF_004010195.1 Chiloscyllium plagiosum
GTAACTGGCAAATAATGCAGGTTAAAAATGTGAAGATTATTTTACTCACTAAGTTCTGAGCATCTGGAACAGTTTGACCGACAGCTGGATGCAGATTCAATAGTTATTGTCAAAAAAATTTGGAATTTAACTTTTTTAAGGAAGGATTTGGAGGGTTACAGACAAATGGGAGGTGAGTTGGGAAAGACTGGCACCATCTCCAGAGGGGGAGAGTACAGCCCAATGGGCTGAATCGCCCCAAATCCATGTGCTCTGTGCTACTGCCCCATTCACTGTGAATGATGAAGCTCATCCCAGGGCAGAGTCATAGAGACATACAGCATGGAATTAGACCCTTTGGTCGAACTGGTCCATGCCGACCAGATATGCCAACCTAATCTAGTCCCATTTGCCAACATTTGGCACGTATCCCTCTACACCCTTCCTATTCGCATACCTATCCAGATGCCAAATGGTGTAATTGTACCAGCCACCACCACTTCCCCGAACAGAAGATTCCATACACGGACCAATCTCAGTGTGAAAAAAGTTGCCTCTTGGGTCCCTTTTAAATCTTTCCCCTATCACCTTAGCCCTGCACCCTCTCGTTCTAGACTCCCCCACTGCAGAGGAAAGACCTTGTCTATTTTTCCCATCCATACTCCTCATGATTTTATAAAGCTCTCAGCATCCGATCCTCTTGGGAGGAGCCCACTATGTCACAATGGGGCCCGGGTGATTGACAGCAGCTTCAGACCAATAGTAGAATTGGCGTGATCCTCCAGCCAATGGGAGTGAATTGGGATGGGTCCAGCAGACCAACACGTGGCAATGAGCTGTGCAGGCGCAGTGCCACGGTGAGGGGGGACTTCGTGAGTGTGAAGGGAATGGGAGAGACTGCAAAGTCTGGGGAAGAAATTGAGCTATTGTGGACTGGGAGGGTTTATAAATGCACGGTTTTAGGCTGCTAGACCTGAATGAGAAATTCCTGGTAAATTAGAACCAAAAGAACTGTTGATGCTGTAAATCTCACACAACAACCAAAAGGTACGGGAAAAGCTCAGCAGGTCTGGCAGCATCTGTGAAGAGAAATCAGAGTTAACATTTTGGATCCGCTGATCCTTCCTCAGAACTGTTGTAACTGAAAAGAAATGCCGGTTTATATGCAGAAGGTAGGGGTTAAGAGTAAATGATAGCTGGGGGTAGAGTCCAAAGAGATGGGAGCAGTTGGACAAAGGAGTGGATAACGATCTGGCTGGGGGAGGGTGAATAGCTGTTTCCGGGGACTGTTCGTGGCTAACCATAGGTAGTGTGTAATGATAGGCTATGTGATAATAAGGCCTGGTATGTGGGTTAAGAGGCTAGGGCGCTAGGACATTGGAGAGTTCAGGACCTAAAATTATTGAATTTGATATTGGGGCTCGAGGGGTGCAGGGTCCCCCAAGTAGAAGATAAGGTGTTGTTCTTCCAGCTTGCGTTAACGTGTTGTGCTGGAAAAGCACAGCAGGTCAGGCAGCATCTCAGGAGCAAGATAATCGACGTTTTGGACATATTTCATGAGGAATGCCGGGATTGGAGGGGAAGAGGGGTGCAAGAGTGTTGAGAGATAAATAAGAGAGATGTGTGGGGTTGGTGGGAAGGGAGCTAGGAAGGCAATAGGTAGATGTAGGTGGAGGGTAATGGAGAGAGGGTGGAGTGGATAATTGGAAAGGAAGATGGACAGGTGGGACAGTTCAAGAGGGTGGTGTCGAGTTGGAGGGTTGGATCTGGGATAAGGTAAGGGAGGGGAGATGAGGAAACCTTGATTCTGTGGTTAACGAGTCCCAATGTGGAAGATGAGGTTTTTTTCCTCCAGGCGTCAGGTGGCTGGGGTTTGCTGGTGGAGGTGGCCCAGGACTTGTATGTCCTTTGCGGAGTGGGTGGGGAAGTTGAAGTGGTTGGCCACAGGATGGTTAGGTTGGTTGGTGGATGTGTCCCAGAAATGTTCCCTGAAACATTCCGCAAGTTAGTGTCCTGACACCCCAGTGGAGAGGATACCACATCGAAAGCAAAGGCCATAATTGGTGAGGTATTTGGATGTGCAGGGAAATCTCTGTTGGATGTGGAAGGGTCCTTTGGAGGTGAGGCGGGAGGTGTGGGCACAGGTTTTACACATCTTGCATTGACAAGTGATGGTGCTGGGAGTGGAGGATGGGTTAGTTGGGAGCATGGATCTGACTAGGAATTCACAGGGAATGGTCTCTGTGCAATGCTGAAAGGAATGGAGAGGGAAATATATCTCTGGTGGGATCTGATTGTAGGTAGTAAAAATGACAGAGGATGATGCGTTGTATCTGGGTGGAAGGTGAGGACCTGGGGGGTTCTATCCTTGTTGCAGTTGGAGAGGTATGGTTCAATGGCAGAGATGCGAGAACTGGTGGAGATACACTGGAGAGTATTGTTGACCACATGGGAGTGAAAATTGCAGTCCATGAAATACAGGGCGTTTTGATATGTTCTGGAGTGTTCTGTCAGCTTGCCTCAAGCTTCACTGGAACACTGCAGTAAGCATGAGACAGAGATGTTGGGCCAGGGCACAGGCTCGTGTGTTAAAATGACAGGCAACTGGAAGCTCAGGGTTTGTTTTGCAGCAGAACGTAGATCATCAGCTGACATTTCCAGCACCTCCACTGAGCTGCTGCCAGACACAGGTTCCTGTCCCCTCCATTAACAGCTATTCACCCTCCCAGCCAGATTGTTATCCACTCCTTTGTCTTTCCAAATGTTACTGTCTCTTTTGGACTCTGACCCCACCTATTATTTACTCTTTAACCCCTATCTCCTGCAGTCCAAAGATATGCAGGTTCGGTGAATTGGCCCAACTAAATTTCCCAAAGTGTTCATGGATGTATAGGTTAGGTGCATTAGTCAGGGGAAATGTAGAATAATAGGGTCTGGGAATGGGTTTGGTTGAGAGCCTCTTCAGAGGGTGGGTGTGGACTTGTTGGGCCGAATGGCCTGTTACCACACTGTAGGAATTCTAATTTTCCCAGCTGCCGCCGGTTCTGAGGAAGGGTCACTGGACCGAGAATGAGTGTGTGCAGGAGGAGGAAACGGGAAAGGGGAGTTGGATCCAGTTTAGACTGGGAGGGTTTAATTACACCCTGAATAGGTAGTTAGGCGTGAATTAGAAACTCTTGGTCCCACGTTTACAGCAAATGGCTGTGGCCCTCAGGCGGTGATAGGTCCTGGGTTATGGCCACCATCTTTATTGGGGGCAAGTTACAGCGAGGCACATGGGCATGTCCTCTTCCTGGGTGGGGGAGGGGTGATTTGAAGAGGAGCATTTACACACCAAACACATACCAATGGAAGTGTTTGCCTTCACTATTCATCTTGCGTTGACTGTGAGCTTTGTTTTGTGAATACATTTTATAGGATATTAATTGAGAATAATTGAGACAGGGATCTCAAAAGCAATTTTCTATCATCAGCAGGGTCATCAGGATCTGAATACAATTGACATTTAACTGTGGAAGGAGAAAGGTTTGTCTGTTCTGTCTGTGGGAAAGTATCTTTTTTTTCGAGCAAAAAGCAGAAAGATATTCAAATTTGTGGTTGGACCACCCTTTGGGTTTGTGCTTTGTTCTGGGCCCTGCAGCTGTTGAAGGAGATATTGCCTTGAGAGAGAGCACAGATTTATCCAAATTACACCTCGTCTCTTTGTCAGAAATGTCAGATTTTGTCCCAGTCACCACTTCATGATGTTAACCTGTAAACTCCTTATTTTCAATTCACTGCAAACTTCTCATTAATATTCCTTATGGACTCAGCAGCATTTCAGGTGGAATGTTCCAGATTCTGATAACTGTCTGTTCATCCAGAAACTGCTGAAGTCTATGTTGACTCTGGGGTTACAAAGGGCTGAATTGAAAGATGAGATGCAATTCCTCAGCTCCCATTGAGATGCATTGGAACAGTACAGGAGGCTGAGGGCAGTGTACATGTGAGAAGACAATGAAAATAACAGGGCTGCACTGTGGGTGCTGCTTAGCTCAATGTGTGTTTTGAAGTTGGGTGTAAACAGAGCGTGGTGAGACAGGGAGAAGGTGAACCACAGCTTCAGTTTTAGTTCAGGCCGTTCATAAAATCACATGGTCCCAATGGGAACAGCCAATTTGTAAGTGATACCTGCTGAGGTTTATTTAAACAGTTTTTAAAAGTATAAAATGTCAGATTAAGTAAAGATTGGGGCTTTTGATTATAATGGAAATGTTTGAAGTGAAGGAAAGTTCCTCGCTCATTTAAATTCCCTTAATGGGAGTAACTAGCTGAATCTGGAGACACATTGTTACAGGAGACCTCAGACACGTGGTATGCCCCTCTTGTGCAATGTGGGACATAAGGGACGCTTCCATTGTCCCTGACGGCTATGTGTGCAGGAAGTGTGCCCATCTGCAGCTACTGGGAAACTGCTTTTCAGACCTGGAGCTGTGAGTGGACTTACTGTGGAGCATCTGCGATACTGAGAATGATATGGACAGCACATTTAGTTAGTTAGTCACACTGCGGGTGAGGATTACACAGGCAGAAAGGGAATGGGTGACCATCAGATCAAGTGAAAGGCTCAGGAAGGAAGTGCAGGACTCCACAGTGATCATTCCCCTTCTCAGACAGATATTGTGCACCGCTTGGCATTCTATAAGGGGGGAACAGGTGGGGGAGACTCTCAGGGGAAATCAACAGCCAGGTTCATGACACCACAGATAGCTCCGCTGCACAGAACGGGAGGAAAGAGAATGGCAGAGCTATAGTGACAGGGGATCCAGTAGTCAGGGTCAGGGACAGGCGTGTCTGTGGCCACAGACATGAAACCAGGACAGTGGAATTGAACCCAGGTCTATTTATTGATAAGTACACAGACCAATAAATGTCAGCGTCCCAAATGCAACCTTCAGCACTTGATCACCCTGAAGCTCTACTTTCCAGGGACTGTGCACTTGTTCTGAGCCCTTCAGAGGGATTGAAGGGGAGAAAACAGGACCGGAGTTGTGTTGTAAATCTACAAAATAACGGTCACCCTCCCCTCTCGGTCTCCCCCCTCTGTCTCCCTCTCCCCATCATGTGTCCTCCCCTACCGCAGGGAAAAGACCTTGTGTATTTACCCTATCCATGCCCCTACTGATTTTATAAACCTCGATAAGGTCACCCATCAGCATCTGACGCTTCAGGGAAAACAGTGTATTCATCCTCTCCCTCTAACTCAAATCCTCCAACCCTGGCAACATGCTTGTAATTCTTTTCTGACCCTTTTCAAGTTTCACAATATTGGTTTGATAGGGAGCAGACCAGAATTACACGCAATATTCCAAGCGTGGCCTAACCAATGCCCTGTTCAGCCGCAATATGACCTCCCAACTCCTATACTCAGTGCTCTGACCAATAAAGGAAAACATACTAAACACCTTCTTCACTATCCTATCTACCTGCGATTCTGCTTTCAAGGAGCTGTGAACCTGCACTCCAAGGTCTCTTTATTCAGCAGCACTCTCGAGGACCTTACCATTAAGTGTATACATCCTGCTAATATTTGCTTTCCCAAAATGCAGCACCTCACATTTATCTAAAATACACTACATCTGCCAGTCCCCAGCACATTCAACCATTTGATCAAGATCCCGTTGTAATCTGAGGTAATCCTCGTCACTGTCCACTACACCTCCAATTTTGGTGTCATCTTACTGACAATACTTCCTATATTCACATCCAAATCATTTATATAAATTATGAAAATTAGAGGATCCAGCACCAATGCTTTGTAACATTCCACTAGTCACAGGTCTCCAATCTGAAAAGCAACCTTCCACCAACACTCTCTGTCTTCCACCTTTGAGCCAGTTTTGTATCCAAATGGCTAGTTCTCTCTGTATTCCATGAGATCTAACCTTGCTAAACAGTCTCCCATGGGGCACCTTGTTGAACCCCTGTCTGACGACCATGTAGATCATTTCCATCGATTTGCCCTCATGAATCCTCTTTGTTACTTCAAAAAAATTGACTGAAATCATGAGACCTGATTTCTCTCACACAAAGCTGTTATTAATAACCAGGACTTAACTCTGTACATTGGTCTGTGTCACCCAGTTATGGGTGTTAATATTCTGGATAAAGTTCAAGTACACCAGCTTTGTGTTAGTAACTGTGTATTGAGTCTTCTTAATAACGCCAATACAGGTGAGTTCCTTTGGAAAGGCAGTCCCTATATCCCTAACTTCCCTCCCATCTGCTCTGTCTCCTCTATTCCCACCGTACACAGTAAGTGGGAGGAGCTCATGGAGTTTCCATGTGAGATGGAGAAAATCCTCCGTTCTTTCCACTAGCCCAACAAGAAATTGTGGTAGTCTCCTTACTTCTGAACCAGGAGGATTAGGTCCGAGTTGAGTAACAGCATCTTTAAAGAGGCTGATTACTAAACATACCCATGCCACCAGGTCATACTGTCTCCCAGCTGTCCCTGCCTGAGCCACAAAACAGTACCTTCCTGTAGTTTCTCTCCTGTCAGGCTCTCACATCGCTCAGTTTGTCCAGGATCGCCTCCTGCTTCTGCACTGATCCTGTCCCTCACTGACCTGTCCATCCCCCAGTGTCATCCACATTCATTCATTGTTTACAATCCCATTGTCCCAGTCCTCCAGCCCCGCCGCCTCCACCTTATTAGGCAGCGACGTATGTTGACGTATGTGCAGCATGGGTCAGTGCCAGGGAGAGAGGCTGTGTGTGGGATTAATCTGGCATTGGCAGCTCCCTCTCTTCGTCCCTCTGAGAACAGGACCCAGGGGAATTGTCCCTGCCCTGGTATCGTGACAAGTAGTTGGTGTATCTGTGGGGGAAGCATTTTGCAGAAAGTTATCAGAACTCGGGTGAAGATTCAGGAATGTTATGGAAAGGAACAAAGATGGGCCTGCAACTAAAGTTCTAGTTTGGTTCATTTTAGTTCAACCAGATATGATTTGGCCAATATGTGCAGGATCGTTCTCATCAGAAGATCGGGGTTGGGGGAAATAAATAAGAGGTTCCAGATTGGGGAAATAAATAAGAGGTTCCAGATTGGGGAAAAAAAATCAATGTGGGTCTGACCAGGAAGGAAACCCTGGGAGGTGGGGGGGGGGAGGATTCACCAACACTCAGGAGGCTCTGAGTCAGACTCATTGATTGATTAAACTAGATTTCCTAGTGTGGAAACAGGCCCTTCGGCCCAACCAGTCCACACCGACCGTGGGAAGAGTAACCCACCCAGACCCATTTCCCTCTGACTAATGCACCTAAAACTATGGGCAATTTAGCATGGCCAATTCACCTGGCCTGTGCATATTTGGATTGTGGGAGGAAACCCATGCAGACACGGAGAGAATGTGCAAAAGCCACACAGACAGTCACCCAAGGCTGGAAGCGAACCTGGGACCCTAGTGCTGTGGGGCAGCAGTGCCATCGTGTCACACCTTTGTTTTGGTTCTTACTCTGCAGGCAGGAGCTAGGAAGCTGATTTCAAAGAGAAGAGAGAGCGTGTGAGAACTGGGTGTGGAGGAAAGTAGTGAGGAGATTGGTTTGGATTTCAGTTCAGAGAGAAATTGTGAGACTCAGATTTAAAGCTTTGGGGGAACAAAGAAACTACAATTTAATCCTTTTATTGTCTTATGAATTTCCATCCTGTGTTAACAGTGGTGACTTGTTTTCTCTGTTGTAGAGTACTGAAAGGGCAGATTTGTGGATGAGAAATTCATGTTCAGTTTTGATAGTTACTTGATTGAACTTCATGTTCAGTTTTGATAGTTACTTGATCCGTGCGGATCTGAATATCATTGGCCTTTTCATGTGGAAGGAAAGGTGTGTATTCTGTCTGTGGGCGAATATTTCAAATGTCAGTGTGACTGGAAAGGTTACTGAGACACAGCCAAGTCCATGTTAGCGTGGTGACTGGAGAAAGATTTCATTTGTTTTTAAAAGTCTGAAAAAACATGGCGCATTTCCCAAGAACAATTAAGCTACAGATTTGTTTTGTATGAGGACAAGGTTTTAATTAACCATGCAACCAGAAAGAGACGAGGATACCTGCACTATGGAACAAACGGAGTTGTAACGGAGTGAATTATCGATCATGGCTTGTAATCCATTGGGGTTGTCACGTCGGTTCCAGTGCCGTGGGGAACACTGGAAATGTGATGAATGCAGTGTAGGTTTCAGTTATTAAACTGGAAAAAGTGCAGAAGAAAATTACAAGAATTTTGCCAGGGCTCAGGGGTCTGAGTTACAGGGAGAGGTTGGACAAGCGAGGAGTTTTTTGTTTAGAGCAGTAGAAACAGAGGGGGATCTTTTCTGGAAGTGTATAAGACCATGAGAGGCAGGGATAAGGTGAATGCACTTAGTCTTTTTCCTAGCGAATCAAGGAGTGGAGGGCATCAGTTTCAGGTCAGAGGAGAAATTATAAAAGGGAACCTGTGGGACAACTGTTTTACACAGAGGGTGATATGTATATGGACTGAGCTGCCAGTGGAAGTGGTTGAGGTGGGTACATTAACAACATGTAAACGACATTTGGACAAATACATGGATAGCAAAGGGTCAGAAGCAGATGGGCCAAGTACAGGGAAATGGGGGTAGTGTGGATGGACATTCTGGTCAGCATGGGCCAAAGGGCCTGTCTCTGCTTAGGACTCTGACTTCAAGTATACATGTTATTTCTCCCGCTAACTCTGGTAGCACCTTGGGATGTTTTCCATCAGGGCAAAGAGACTTGTCTACCTTTAGCTCCATTAGCTTGTCCAGCTCTAATACTTTCATGATAATGGTTATTTCTTGGTCCTCACCTTCCTGAGTCTCCTTATCAATTACTCCATGTTCTTCGTATCCTCCACGGGGAAGACTGACTGCTGTGTACTCATATTCTTGAACCCTGCTGGATAGGAATAACTAGGCACAGAACTCTGTGAGGTCTTCTTTGAGTCTTTATTGATGAGACATGGCAGTTACCTGGATAGTGTACATGCAAAATACCTCCAGGCAGCATCAGGTAACTCCCCACCTGTCCGATGTGCCACTCCCATTCTTATACCTTTGTGGTTTGTGGTTTAGAATGGCGCTGTCTCTCAATATTATCTCCATGGCAATGGCAGTTAAAAAGTCGAGTTCAGCTCAGCACTTTGTGGTTAAACCACATACCCCTCCC
>NC_057717.1:15679795-15708359 GCF_004010195.1 Chiloscyllium plagiosum
TAACTTGATCAGGATTATCTCTATGGTAACAGTTAAGTGCTTCAACAATTACAGAGGCCATATGTTCCCCACACAACAGGTTCCGCTCTAGCAGTGTAAACTGCTATTCCTGCCCTGGGGATAGCTGCTAATCGCTTTTCTCCCCCAATTACATCTAGCTTTGTGTTGACCCTTTAAAGTTTTTTCTAATCTCCTAGTTTCTCCTTGGTCTTTGCCAATTTGTATGCTTTCTATTTCAATTCGATAGACTCCCTTATTTCCTGAGACACCCATGGCAGATTACTCCTTTTCCTACAGTCCTTCCTTTTCACTGATATATACTTTTGCTGAGCAGTTTGAAAAATTCTTTGATATTCCTCCACTGTCCGTCAACTAAACCACCCTAAAGTCTTTGCTTCCAGTCTACATTAGCCAACTCCTGCCTCATCTTATTGTAGTCTCCTTTGTTTAAGCACAGGATCTTGGGATTGGATTTAATCTTCCCGCTTTCCTTCTGTATTCTAAATTCAACCATACTTAACACAAGTCTTTTATTAGATTACGAGGTGAGGCGATGTTACCTAGGTGTTTTGGTTTTCATCGTCAGAGACCTTGGCTTTGTGATAAATAATAGGATAGATATTCACAACAGAGTATTCTGGACGGTGTGAATGTACTACACAATGTAAAACCATAAATCACTGTCTCTCCTCAGTTTACATGATTTGGAGATGCCGGTGTTGGACTGGAGTGTACAAAATTTAAAAAAAAAATCACACAACGCCAGGTTATAGTCCAACAGGTTTAATTGGAAGCACGCTAGCTTTCGGAGTGTCACTCCTTCATCATGATCCAATTAAACCTGTTTGACTATAACCTGTTGTTGTGTGATTTTTAACTCACCTCGTGAAATTATTATCTCCCACATACTTCCTCACCATCTAAGTTTGGAACGCTAATCCACCTGACTATCCTGCTTTTTCCGAAAATCTCCTTTGGTGAAGGTGGTGAGTTTTGGATTCAGCTTTCCAGTTATTACCGGAAGAAGATAAGCACTGGGCCCAGAAGAGGCAATGCAGCCCTTTGAAAGAGCTCCACCATTTAATACCATGATGATTGAGCTCACCTCGGTCTCAGCTGGAATTTCCCACCTGCTCTCTCTCTCACCCTTCATCTCTTTGCAAATTCAACATCTCTATCTCTTCACTAAATTTGCTCCTTGTCCTGGCATCCACCACATTTTAAATAGGGAATTCCACAGATTCACAGCACATTGAGATAGGTACATTCTTCTTCATTAGAATGGAATAGAATCCCTACAGTGCAGAAACAGGGTACTTGTCCATGGAGTCCACACCAACCCTATAATGAGCATCCCATTCAGACTCACCCATTCCCTGTATTTCCCATGGTTAATGGCTTAACCTGCACAGGCATAGCCAATCCACTTAACCTGCACATCTGTGGACTGAGAGATGAAACTGGAGCACCCAGAGGAAACTCGCACAAACACGGGGAGTACGTGTAAACTCCACACAGTCGCCTAAGGCTGGAATCAAATCCAGGTCCCTGACGCTGTGAGTCAGCAATGCTAATCATTGAGCCACCTCTGCTTAAAATCATCTCCTCCTATTAACCACCCCACGCCCCAGTTAGCTGAATCTATATTCGTTACATCAGAAAATCAGGTTGTGGAAGCAGATGTCTCAGTAAAACCCAGTGACAGTCCATATGTTCTGTGTGTCTGAATGGGGATCCTATACACAACACCCTCCAGTCCACACTTTTCAATCACTTTCCTGAGACAGGGCTCCAGTGGCTTCATGGGGACTACAACCCCCACAATCCCTGAAGCAGGGCCCACACGTGTGTGGGAAAAACCGGCACTGTACATGTACAGAATGTGGGCGGGTTTTGGAGCATGTGCTTTGGGTAAGTATACTTTGCAGAAAGTATTTCACACTGTGATTGGCTGGAGGAGGAATGTATCTGCTTATAGTATTGATCAGTTGCAGGGTCAAAGTGTCACTACACCCATCTAGGACCATTCTCCATCCCCAATTCATTGTAATGGTGGGAATCAACTTATGGGGAACAAAGAAGGATCTGACCCATTCTCCCAGCCTGAAGGTTCCTCTTCTGTCCAGGATCTCCCTTTCTGTTTCCTTTTGTTTCATTCTGCAGTTAAATTATTGACTTGCAGCAACTGAAGCGAAAGGAAGTGAACCCAGAAAGGGTGCAGAGTCTAACCAGGAACGGGAAGTGGTGGCATGGATCTGTTTATCAGCAACTCCATGAGAATGTTAATGGTGTACATTAGGGGGTAGCAGAGTAAGAATGGTGGGAGAGAGTAAGTGGGCTGGAAGGTTACAGCTTTGAGGGAAGAAAGGGAAAATGATATTCCAGAGAAACTAGAATTGTCTGTTCTGAATTTCTAACCTGTACATATTCCTTTATACAGGGTGCTAGTTGGTGAAGATTTGCAGACTGAAATCTTTAACTCATGTGCAGATTGTGATTACGTTCACCAGCATTTGAAGAACCAAAGATAGAGAATCACTCAGCCAAAATCCTGCACACTCTCCTCACAGAATTGTCCGTCTCTCTGAGCCAAATGGACTGTGAATGGTTCAAGACAGCAGCTCACTACAATCTTCGCAAGGGTAACTAGAGATATGGAATAAATGCTCGCTAAGCCAGTGATGCCCATATCCTGGAAATGGTTGCTATCTCTCGTTGCTGAAATCCAGTTGATGTTACTGCAGGATGATGAGGGATGTTGAATGCATCCTCCGGGAAGCATCACCATCACATTACACCCACACAGTAACACCGCAACGCCATTGGAACAAAAGGCAGTGAAGCCAAAGGAGGACTTAGATATAGTTCTTCAACGTAAAGTCATGAAACGGGATTGGAACACAGCAGGAACAGGAGATTGAGCTGGATCGTCAGCTGTTTCCCATTGAATGGTAGAGCAGGTTTGAAAGACCGAATGGTCTCCTCCTGCTGCTATCTTCCAGGTATGTATATAGTCATGGAGCACGGGTAGGATGAAGTGGGCAGGGATTCTCCAGGAGATTGCATTTACACAACAGTTTTCAGTGAGGGATGGTTTGATGGATTTTATTTAACATTTATCTTTAACACAAGGTTTGTATATTTTGGTTTCAAAATGTTGTAAAAGCTTTTTGCACAGCAAATAAAATTAAAGAAAATAAATTGAACTGTCTGAATATAACAGTTTTAAAGCTTTCAACATTTTGTAAAACAAAATCCTGTCTATTCCCAGACACCATCACTTTCCAGTTACTCAAACCCCGGGGAAATATTCCCTCCCTGTCTGAACCTTTGGTTTGATTTAACTGCTTTTCAGTTCTCTTTCGGTGAGCTGTGAAGCGTTCTTTTTCCCCATTTCTCCGACCCAGAAATGTGATCACAGCAACCTTCCCACCATCAAAATCATCATTACGCCATTTTGCTTTTGGTTAACATATAATCACCAGCAGTGCAAACGGAGGACCGCTGGAAACCAGAGCCTAGATTAGAGTGGTGCTGGAAAAGAGCTTTTGCCAAAACGTTGATTTTCCAGCTCCTCGGATCCTGCCTGACCTGCTCTACTTTTCCAGCAACACTCTAATCTAGACATATAATCACCAACAGTACACCATTTGTGTAACCATTTGAATATTTCCAATCAAAGCCCATTACGGGCCAAGCAAACCATTGCAAGTGACAGAGTGAGAAGGGACTAAATCAAAGTAGAGTTGTGGGGAGGGGGACAGGGGTGGAGAAAAAGCACTATATCCCCTGCGGTGCCAACCTCGAAAGGCATCGAGAACACTGATGCACACCACATGCTCCTTCTCCAAGGACACCCTGCTGTGTAGCCTTTATCCTCAATCATAGAATAAAATTCCTACAGTGTGGAAGGAGAGCATTGGCCCATCAAATCCCACCGACCATCTGAAGAACATCACGTCCAGAGCACTCTTTCACTGTAACACTGCATTTCCCATTGCTGATCCATCTAGTCTGCACAATCTTGGATCCTGTGGTCAATTTAGCACGACTGATCCACCTGTCCTGCACATCTTTGGACTGTGGGAGGAAACCAGAGCACCTGGAGGGGACCCACAATATCATAGGGAGAATATGGGAACTCCACACAGGCTGTTGGCCAAGGCTGGACTCCAACCTTGTGCCTGATGCTGTGAAGCAGCCGAGCTACAATCACAATTTAAATCAAAACAGGTGATCCCTGCTCCTTGTCACATTGCTGTTTGTGGAGACTTACTGCCCAGAGAGACATCCTGACGTTCAGAAAGTGGCAATGTAAGTTCAGTCAACTCCAGCCCAGTTAATGTGGTTAACAACAACAACATCAATACTCCAACAGTGTCATCATGAACAAGGTCCACTCCTGAATCTGATGGACAGTAACATCAGAATCAGAGTCCTGCAGTCCACACGGAGCAGGTGGATGACCACTTCCCTCTGAGCACTGACCGGTCTCTCAATCGTCACACAGAGGGGTGAACAGCTCCTACCCCCGCTGGAGTCTCGGGGGCAGGATGAATCACTGAATCCCTTCTCCAACACTAAGCATCTGAATGGCCTCTCCTCAGTGTGGGCTCCTTAGAGTCTCAGCAGGAGCGATGAATCACTGAATCCCTTCTCCCACACTGAGCATCTGAATGAGCTCTCCCCCAGTGTGGGCTTACTGGGGTCTCAGGGTGCAGGATGAATCACTGAATCCCCTCTCACACACTGAGCAACTGAATGGCCTCTCCCCCTGTGTGGGCTCACCGGGGACTCCACAGGTGCTGCTTTGAGTGAATCTCCCCCCACACTGGGAACAAGTGAATGACCTTTCCCCAGAGTGAGCTCACTGGTGTTTAAGCAGGTCAGAGGATTGAGTGAATGCTTTCCCACACACTGAGCAGGTGAATGGCCTCTCCCCAGTGGGAATGCACTAATATCTCCGCAGGTGAGAGATTTCAATGATTCCTTTCTCACACATGGAGCAGGTGAAGGGTCTAAATACGCTGTGCCCTCTCTGGTGCCTCAGCAGATTGTAAGATGGAGTAAATCCCTTCCCATACGTGGGGCAGGTGAACGGCCTCTCTGCAGTGTGATTTTGTCGGTGCGTGTCCCACTGGGAGGGGTATGTGAATTTCTAATTCTGATTGAGTACATCCTCCTGTTTTCTCAGTTGTTATTGACAATCTCATTCCCCTCGCACCATAACCTGTTCCAGAGAGTGTTACAGAAACAGCAGAATGGTCAGCTGCAGCTGGTCACCTGACTGATCACTGGACACAACGGTTCACTCTCCACAGATGCTGCCAGACCTACTGAATTTTTCCAGCAATTTCTGATTTTGTTTCTGATGTCCCAGCATTTGCAGATGTTTAGTTTTACAATACTCATCTTGTGTGTTGCAGAGGAGTTTATTGATGAAATTAGAGGGTTTTGAAAGTTATATGTTAGGTCACGCATCAACTATGATCATCATGAATGGCAGAGCAGAGTTGAGGGGCTGAATGGCCTCCTCCTGTTCCAATGCAAGTTATCCACAGCAGCTTGTGATAACATTTTCCCTCACTGCTCACTTCACCTCCATGTCGAACACTGTTACCGACTGAACAAACCTCCTGTGTTTGAACGAAACCTGCTCATGTTCAGTGGCTCCCTCTCCTGCCACACGGGTTTAACTTTCATCATGGAATGCTGTCTTGTATTACTGCGGGAATGCCCACAAGGACTAATCCTGGAGTCTGTATCCCCAGGGATCCAAAAAAACCATTTATTTCCTTCTTCATCTTTCATTCTGGCTATTGAACTCTCAGTTTCAATCCATTCTCCTGTCATGCTCTTCAACATGCCCATATGGGTGGGCTAGAGGCTGTTGGGATTTAATGAAGGGAAGTGGAGATTAGGCGCAAGCACGAGGAGAGGTGACAGCAAAGAGAGTTCTCATTGTAATGGCAGAGTTTCTCCGTGACCCAGTGAATGGTGAGGCACCTGAGTTTGTGGGGGAAGACAGATTCAATCAGGGATTTGGTAAGACACTCAGACATTGGCCTGTCCATCTGAATGTTAACTCAGACAGGTAGAAGGAAAGATGCACATTTAGATAGCACCTTTGATGATCTGGGGCAATTAAACATCCTTCCAACCCAATGATTTCAACCGCAAATCTCTGAAAACACAGACACAAAGCTTCCTACTTGTATCTGGTTGTCTCTGAGCCTCCTCTTTTCTTGAGAAAAGCGTTTTGAGCTGTTCAGTCTTTCCTGGTGATTACAACCGCTATGTTCCTGTGAGATTTGTGACTGAACCTTTATTTTCCTGTTTCTTGTGAGTGATGCTAGTAGCAGAAACAGTTCCTGACCTGTGAGGGGTTTCTGTTGGAGTATTCATATTTACAAATCCATTCCCACCCTCACATACAGTTTGAAATTGATGTAAAACTGAAGGGAAGGAGTGATTGAGCACCCACAGAATCATATGTATCTGAGTTGAATGAACTTGGCATGAGGAAAATCGGACAACAATCACAACTAGTTAGAATCACAGAATCCAGTGGGTGCAGAAAGAATCTATTCGGCCCATCGAGTCTGCAATGACCTGCTCACCCACCCTACCCCCATAACCTCACATTAACCATGGCTAGCCCAACCCACCTAAATTGCACACTGCGGCCATGTTAGCATGGCCAATCCAGTAACGTTACACATCTGTGGGAGAGTCACAAATTACATCCAAATGCTCGGAATTGTGGATGAAGGCTCACAAATACTTGACTCTGACACAAATGCACTGCTTTTCGAAATAAAATCTGGGGGAAACTGCAACCGGAAAGATTTCTGATTATCTCATGAGGAAGAGAGTTCAAAACTCGCGCCATTGACCCAGGGGGCATAGTGAAAGTCACAGAGGTCTGGGAATCATCAGAAATGTAACAGGTTGTGAGCAAGGTGGGGGTGAGACAAGGACAAAAAGACAGTCTGTCACACGGGGAAGGCAGGAGAGATTAAACAGCAGAAATGGTAGTCCCTCAAGGCGATGGGGAATGGAGTTAGGGCTGGGAAAGAAACAAGGAAACAAGGTGTGCAGCTGTCAAAGAAATATGTTAAAAAAAACAGATAATAAAAGCATAGAGGGCAGAGCTCAGTCTGAAATTGTTGCTCTCAATGGTGAGTACAAAAAGCTGTAAAGCCTGGGGAGTTCTATTACAGCCAACACATACCCAGGATTGGCCACGTGGCCTCGATCTGTGCTGTAACTTTCTGATAATTTTTGTCCCTGACATTTGTAGTTCAAGTCTGATGACGCTATTAACGTTTCAAATTGGACTGGAGTTTAATATTCTGGATAAATGTCAAATAAATCACATTGTTCACATGCTGCAGATCTTAGTCCTTAACACTGCATGTTCCAGCATTTCAGCTACATCCATGTCCTGCCGGTGGGACAGGGCACACATGGATTGTGACGGTGCTGTCTAAGACATTGTAAGCTATGATTCTGTGCATATGACTGTGTCAGCTTGTTGCTTGACTAGTCTGCATTCCAACTCACCCAATAAGATGTTTGCAGGGTGAGACATTACAGTTGGAGCTCCTCTGTTCGCCAGTTCCTTTCCTTTCTGCTTTTTAAAAATTTGTTTCTCTCTCACTCTCCACTTTGCAGAATCTGACGCAAGTGTCTCAACATTGAATCATGACAATTTAAAAAAAAACATATCTCGACAATAAAACCAATGGAGGAAAATATATTATTCTCTGCAATTTTAAACAAAAACAATCCTGTTCAATAAACACTACCTCATTTTATCCTTCAATTCTATCAAGCGAGCTATTATATTTTATGCCTCAGTTTACCGATCTTAATAAATATCCAATCAATTTCTGAGCAACATGCTGACAAAGTATTGAACCAATTTATCTATTTAGGTTTTAGCATTATTTATCAAGTCATTACCATTACAATAATTGCATAATAATTGGTCTGGGTAACAAGTATACTGAGGTTCACAATTTAATTTATTGACTGTTTGAAAAATGGTAAAATATATCTTTTTTTCAGGACTCTAACAGTAATTATTAAGGCATTTGCATGACAATAATTATAGTATGCTTTAGTTTAGTCTTGCTAAATAACACGCACTTTCAAAAAAATGACTTTTGCTCATTTGAATGATCTGTGTAATCCCAACCTTATAAATTTAGAAAAACCTAATTACTTTTCCCTGCGACAATTCCTGTTCATTTTTTGTAGATAGCACAGTCAAAAAGCAAGATGAAATTTATCATTATTCTTAAGTATGCTAATAGAATTTTGAAAATCTATATGTTGCTAATATAGAATAATTGTTCATTTCAGTTCCATAGAATATAGAGCAGTACAGCACAGTACAGGACCTTTGGCCATGATGTTGTTCCGACCTTTTACCTTACTCTAAGATCAAACTAACCAACATGCCCTTCATTTACTATCATCCATGTGCCTATCCAAGAGACGCTTAGATGTCCCCGATGGATCTGAATCTACTACAACCACTGGCAGTGCATTCCACGCACCCACCACTATCTATAAATAAACTATCTCTCACATCTCCCCACAACATCCCCCATTCACCTTAACATTATGCCACTTTGTGGGGAATAGTCTTTCATTATCCATTCTACCTCTGCCTCAAATCATCTTATACAAATCTATCAAGTAAACTCTCATCCTCTTTCACTGCAATGATCAAAGCCCAAGCTCCCTCAACCTTTCTTCATAAGACATGCCTTTCAGTCCAGGTAGCTTCTTGGTAAATCTCATCTGCACCTTCTATAAAGCTTCCACATCCTATGTATAATGAGGTGATAAGAGCCGAACACAATATTCCAAGTGTAGTCTCACCAGGGATCCATAGAGCTGCAGCATAACCTCGTTCCTCTTAAACTCAATCTCCCTGCTAATGAAAGCCAACACACCATACACTGTCTTAATAACACTATCACCTTGGATGTCAGCTATGAGGGATATATGGACATGCACCCCACAATCTCTCTGATCCTCCACATTGTCAAGAATCCTGCATTTAATCCGAAAATATGCACTCAAATTTGAAATTCCAAAATGAATAACTTCACACTTTCCCAGGTTGTACCCCATCTGCAACTTCTCAGCCCAGCTCTCCCAATGTCCTCTAGCAACCTACAAAATGACACTTTCGACAACTCCACCAACCCTCGTGTCATTGGCAAACTTCCTAACCCACCCTTTAACTTCATCATCCAAGTCATTTATAAGCAGAGGTCCCAGGACTACCCACTTCAGAACACCATTGGTCACCACGCTACAAGCTGAAAACTATCCATGTAATCTCACCCTATGGGCCATCCAATTTATTATCAAACCATGCAGGTTGCCCTGTATCCCATGCCTCATTACTTTCTGAATGAGCCTATCATGGGGAATCTTATCAAAAATCTTGCTAAAAATCCATATACACCACATCCACTATTGTGTCCTCACCAATGTGTTTGTCACATCCTCAAATAATTCAATAACTTTTGTGAGGCATAACCTGCCGCTCACAAAGCCATGCTGACCATCTCTAATCAATCAATGCTTTTCCAAATAATCATACATCCTGTCTCTCAGAATCCTCTCCAATAATTTGCCCACAACTGATGTAAGATGGACTCATCGATGATTTCCAGGATTATCTTAATTGCCTTTCTTGAATAAGGGAATAACGTTTGCCACCCTCCAATTATCTGGTATGACTCCAGTGGACAGAAAGGATGCAAAGATCATCGCCAAAACACAGTAATCCCTTCCCTCGTTTCCCATAACAATCTTAGTATATCCTTTCCGGCCCAGGGGACTTATCTATCCCCATGATTTTTCAATATGTTCAGCACATTCTCCATTTTAACATCAACCGTATCGAGCATATCAGCCTATTTCACGCTGTCCTCACAAAGGACAAGTTCCCACTCACTTGTGATACTGAAGCAAAGTACTCATTAAGAACCTCCCCTACCCCCTCTGACACCTGGCACAAGTTTGCATCACTATAAGGTTTATAAATGTGGAATTATGTCTCAGCACTGAATTAATGTAAAGATATTGCAGTGTACAATCACTTGATTACGTTGAATATTGAACTGTATTTTAACTGAGAAAACACAGTTGAATTGGTTTGATTATATTTCATTTCATGCGAACATTTATTGTATTTCGAACCACAATAAGAGTTTCATTTTTACATATATATAAAACTTACTTAAAATTCACCGCATGTTTGTGTACAGAAAATAGAATTACCATCTGCTTGTTCCTTCCTTTATCAATGCCTGTTCAGTTTGAATTTGTGGACGTTGTACACTGTTGAAAGGAAGGGAAATTGTCTTCAGCTGAATATTCACATTGAATGACAGATGCATTTTCTAAATCAAAGTACAATGATCACGCAATTTTGTCAATTTGTCTTTCAAAGAATTATCATGAGATTCCTGTTTATTTAAGACCACCATTCCTTTAATCTATTGTTATTGTAAAATATTGTTTAATTTCCAGTCCATTACACACAGAAACTACCTAAATAATTCCCATTCAAATTACTACAATAAACAACCGATTAGGTTTCATTTGACTAACCACATTAAACATAATATTGCAATCATGCCGTCCTGAGTGGGAACATTATGAAAGGAGCTTGTGGAGCTGTGGTCGTGTCTCTATTACTAGACCCGAGGGAAGTTTTCCAATCACACCTTCAACAGAAATATATCAAGTGCCGCTCTGAATGTTGATTAGAGAGTACCTAAACACAGATTGAATTGCTTTTCAATCCAACATTAGATCTGCTTCTATCTATTATATCAATAATCACAAAACCTGATATTTATTTGTATCAGTTTACCAACAAATATGTGTACAGGTATACCACACTTTTGGAAAGTTCGCTTAAGCCACTTTGCTTTTGCAAAAGACTTACACCTGTCCCTGTTTTCTCTAACTGAAAGAAATCTGAAGAGGATTTTCACTTTTACAAAAAAAGGGGAGATGGTTCCCATATAAATTAATGCTTCTTCGATTTACGCATTTTCAGCTTATGAAAGGTTTCATAGTAACACTCTACTTCCAGATAGTAGAAGTATCTAATTCTGTGGCGTATAAGTTCCTTGAGAATACTTGAACATGTTGCAGAATTAAAGATCTAAGTAATGAGATTGATCTTTCTTTTTGTTCCAAAGGGGCAAGTCCAAACAATTGAAACACATTAAACATTATTCTCTCATGCTATAAATTTGAAATAAAGTTGATATCTTCTTCAGTAAACTAACAAATGCTACCACCTATTACTTATCAGTCAGCTGGTTACCACTTTATAACTAAATGTTGTGATTCATCTAAATATTACTCTGTCCTTTAATCAAAGTGAATTTGTAACTGTTCAATTTATGAATTGTCAGGGAATTGTTTTATTTTTCCATTCACCTGTTCATTTGACCGTAAGGTTGAAATGTTTTGACAATATTGGAGTGTTTTCATTTAAAGATAGGTTTTCACATCACTCACATATCCTCACTTCTTGCATTATGATTCAAGAATGTTTCCTAGTGGAATTCTCGTCAATGCCAAACATTTGTTGACTGCAAATAAGATCTTTAACACTCACTTATCAATCTGTTGAAAATTTTTCAGCTGTTTACATTGAATTTGATTAGGTACTCATTCAGAGAGATCAACTAACAATTACAAACTATTTGCAGGATTATTGAATTGAGAAAGAGCTACAGACGTGCAAACATTTTTTGGAAGGAATTGCTTTTTCATTTAAATGTGTAGGCTGTTCAAGAATTCTATATTGTCTTTCTTGTCGAGAATGCAAATTTATAGTTCATGTGAATTTTAATGTGTTCTGTATTTTGAGATGTGTATCAGATTAAGAAGAAAAGAAGAAGAAATTAACATGAAAACTTTAATGAATAGAAAGCAAAATAAATTAAATTGACAGAGGCAACTTTTAGTATAATTTCAGTCAAATATTTCTCATGTCAAGAGCGTGGTGCTGGAAAAGCACAGCAGGTCAGGCAGCATTCGAGGAGAAGCAGAATCAACGTTTTGGGCACAAGCCCTTCATCAGGAATTTTTTCTGATGATGGCCCAAAGCCCGAAAGGTCGATCCTCCTGCTCTTTGGATGTGCTTGCCATTTTCCAACGCCACACTCTTGGTTCTGATCTTCAGCTTCAGCTTTCCTCACTTTCTCCGAATAGGTTTAATGAACGTGAACTGAAAATGTTAGCATCAGCACTTGAACAAGTCCAAATTAACACTTTTTGAGCAATATGTTTAGAGAAAACCTGTTTGAGAACATGCAACAAATCAGATCGAACAACATCACTTGCCTTTAGAACACTTGGCCATTCATAATAAAGAATAACCATGCTTTGAACAACCAGTATGGTGTATAACTACTGAACTGAAATACCAGAGGACAACGATTGCATTTATTGGAGGGATTGGTAACCAGATCCTTTCTGTGAAAGTGGGGATTGATCTCAGGAACAGTAAGATATTTACTGTGACTATCCCACTGAACAGTAATTAGATGGTCATGAAGATCTTTGTGTGGCTTTATATGCAGTGTTTTGTTTGAACATTGATTTCAGTAACATTGAGATATTTTACAAGATTGACAATTGATTGTTAAAGATAAGTTTTAAAGGCAACATTTAAAAAAACATTGTCAGTTTTGTTTAGCAAAACACAATTCTAATTATATGGAAACAGGCCATTTGGCCCAACAAGTCTACACTGACGTTCCAAAGCATAATTCACTCAGCACCATTCTGCTCTCAGATTACTGGATATTTACCTCTGACTAATGCACCTAACCTACACATCCCTGAACAGAACATGCAGCTTAGCATGGCCAATTTACCTAACCTGCATATCTTTTGATTGTGGGAGAAAACCAGAACATGCAAACTCCACACAAACATGTGACCGAGGATGGAATCTAACCCAAGTGCATAACACCGTTAGACACGAGTGCTAACCACTGATCCTCTGTTCTCAATGCCCAGCCCCCATGCAAGAAGTGAGATAAGTGAGACACGTGCAAATCGAAAAGTAAAAATCCCTAACGAATCATGAATGAACAATAATTAGAAAATTAATATGATCAAAGGGCACAACAATATTCAGGTGAATTGCATTGTTTAACAACAAATTTGAGAATGAACTAACTAATGAATAATAGGAAGTGACATTTGTTTGTTTTACTGATGAAGAAATAGACTTGCTTTTCATCTTTGCAATACTGCAGAATAGCGATTTATGTGCCTGAAATGTTTGAATTAAGCTCTTTCCAATAAAAAAAAATCAGTACAATCACATCGACTTCTTCATCCTTAAGACTCAAACATTCTCAATTACTTTCCAGGAATTTAGAACCAGCAGAATTAGTTAATTTGGTTTCTTGGGCACTCGAAGAGAATAAACAGCAGATTCTATGAATTAGTCATTCAATGCGATTATTCAGCTGAAGACAACATCCCTTCTTTGCAAAAATGCTCAACTTCGAAAAATTCAAAATGCATTGTCATTGTTTAATGAGACAATACAGAGCTGTTAATTCTTATTCATTTGACTTAACAAAACGCAGGAAATTAACCTGATTTTGTTGCATGAAAAATACTTAAATCTTATTGTGATTAGAAATACAATAAATGTTCGCATCGAAGTGAAATATATTGAAATGAATTCAACTAGATTTCTGCGGGTAAAATAAGAATTAATATTAACAATGATTGAGAGATTGTACACTACAATATATTTAGTTATTCATGTAAAGAGCCATAATTCCACATTTACGGCAAATACTGGATTGAATAATTATTAGGTATGAGCAACAACTGGATTATAAAATTCGATCAATGAATTTAGAAATAATGAGAAATCTCATTTTGCTATGTTACTGAGGAATATGTGCAAACAAACAGGAATTATTGCAATGAAAAGTAATTGCAGGTCTCTGAATTTAAAGTCTGTGATTACGGAGATCATTCAAATAAGCAAACATTAGACATTCACAATTAATGTTGGATGGGAAGTCCTTGGATCCATTGTGGGATACTTGACCTGAAAATAAAGTTCATATTGCAGTGTTGGTACTCAGAAACAATTGGTTACGTTAAAATGTGAATCTCACTTTACTTGGTCAAAACACTTTCTTAAATAATTGTGCAATTATTATCATGACAATGACTTGATAATTAATGTTGCTATATGAGCAATTAAAATGATTCAATATTTCAAAAACACTTTGCTGTGACGTTGATTGGATATTTATTAAAATTGGTAAATTTTGGAATAAAATATAGTAACTAGCTTTATGAATTGAAGAAAAAATGAGCCAATCAGTGATTATAGAACAATTCTTTTCTTTATTTATTAAAAAAATGCAGGTAACACATGAAATGTGAATTGCTATCAAATGGTTTCCTCATAGAGACATGTTATTTTAATTTAGATGATTAATAGTATGATCAGAGTTCAGACATTTGTGTCAGAGTTTGGAAGAAAGTTAATAGATAATGAAAGTGAGCATGAAAGTGAACAAATGATGCAGTCAATGACATTTGGCATATAAAGGAATTATAATAATTGTGTCATTATTGGACAGTGATGAATAATGTAGGAATAGAAAAGACAAAAAGAATCAACATGTTCAAAGCAGTTCTTTTCTTACAATTAAATGAAACCAATAATCATTTTGCAGAGCACGTGATTTGAAAAAAAATGTCATTTATTGTGTTATATTAACTGAAAACTATTTCCAATTTGCAAAAATGGAGACTTTCCCAAATTCAAAATTTAGGTCTGCTGAATTATACAATAAAACTGGTTGTAATTTGAAATATCTCTTGCACACAAATTTAAAATAAGTAAACTTAAAGATTATTAGAATGACAAAACGTTTGTTGTTTGCATGATTGTATTACAGTCAATATCCGTGATAAAGTAGAAGCATTGTTTTAAGCAACATAAACCATCTTTAACTACTGAACTGAAATAGAAGATATCAACTGCACTTGTTGCATGGAATAGTAAACAAATGCTTCCTGTTGTCATTGGTTTCAGGAGCAATAAGGTACTTACTCAGGTTATTCAACTAAACAATAATCAGATGGTGATGTAAGTCTTTGTGTTGCTTTATGTGTATTGTTTAGTGTGAACATTGATTGGATAAAATTAAGATATTTATATGAATTAGGAACAGATCGATAATTGGGTGCGAATGATCTGATTTAAAATCAGACAGTTTTTGATATTTACGAGGATTGCTGAGTGAAACATTCTTAAACCATCATGCAATCAACGGGATAAGTGAGAGTTATGTAAATTGAACTTTCAAATGAACACACCCTGATATTTTCACACCATTTCAATATCACATTCAATATAACTAGGTGACTGGAAAGCTAAAAACAAATCTCACACAATTCATAAACTGACCGGTAATTAAAAATTGTTAAATAATAGCAAGTGACATTTGTTTATTTTCCTGAGAAGTAATTGATCTTTTCTCAAATTTATAGCACTGGAGCATAAAATTCTGTATTGTTTTAACTAAGATCTACAGAACAAGGTAATATTAATGACTATCATGACTTTTTATATTTCAGCTTTATGACTGCAACATTCTCAAACATTTTCTGAAGAATATTGATAGAGTGGAATAAGGTACATTTTGCTATAAGTGACAAGAAGAAAGTATATAGCAGATACTGTGATTATTGGATTATACCTCCATATAATCTACTGGTATTGTGATTGGATATACAGTAAGTGTCAGTATCGAAGTAAGGTATAATCAAATCAATTCAAAAATGTTTCCAATTTTAAAATAAATACAATATTCACAATGATTGAGAGATTGTACATTGCAATGTCCTTGCAGCATTTATTGTACGAAGCATAATTCCACATTTGTAGCCCTTACTGGATTGCACAATTAGATATCAGATATATCAGCAACAAAGGGATTTTAAAAAATATATATTCGTGAATTTGAGAATAATGAGATATCTCATCCTGATATTAGACTGAGTAATATGTATAAATGAAGAGTAATATTGCAGGGAAAAGTAATTGGAGCTCTCTGAATTTCATAGGCAGAGAAAATTGTTATCTTTCACCTGAGCAAAAATCGGACATTTACAAAGAATTTTGCAAGGGATATTATTGATCGTTTGGTATGTACTTGGGCCTGAACAAATAGGTATTAATATAGTAGCGTTGACCATAAGAAATAATGAATGAAATTTAAAAAAACACTGCATTTTTACAAAGTCTATGTTAAATTGCTGTGCAATTATTGTAATTGATAATTGCTTTTAGAATCCTGACAGATGAATTGACTTAATATTTTGAAAACACTTTGCTCTAATGTTGATTGGATATTCATTAAGATTAAGAAACTCAAAATTAGAGCATAAAACCTAGCTGTATGATGTGAAAAAATCATTCAGCAGCAATTGAAAAAACAATGATTTTGTTTAAAAATGCAGGCAATGCAAGATTTATATGCTTCGAATAGTTTTCTTGAAGAGTCGTGTCAATTTTGTTGATATAATTTTTACCACAATAAATATTTCGATATTTATTTCAGAATTAGGAGGAAAAGAATTAGGCCATGAAAGTGACTATTATTGTGAACAAAATATAGAGTCACTGACATTTGATACGGAAAGGAATTCTCATAATTGTGTGATTATTGTTCACTGACTTCTAATATGGGAGGAAAAGGGGAATTGTCAACATTTCCAAGCAATTTTTTTCTTATAATGAAATGAAAATAAAAATCCTTTTGGAGGGCAATTTGTTTGAAAAAAGGAAACAGTCATTTCATATGATATTTGAGCTGAAGTCTCGTTCCCGTTTCCCCCATTGTAGTCTTTACAATAATTTACAACTTAATGTTGGTTGAACAAAAGAACAAATGGATATAATCGAAATGTTTTCTTGTACACCAAAAAATGTAAATGTAAAGCAATTTTATCATGAAAATTATATCGCTCTGAATGTAATCATTTCACACACAATAAATGTTTGTATTGAATTGAAATGTCATCATAGCTACAGAAGTGTTTTCCCCTGACAGGGAATGAGGACTCAGGAGGCAGGCTGAACTCAGGCATGTGGAAGATCTTTACTCATGCAGCAACCAGTTAATGAAGGGATCATCCCCCGATATCAATCTCGGAAGACAGATCCATGACACACTGTAACATGTACAGTAAAAAGTAGCATTTTTATGTACTTTCTGCATCACAATGGCCACATGCAATGTGGTTACAGCCCTTCCCTCCTCATACAGCCACCCAATTGAAACACATAATGGCAGATGGGTATTCTAATGGACATCCCCAGATGCCTATTGGGATCTTTCCATGTATCTTATTGATTTAGATTCCAAAGTTATTCCTGAACTCCCTCGCGCCTCTCAGGATACCTTATCAGTTGGGACATTTTGAATTCTGCTATTCTTTATATTTCATTTTATCAAAGCCAATTACCCCTCATAGTGTTCACTGTCTTAATTATATATGTACAAAGAAATAGAAAAGACAGTTATTTTTAGCTTCCTTGCTATAACATTAGTAATATGACTTGTATTATAAAGTTCGTGATATTGTGTCCAGCTACTCTTTCTGTCAGGACTTTATAATTAATGGGCTGTCAACATCATACAGTGAAGTTAATTCCTAAAACTAGCTAACTTCAAATTTCAGTCTAAATGCTCTTCTGTAATGTTTTTAGTAGGCATTGGTTACATCTATCAAACTTATGTTGCAAATTTCCCCTATTATACTCAGGAATCTGTAATTAGAACCTTTGTTTAATATTCTGAGTGACTGTAAAATAATAACTATATCTGACAAATGAACTCTTCTGTTGTCATGATAGCTGCTTAGTGAGTTAACTGGGCTGCACCCTGCAGCTGCTGTTTATTCATTTACTGGGACAATTATTCTTTCATTTATGAAGATCAGGATTGGTCATTTGTCTGTATGTCGGAATGATCTTATCAAGAAATTTCTGGAATGCTGTAGTCCTGGCGATGGAGTAGGCCATTGGTAGTGTGCTTTATTTTAATTTAAGGCTGGAATAGAATGTTAGTCTAGTTTATCATCCCCTGACACCTTGTATTTTAGTTCTAATGTAGGCTGCCTGTTTTTGATTGTCAGGCATATTGTATGAGCCAATATGGACCATTCTATTCCAGGTGGGGGCAGGCCATGCCGAGAACAGCAAATCAACTAAGATTCAAGTATTGAAATAAAAATCACCATTCGCTATCATTGGTTTCTGTACAATGCCATACGTTTACGTTACTGAGCCTTAATTTCACACTTAAAGCTAGATATACTGGATTTGATTAATTCTTAAATATTAGATATAAGCAACAATTAATCTTAAAACATTTCATAGCAAACTTTAAAATGATTAGAAATCTCATATAGCTGCCCGTCATGTGTAAAAATGAATAGCATTTATTGGAGTGTAAAATAATCAGACGTCTCATAATATGTGAGGCCGAATATTAATTCAATGATTTCTGTGAACATTCAAATGAGAAGGGAACAGATATTATCTGTGAGTGTTGCATAAGGAATCATTAATTAGTTTGTGTTATCCTGGAATAAGAGAACTATTATTCTTTTTTTTAAATATTGACAGTAAGAAATACTGGATTAAATTAAAATGTGAATTTGACGATGTTTGTTACAAAACCTAAACTGAATTACTGTGTGATTTTTGGAATGACAATGACTTGATAATTAATTTTAGAACTTTGGCAAAATAAATGAGTCAATATTGCTAAATGGATTTGTTCTGATGTTGACTAGATACTTCTTAATCTGTCAGCTGAGAATGCAAATTCTGGTATGATAATATGGAAAGACATTAGACATTCAGTGAATGGTGATCAGAAATGGTTTGTCATTCAAAATCCTCAGATCTTCAAGATTTCTATACTTGGTTTCTCTACTTTTCTTCTGGAGAAATATAATATATAATAAGAACAAATTCTGCATTGTATTTAATTCATGCAATTTTTCATATCATCAATATTTAGACATTTGAGTCAGAATTATAAAGAAAATAAGTTAATAAGGAAGATTTATTTTCACAGAAGCATACAGTCAACAACATTTATCAACGTATTTGTTTCAATATTGTCTCTGAATAAACAGCTAAATACGTTTAATGGGGATCTGTTGACAATGTAATGAGCCACAATTACATTTTTATCATAATTTTTGGATTGGGAATCTATCAGAAAAGAAACCCTATATTTAGGACGTGCTTCATCTCGATACATGTTACGTGTAGTATCCTCAGTCAGAAGTAATAAGGTGTCATCATTGGTCTGGGAAAGATGTAGTGTGTAAATAAGGTTTCTCTTACATATCTTTGGATCTGGTGAGACTGTGATTATTCATCCTGAGAACAATAAGGCATGTACAAAGTGTTTTTCACCGAACAGTAATTAGGTGGTCTTGAAGACCATTGCGAGTACTTTGATTTCATTAATATTGAGCTGATTTCCATGATCCGGGAAATGTTTCACAACATTTTACCGAAATTCTGGATTCTAAGCATTCAATGGGTTTCGTGCAAACACCCCTGACTTGTCGTCGTTTTCAAGCGAGGTGTATAACGCTCAGGCACTGGCTGCAAGTCAAGGTGCCAGGAAGTCTGCTTAAAATTCTCCAAAGCACAACTCTCAGGCTGGTTGTAACTGGATCTCTCAAACCTTTGTGACGTCTTTGACCGGGCTTTCCACAGTTTTCTGGAGCTAATTATTTTGTCTAACGTTTGCTTTAGTTTGGCCTTTTTAGCTCCGAATTCTCCAGCTGTAGGAATATTTAGAATGTTCAATTATGGGTGACAGGTCACTTGACCTTAGTGGACAGGGAAAATATGGTTCACTTATTGTTTTAATAACGAATTGAGAATGAATCTTTGCATTTTAACAAATAAAAGTTTCAAAATTTTCAGTGGTTTACAATGACATTGATAGGTAGTCATTAAGAGAGATCAACTGACAATTATAAGCTATTTGCAGGATTATTGAATTGAACAAGGATACAGACGTGCAGAGATTTTTTTGGAAGGCATTGCTTTTTCATTCAAGTATCTTGAATGTTCGTGATGTCTATGAGGCTGTTCATTGGTTCTCTTGTCCAGATAATAATTTATAATTCATATCGCTTTTATTGTGCACAGAATTTTGAGATTTGTCTCAAAGTTAAGAAGAAAACGAGGAGCAATTAATATGAGAGCTTGAGTAAAGAGAAAGCACAGTTAATTTAAATTACAGAGTGTGAGAAACAAAGCTCACTCACTTCAATAATTTCAGTCCAAGACAAGATCTGAAGCAATCAGTATGTTTATTAGATGCTTGCAAGCGTGGTGCCTGGAATAGGGCACACAGAGTTTAGCAAGTACCTATCTTATATATGATTCACTACTGCAAACACGGTGCCCATTACTATTGTTTCTCGCTTGCCTTATCCGGCCTTGTGCATAACAAAGTACAAGTTTTACTTGGCCATTTCACCGCATCCTGCTGTGGCCCATTGTTAGGTATATCCTCCATCACCTCTATCTAAATCCCCCCCTTGTGACATTTCCTCCCTTTCCCCAACCATATTGATCCGTATGACCTTTTAATTAGGGTTTGTTTTTGTGTTTTTGCAAAAGTGGGAAACAGATGCTTATAACTACTGCTTGTAAAAGCATATCTGGCTTAACCTACATCCTCACAGCACCTTATCTCGTTGTCTGTAACATCTACCATTGTTTGCAAGTACGTTTCATTCTTGTATGCACATTTTAGCTAATACAAAAACAATTATGTATTTCCTTCACATAGTTTTCATTCTTGTTGACTCAGCTCTTAGTTGAAACAATTATACACTGGTGTGAGTGCATTTACCTTGCATAAATAATTATGATTGCAGAAGTGACACTACTTTACCTATATCCCAAATTTTCCCCCTTTCTCTTTAATTACCATTTGTTATCTTCTCATTTTTCATTTAAGCATTGTCCCCAAAATTCACAAGCATCATTCCGGAGATTTAATCCATCTTGGTCTCACTCATCCCCTCATTACTTCATCGACAAAGTTCCTCTGCCTGGTTGACTTTTCGGGGCATCTTTTTTATTAAGGCTTTCTCAATCAGACTTTGGGTGAGTCCTCGTATACAGGGCATGATACAACAGCCAATGGCTACCAATACTCCGACGACTTCTATCAGGGAAGTAAGGATGGAAACCACCACCCCCTTCCAAATTCCAAACCATGATTCAAGCCATCCCGTGACAGATGTGTCTACTCCTGAACTCTCAGCCAGTTCCTCTGCTAAGGTAGTCAATCCCCTTAACGCCCGAGTAATTGAACCATCAGGTGCAGTGTTATTAGGAATAAAGGTGCAACAGCTTCCTTCTAACATCACACACACAGAGACTTTTTCCGCTAAAATCATATCAAGGGCCATTCTGTTTTCCCATGCCATCCTACCTGTCGCATCAAGCTGTTCTGATATTCCTTTAACCGCATCTCTTGTATAAGTTATAAATCGCTGTTGATTATAGAAAATGTAATTTATCCAATCTGCATTTTTATTAATTGTTACCCACTAAAACAGAGCTGACTCATGGCCTGCTGCAATCTGGTTACGAGCAATGAATTCATCAGGTACCCTCCTAGGCACTCCTACAGAATCGAGATAAATCCTGTCATCGAAAGAAGTGTCTAACAGTGATCTCTTACTCCTTCCCTTTCTCCCCACTATCTTTTCCTTCTCGAATGCCAGGGTAAATAGAATTGCCAATTGTACAATTGCACATATCCCTCTCCAATCCAGTGGTAGGGTGGATCTCAATATTTTGCCTCTACCGTACCACCACAGATCCGCTCGGGGAGCCTTTGGTGCTGATTAATCCCTCCCTTGTCCGTTTCGGTGACATCCTTAATCTCTGTACATACTTTCAGCTCCCCCAAATCTCTAGACCGAATTGTACCTTGTCTACGCACACACATCGTGTGATTTCCGACTCCGGCTGAAAACGTCGGGGAGGGGGGGGGGGGCGGCATTGCAATATTTCTTCTCCAAGGGTGCGAACATCAGAGATAAGGAGGTACAATTCCTATCATTCCATGCAGTCTTATCCTGATACAGGGCTATCATACATTTCATGCCCTTCCTGTCTCGCTTACACCCGAGTGGAAAGGGAACCACCTTGGCCACTGGTCTACCGGAGGCACATGCACAGCAATTGCTCTTGTTCAGACTTTTTACAGTTCACTTTACCCATTCAATCCAGGCATCCCATATCCAGTTTCTATTTCGATGGTCTGTTTCAAGTCTTTTATCTCTATAATTTTTACTCCTTTAGGATCATCGGGAGGGGTGAAAGGTTGTATCTTATTATCCAATAGTTCTGCCCGTTTTCCCTGTCCTACGCTAATTTGAAAACAACAGCCGGAGAAATGATTCCCGTTTGCTCACATTTCTATCCCAAGTGTTTCATCTAATTGTATCTCATAGGAGCCACAATACCGCCCCCCCCCCACCCCGAGAATTCCTTTGTGCCATGTGGTTTTCTTTATCATTAGGTATATTGAGTAACGCTCTATATCGAGACAATCGAGAATTGATCGGAAGATGGCCCTGTGTATTGTGACAAGACCATTATACCAAGTACCATCCCCAAAGGACTTAAGATGTATCTCTGAGCTGTGGTACTGTCCCTGATTATCTACATCCCCACAATTTACTAAGCTACATGCATCAGGTCTATTACTTGCGGATTGTCAGACTCAGGGACCATTAATAACACATATGAAAATTATATTTGACAAAATCCCAATACTAAGAGAGCTAGCATCATAACTCTAAGCATCCCCAGGATTCTAAAAATTGTGCTGAAGCACAAAAAAACTTGATACACAATCCTACAGAAATAATCCCGCGCTCGCGTCGCCACTGTATAATCAGTTACTCTAAGTCTTGCAAGCGGGCATCAGAGCCGCCCCGCATTTGCCACGGGACTATGCCTACATCGGTAAAACTATAGGAATTCATTTTGTGTTTTAAAAACGGCAGCCGCAGCTTAAACCCACAGAATTCAGCAGCTGCCGGTCCGCCCACGTGACAGGGAGATGGGAGCCAGAGGATAGATCAAATCCACACTCGGCCAGACACTAACCATGACTCATAGACCGAAACTCCAGAGTTAATTAATATGGAAACCCATCTCCTAATCAAATCAAGAGACTGACTGAAACACACCCATATTCATCAATGCAGAACCATCCTGACACAAAGGACAGGCATCTACCAGACAGGAACGAACAGATTAATACACACCAGCACCCCAAGGGAACAAAGGGGGGTGCTAGCCCCAGCCCTCACAGAGAGAGACAAGCAGATAGTACCCGGACCTGTTTACATAATCCAATTAGCACCCTATTGTGTGTACACTGCAACTCTCCTGGGACGGCAGGAAACCCACCATTTGCACCTACTCCAGCAATGATGGGGAACTATCATCCCATTCATACTCAAAATCCTCACATCCTGACAAAGAAAGGTATATAATGTGTAGCAGTGCGTGGGAACAGCAGAACAGCCGAGATTCGGACCTCGGTTGTTCTCCGTCGGTGTTACTGTATCAATAAACGTTACCGATTGTTGAACCGTACTCTGGGCTCGGACTGATATAATTTCATCCGCGCTTACAGTCTCTTCAGCCTGAGTTTCAGCGGGTCTTGCGTTGATTCGGCTGTCCAGACTTCTTCCTCAAATAGAGATTTCACTGGCCCTTTGATCCGAGTGTAGTGAGTCAAGCCTTTCTCCGCTGTCCTTATTGTCGTTTCGGTAATCAAAGGATCCTGATACGGCCCTTCCCAGTCCAGCTGCAATTTAGTCTATGTCCATGATTTTACTTCGACCCAATCTCCTGGCCGGATGAGATGAACGGTGAATTCAAGGGACGGAGTCTGTGCCAATAAACTCTGTTTCCTGAGGAGAGACAAAGAGGAGGACAAGCCTGGTATATACTTCTTTAGAACAAGCCTTTATTTTCGGGAATTGTCAATTCTCCGTTCGTTCCCAGATAAGGTAATCCAAATATGATTTCATAGGGGATAGTCCCACATCTTTCCTTGGGGCTGTTTGTACTCACAAGAGAGCTATAGGTAAACATTTGGTCCAAGGGAGTCTGATTTCTATTGTCAATTTAGAGAGTTGTCGTTTGAGTGTTTGGTTCATTCTCTCGAACCTTCCTGATGATGGTGGGTGCCATGGAGCATGGAACTCCCAGGAAATTCCCAACCCTTTCATTATCTCCTGTAACACTTTAGAGGTAAAATGAGTTCCTTGGTCGGAATCTATACGGGTCACTAGTCCATATCGGGGAATTATGTGCTCTAATATTATTTTAGACACCACACTCGCAGTGGCGGTAGCTAGGGGGTACGCCTCAACCCAACCAGATAGATGATCTACTATGACCAGCATATATTTTAGTCTTCCAACTCTGGGTAGTTCAGTAAATCTACTTGTATACGCTAGAAGGGTCTCAATCCCGGGTCTCTTCCTCCTGGGATCTGTTTTCTCAAGACTTTCTTATTTACCTTTCTGCATATAATACATCCCTCACATATTTGTTTTGCAATTGTATATATTCGTTTACATCCATATTCCCTAAGAACTAAAAGACACGTTACTTATACTCCCCAATGGCTGCCTTGGTGTAGGACAGCCATAATTTCTCGCATCATCATTTTGCTTAACATTTCCCTTCCATCAGGTAACATCCATTGCCCGTCTGCTGTTTTATGCATCCCCAAAATCTTTCAATTATTTTTCTTCTCTTTCAGTAAATATAGGAGCTTCCGGGATCAGGGACAGTAGGTATTAGGGAATGAATCCGCAATCCTTGTGGGTCCAGGCCTGCTTCCTTAGCCACTTTATCGGCTAATCTATTCCCCCTAACTTCTGGTTCATTTCCTTTTTGATGACCATTTATATGCACTACCGCTATTTCTCGGGGGAGTAATAGGGACTCCAAGACCCGTTTAATCAACTCCTCATGTGCTAATTCCTTCCCTCGGCTATTGATCAGTCCTCTTTCCTGCCACGTCTTTCCAAAAGTGTGCACAACACCAAATGCATATTTAGAGTCACTGTATGCTGCTCCCTCTTTATTTTCTAACGTCCTAAAGGCTTTTTCCAATGCATAGAGTTCGCAGGTCCGAGCTAACCACCCATTTCGCAACTTTCCACACTATCTTTCGTCCCGTCTACAACTGCATACTCATTATGTCTTTTCCCTACAGTCACCCGTGATGATCTGTCTATAAAAAGTCAGGCTCCTGCATGAAGCAGAACATCTCTCAGTTCCATGCAGACCTTAGTTTGGTATTCTATAATGTCAAGGCAGTTGTGCTCTGGATTCTGAGGAGATTCTCCTTCCCATTTCCAAAGAAAGGCAGCTGGATTTCAACAATTGTCCGTGACCAACACTAGATCATCCTTTTCTATTAATATTGCCTCATATTTCAGAACCCGCGAGTCTGTCAACCATCGCCCAGCTTTTTGGTTTAGGATCGTTCTCACTTGGTGTGGGGTGCTTACTATTAGGGCTCCCCCAAATGTAAGCTTCCTGCGTTCCTCCACTAACAGTGCAGTGGCAGCCACGGCCTGCACACACTCAGGCCACCCCCGGGATATTGGATCCAATAGCTTCGAAAGATATGTTACTGGCTGTTTCATTCCTCCCTACCTCTGGGTTAATACTCTCAAAGCCGCTCCCTTATCTACGGTAGCAAAGAGCTGGAAAGGTTTATCTAGAGAAGGTAAAGCTAACATGGGGGCATGGATCAGATATCTTTTGAATTCTTAAATAATTCTTTTTCCTCTTCTTCCCAACTCAAACACTTTGGTTCCTCCTCTATTAGTTTGAGATATAATTTATTCGTCTTTTGAGTATAAGAATCAATCCCCAATCTGCAATATCCCGTTAAACCCCCAAAATTATGTAACTCCCATTTAGTCCTGGGCAGCAGAATCCCCACTATTCCCTCTAACCATTCCGGGCTTATCTTTCGCTTTCCCTCACTAACTAAATGTCCCAAGTATTTCACTTCTCGCTCCACATATTGTATTTTGTTTTTAGATACTCGCAGTCCCTGCTCACCCAGGAAATTCATTTTTTTTTAATGGCTTCTACTACTCTTTCTCTTCTCTTTCCTGTTACTAAGAGGTCGTCTACATACTGCAACAGGGTAGTTCCCTTGGGGCTGCTAAATTTCTCCAATATTTGTTTTAACATCTGTCCAAATAAATTCGGGGATTGCGTAAACCCCTGGGGGAGCACAGTCCACCGATATAGCTGTTTCCGTCCTGTCTTGGGATCTTTCCATTCAAAGGCAAAAAAAAATCCTACTTTCCTCCGCCAAGGGACAAGCCCAAAAGGCATCCTTTAGATCTATCACACTAAACAACTTGTGGTCATGAGGGATCTTACCTAATAACGTATTTGGCACCACTGGGTGCCTGACCTGATCTATTCGATTCAATGTTGTCAAATCCTGCACCAATCGATAAGTTCCATCGGATTTTCGCACTGGTAGAATTAGGATTTTATAAGGAGACATACACGTCTCCAACAGTCCATCTCTAATCCCTCAATTACTGGCTGCAGTCCTCGTTTACCTTCTAAGGAAATGGGATATTGTCGCTCATAAACAATGACCCCTTTCCTTTTTAAACTTATTTCTAGGGGACAGATCTGTACATTTCCACGATTCCCGTCTCTAGCCCATATAATAGGGTCGATCTCTCTCTCTGCACATCTTCTGTCAACATTTCCATTTGTACAACTAATTCTTTTTTCCTGAATTCAAATCTCCAGTCCTAAGAGGATAATTAAATCTCTCCCTTGTAAGTTACTTCCTATATCAGGGATATACACCAGTTCCCCAGTGACTGTATCCGTCGGACCTTCTATCATCATAGGTTCAAATACTGGAACAGTAAATCCTTCCCCTTTTACGCCGGAAACAGTATTTGACCGTGTTGACATTCCTACTTTCTTTGATTTAAAATTCAGCGATGACCGTGCTGCCCCTGTATCTACTCGGAAGACTACCTCTTACCCACTGGGTCCCACCTTCAAGTTTATCAAGGGTTCCTGGTGGCTCCCCAGGGGCAGGAACCCCTGACACCCCTATTCTACATCAAAAGTCATAAGCGGAATTGACCTTTCTTCCCTTTGTAGATCAGGACACTCCCGCTTAAAATGCCCGATCTTTCCCCAATAATAATATCCTGCCTGTGGAGACTTCCATCTCTGCCCCTGTCGCCCGAACCATCTTTCAAATGCTCCCCCTTTCCTCTTCCTCTCCCTCTTCGTCTCCCTCTTCCTCTCTGCCCTACATGCTGCCACCCACCGCTCGGGTTGCTCACTATTGGTTCCATTATTTTCTTAACTACATCATCAATCGTAGCTACCATCATTTTTCCCTTCTGTTTTTGTCTCTCATCCTCTTTCTTTGCAAACACTTTCTGTGCCTCTCTTAACAATTCATCTAATGGTGTTTCACTCCTCCCGTCTATCTTCAGTATCTTTCTCTGTGTCTGGCCATGCCTTTGTCACAAAATATACTTTTAAAAGACACTGTGCCGCTGGGTCCTCAGGGTTCATTCCAGAGTATTTCCGCATTGAGACTCGTAATCTTTGCAAGAAACCTGAGGGTGTATCATCTTTCTCCTCTTTAACTTCAAATGCTTTAGTCAAATTCTGAGACTTCGGAACTTGCCTCTCTTCTTCCTTTTAGAATCAGGTCTTTCAATTCCACCATTTCTTCCCGATGCTCCGGGTTTTGATTTTCCCACTGAGTGTCTCTGAGGGAAACCCCGTCTCTCCCAGTCCAGTATCCGCATCCCCAATGGGAAGTTACCTGTCCCATATTTTAATGGCTGCTCCTGGTATAAGTCCCCTTTCTTCTCCAGTAAATATTACATTCAAAATAGACATTAACTCAGTCCACGTATACAGCCTGGGCCCCAAGAATTGATCAATTTGTTCAGGCAGCCCTACCGGATCTTCAACCAGGACCTTCATCTCCTTTTAAAATGTTCTGACCTCCCCACTGGTGAGGGGGGCACTTACAAACCCAATCTCTTTGTCCCCTATTGGTACCTCCCGAAGGGGATAAGTCTTTATATTCTTCCCCTTTTTTTGTTTTTGTTTTTGCCCCTTAGGCTTTCGTTTAGATACTCCAGAGGCCTCCTCTACATCTACTTTATCTTCCCTTCCTTTTGCTGCGGATTGATGGTCAGGAACAACGACATCCCCGTCCACCGCCCCTTCGTTCTCCTCTTGTGGGTCATCCGTTCCCTGTCTCTGTCAGTCTGTCTCTCCTCCTCCCCCATTTTCACCTAATCTGATTTTATGGTCCGGGCGGGGTGGGGGGGG
>NC_057717.1:15708400-15708677 GCF_004010195.1 Chiloscyllium plagiosum
CAGAGGGGGAATCCTTTGTCTTTACTACCATCATTCCCAAACTGCCCTTCCAACAGAACGCATAGGCCGCCTCTTCTTGACTAAAAGTTTGTTTTTTATTCACATGAAAATCTAAATACTGACATACCCAATCCTCATCCGAATCATACTTTGGCCAGAAGACAGCTGGATGAAGGATTGGTTCTTTGGTCCATTTTAAATAACAATATTTAATCATTTTCTTTTTATCTTTTTCCCTTGTACAAGTGTTACTTGTCCATTCCCTCAACATCCTCCC
>NC_057717.1:15708743-15711958 GCF_004010195.1 Chiloscyllium plagiosum
GTTAATACTTAAAAGTCAGTTTTCTGACGTTGGTCTGTGCACAGAGTTGCCTGGCCCCTTTTTTCCATATTTTTTTATCGACCTTCTTTCACTGTCTGATTCAGATGTCTCTCCTGTGGGAATCGTACCAGTCGCCCAAGGGAGGGGACAAAACCGGGACAAGAAACCGCTCCTCAATTGTGAATAGGAGGCATCTTCCCAGTGTCCAGGGCCAGCCACTCCCTCCGGCGATGGAAGAATATCCCGGACGATCCCCTAATTGTGAGAAACTAAGCCCACTCACTTCAATAATTTCAGTGCGAGACAAGATCTGAAGCTATCAGTATGTTTATTATACGCTTGCAAGCGTGGTGCCTGAAATAGACTCCCAGAGTTTAGCAAGTACATAGGATTCACTACTCCAAACCCGTTGCCCATTACTATTGTCTGTCTCTTGCCTTATCCGGCATTGTGCATAACAAAGTGCAGGTTTTACTCGGCCTTTTCACCACATCCTGGCTGTGGTCAACTGCTAGGTATATCCTCTTTCACTGCGATCTATTTCCCCCACTTGTGACATTCCCTCCCTTCCACCAACCATATTGAACCTTACGACCCTTTAATTGGGGTCTGTTTTTTGTGTTTGCAGAAATGGGAAACAGAAGCTTATAACTACTGCTTGTACAAGCATATCTGGCTTAACTTACATCCTCACAGCACCTTATCTATTTGTCTGTACCATCCATCATTGTTTGCAGGCACCTTTCATTCTTGTATGCGCATTTTAGCTAATATGAAAACAATTATATATTTCCTTGACATAGGTTTAATTCTTGTTGACTCAGCGCTTGGTTGAAACAATTGTACACTGGTGTGAGTTCATTTACCTTGCATATTTAATTATGATTGCAGAAGTAACACTACTTCACATGTAACCCACAGTTGGTAGTGTAGTGAACAAAGAAGAACAAAGAATACAGAAAATGTGCAGGCCAGGAACAGGCCCTTTGGACAGCCAAGCCTGAGCCGGTCCAAGTCAACTATCTAAACATGTCGCCCAATTTCTAAGCATCTGTATCCCTCTGCTCCTCACTTACATCTGACCAGGCGCACCTGAAATGAATCTACCATGCCTGCCTCCAGTACCTCTGCTGGCAACGCATTCCAGCACCTACCAAACTCTGTGTAAAATACTTTCCATATCTATCTCCCTTAAACGTTTCACCTCTCTCATTGAACGCGTGACCTCTTATTATTGAATCCCTCATCTTGGGAAAAAGCTTATCTCTATCCACCCTGTCTGTACCCTTCATCATATTGTAGACCTCAATCAGGTCACCTCAATCTCGGTTTTTCTAATGAAAGCAGAAGTAATCCACTCAACCTCTCTTCACAGCTTGCATCTCCCATACCAGGCAACATCTGTGTAAACCTTCTCCGCATTCTCTCCTAAACATCCACATAATTTTGGTAATTTGGCGACCAGAACTGTACAGAGTGTTCTAAATACGGATGAAACAAACTCTTGTAAATTTTAGCAGGGCTTGCCTGCTCTTGCACTCAATGACCTATCCGGTGAAGGCAAGCATGCCATATGCCTTCTTGACCACTCTATCCACCTGTGCAGTCACCTTCAGGGTACAAAGGACCTTAACTCCCAGATCTCTCTTCACATCAAGTTTACCCAAGGCTCTTCCGTTTACTGTATACTTGGCTCTGGAATAAGACTTCCCCAAATCATCACCTCACATTTGCTTGGATGGAACACCATTTGCCACTTCTCCGCTCAACTCTTCTGTCTATCTATATTCCCGTTCATTCTTTGACAGTCCCCTATGTTATCTGGCTACTCCACCAATCTTTGTGTCATCTGCAAATGTAGTGGCGAGATAGTGGGCTAGCAACCCTTGGAGATTGGAACATGGCAGTTGTTCATCCCACGCAGCAAGGAACCATGTTTGGATGTGTGTTCCCAGTGAAGTACCACTGTTTCCTGATGTCGATCAATAATTCAAACTTTTTTATTAGGAGTCATGATTTAGAAGTTTACTGACGATATATAGTCGTGTAGTTAACTATGATGAATAATGTCAGGGACCGCAGGGATGTATCCATCAGTTGGAAAGGAAAAATGGCGAATGGAATTGAATCCAGACCAATGAGTGGTAGTAAATTTTGGGAGTTGTAACAATAACAGTGAGGATTCTGAGTGGTGTACAGGAACAAAGAGATCTTGGAGTGGACATTCACAGATCCCGAAGATTGTTGGACAGGGAGATCAGTTGTTTGAGATGTTTATGGATATTTTCTATTGTTGACCACAGACTGTGGATGATATTCGATCTTTAGCAACCGCCAGTTTAGGAAACAACTAAAGGAATGAGCACAAGTCTGGCCAATGCAATCATCAACGTTTTTAAAAATTGAAATATGAAAGATAGAGGGCTGAAGTATCAATCGTTGCCCATCAAACTACTTCACCGCTCAATGAATTTACCACTTATTCCTCTCCAGGTCATGCTGGTATGTGCCTTGGAGGGTAATTTGCAAATTGTGAAGGTTCAGTGCATCTTCAACCTTGTCCTTTTAGTCAGTACAATTTTTGAGCTTTGAAGGTTCTGTCAACAAAGTCTGGATGACTTACTCCAGTGAATCTTCTATGTGGTGGACTCTGCTGCAATTGTGCCTTGGCAGTTAAGGGAATAAATATTCAGGTGTTGAACAATATACAGTTAAGTGACTGCATTGTCGTGGAGGGTGCCTAGGATTATGTGGGAAGCAAGAGAGGAAATTGCAGTACCGTTGGCAATGATCTTCTCGTCTTCACTGGCAACGGCGGTGGTACCAGGGGACTGGAGAGTAGCGAATGTTGTGCCCCTGTTCAAAAAAGGGAATAGGGATAACCCCGGGAATTACAGGCCTGTTAGTCTTAATTCTGTGGTAGGCAAAGTAATGGAAAGGGTACTGAGGGATAGGATTTATGAGTATCTGGAAAGACACTGCTTGATTAGGGACAGCCAGCACGGATTTGTGAAGGGTAGGTCTTGCCTTACAAGTCTTATTGAATTCTTCGAGGAGGTGACCAAGCATGTGGATGAGGGAAGAGCAGTGGATGTAGTGTACATGGATTTTAGTAAGGCATTTGATAAGGTTCCCCATGGTAGGCGTATGCGGAAAGTCAGGAGGCATGGGATAGAGGGAAATTTGGCCAATTGGATAGAAAACTGGCGAACCGG
>NC_057717.1:15712505-15805196 GCF_004010195.1 Chiloscyllium plagiosum
GAACTAGAGAGCATAGGTTTAGGGTGAGAGGGGAAAGATATAAAAAAGATCTAAGGGGCAACGTTTTCACACAGAGGGTGGTTAATGTTTGGAATGCGCTGCCTGTGGGAGTGGTGGAGTCGGAATCATTGGCGACCTTTAAGCGGCATTTGGATAGGTACATGGATGGGTACTTAATCTAGGTTAGAAGTTCGGCACAACATCGTGGGCCGAAGGGCCTGTTCTGTGCTGTATTGTTCTATGTCTATGTTCTATGTGCCCAGTTCCTTCAGTGGCATTGAAGCTGCACCCACCTAGGCAAACGGAGAGAGTTCTGTTAAACATCTAATTTTTGCGTTGCGGACGATGTAGGCTTCACGGAGACAAGAGTTGAGTTAATAATCAAACAAAGTCGACCCGCGGACAGGTTTTTGTCGTCAACTTCTTTATATGGGCGGTCAGGTTCAATTTTTCCTAAATACTAGCTTCCAGGACGATTACACGGAGGAATTCAGTTACATTGAATGTCAATAGAATATGATTAGATTCTCATTTGTCAGAGTTATCTTCGCTGTATTTGGTCCTTCTGTGGGTCAATCCGATTCTAATCGCTTTCTGATTTCAAGTTTCAATTCGTCTGCGCCTGAAATTTCAACCCGTTTCCTCGCAGAAATTTCTCCACCTATCTTAATAATATGTAAGGACGCTGTAACGGACAGTGCAGATTGACAAACATGTTGTTAACTCTGTATACAGTAGAACTTCGTGAAATGATTGGTTAGGCGAATAATAAATGTTGTCCTGATCAGTAATACTCACACCCTGTGGGTGAATGAGAAACAATGAAAACACATTCACAACATGGAAAACGAGATTTGTATCTGTGTGGATACAATTTGAAAGGATCATGCACCTGGGTAGAAAAAAGGACGCTGATACCACAGAGAAAGCAAGGCAATGTGGCAACTGCTGGAAGGGATTCAATTCACCACAGAAGTGGAAACTCATTTAATCAGTAACACTGAGGAGATGCCGTTTACCAGTCCCGTGTGTGGGAAGGGGTCACTGAGCAAAACAACGTCCGGAGACTCCAGCAGGATTACATATCCCATCAACTGTTCGATTATGCTGTCAATACTGCTGTTAATCCCAACCAGCTATTTGTTCCATAGCGTCAATCATAGAGTCATACAACATGAAGGCATACAGGCCCGTCAGTCCAACCAATCCATGCTGAACATACTGCCAAACTAATCTAGTCCCATCTGACTCCTCCTGTACCCGTTGAGTGGTTATAAGGCCCTTGTTTATTACTGTGTTGTTAATCCAAAACACCAGGTAATATTTTGGGGACAACGGGTTCAGATAGTGGAGTTTGAATTCAATAAGCACCTGGAATTGAAGAGTCTCGTGATGACCTGAATCAGTTGTGTGGAAATTCCCATCTGATTCACTCATGCCAGTTCGGGAAGCAAACTGTCATATTCATCTGCTCTGTCCAACAGGAGACTCCAGATGAATAATACCGTGGTTGACTCTTAAATGTCCTCTGGGAAATAACTGATGTACTAAGCATGGATAAATTTATTTTAAAAATACCACTTTCCCATTTGGAATCAATTGTCCATTAAATATTGCAAACGTACCCTCATCCATCACTTCCTCAGCAAGTTAATTGCACACGTAAAACACCTTTTTTAAAAAATGCCTCACATGACCTTTTCAAAAAGAAACTCTCTTTTCATCTTAAACATATGCCCTCTCGCCTTGAAATCCCATCCTGGGGAAAAGGCAGCTATCGTTAACTCTAACTTGCCGCTCAATGATTCATAAACTTCAGTCAGGCCGCCGTTCAAACCCCTAACCTAGAGTGAAAACAGTCTCAACTAGGAGAAAGTGAGAACTGCAGATGAGAGATCAGAGTCCAGAGTGTTGTGCTGGGAAAGCACAGCAGGTCAGGCACCATTTGAGGAGCAGGAGAATCGACGTTTCGGGGATGAGCCTGATGAACGACACTTGCGCAAAAAAAATTCTCCTGCTCCTGGGATGCTGCCTTACCTGTTGTGGTTTTCCAGCACCCCGATCTCGAATCTGAAAATAGTCTCAGCCTATCCAGCCTTTCATTATAACTCAAACCTTCCACAAACAGCAACATGCGTGCATACTTTTCTGAACCTACTCCAGCTGAATAATATCATTCCTATCGCTGGGCGGCCAGAACCGGACATAATATTCCAGAAGAGGCCTCATCAATGTCCTGCAAAACTTCAACATAACGTCCCAACTACTATACACAAAGGACTGAGCAAAGAAGGGAGGTATGTTAAATGCCTTTGAATCATCTTGTCTGTAGGTCATGCAAACTACAACGAATTATGCACCTGCACCCCTCGCTTCCGTGTTCTCCAACACTACGCAAAGCCCTACTCTTGTTGTTGCACCAAAATGCAATACCCTCCATTTATCCAGATTGAACTCCATGTTACATTTTTCAGTCCAACGACTCATTAGATTAAGATCCTTTTGAAACTTAGATAATCTTCCTCACTGTCTCCAATTCTGGCGTCGCCTGCAAACCTACGAAGGATGCCTGCTGTGAGTTCCATTGTTTTCTCATATAGATCAATGATTCGTATTTACTCGTAGGGGTCGTGATTTGCAGTGTGTAGATCATACAACAGTTAGTCATGCAATTAACCATGAGGAAGAAAGCCGCAGACTGCAGGGAGATATTAAACAACTGGAAATGAAAATGGTGAAAGCAATTCATTCCAGGCAAATTGGTGATAGTGAAGCAAGTTCAAACTTAACAATCAGCCGCCCACGCTCCAGTTGTGGCACTCAGCTGTCTCAGCAAGATGCACTGTAGATTGCTATGAACGGGAAAAAAAAATCCCTTCTGCCCCGTCTTTGACCAGGAGCACTCCCAACCTGGGAATTGCTTGCGCCTCTAAACCGTCATAGAAATACCGTGCATTCACCGGTTGTGTCACTGGAGTCCTCGACTATCTGTGCGACCTCATTCCCATCCCGACTTCCAGTTGGATCTTCGCGACTACGTCACTGAGTTCCTTTGATTCTGGGGCTGGGAATTGGGACTCTGTGGCAGCAGTGGTTACTGCCTTGTGGGGGGAAACTGGTGAAGTAGCCGATGTTAAACTGCATTACTCTTGAAGCATACATTTCAACAATACTTGCACTGTCCCCGGAGTTTTTGATGTTTTGGAGAAATCTATTTATCTCAGCCTTCTGCATATTCATGATGGAATCAACACAGCCACTGGGGGAATCGATATTAAACGGTCAGCCCATTCTGAGTTCCCACATATCTGCCACTGTTCGCTAAGCACTGATATTGTGCATTTGGTACACTGCCTAACATTTCCTATGCTACTGTACTTATTGCTCATTGTCAGTGCGTGCGTCTGTGGGATGCTGTGATCGTATAGTGGTTCGTACACTGCGTTGTAGCCGCAGCGAGCTCGGTTCAAATCCGAGTTACGACAGTAATTGCTCTATCTGTCCCAGTTTTTGTGAAACAGAAAGGAATCAGTTGTTTTAACATGGTAATTTTCTCCAAGGTGATGATCTTTTCCTTTCAAATTCTGCTCGCTCACATCTCTGTGTTTCATATGTCAGAATTCAAATCCACCCGTTCTCAGAGATTTCTCTCCCTCCTTCGATCACTAACTGAACTTTCCGCCCCACATCCCCATTTAACTAATTTAGAGATGCCGGTGTTGGACTATGGTGTACAAAGTTAAAAATCACACAACACCAGGTTAGAGTCTAATAGGTTTAACTGACCACTAGTTTTCGGAGGGCTGCTCTTTCATCATGTCGTTGTGGAGTCATTTCCTATTTCATTAAGGCACTGCAGAATCTAACACTGTCTCTCACATTGATACCGTTCAGTCTGTGCTGCTGCGGTCACTGTTGCTGGGTGAATGTGCCCCAACCCCACCATCGGGACCTGCAGACCAGTTGATCCATTTGGTTACCGCTGGTTTGAGGCCAATCCTCAGGTAGCAGCTTTTACTGATATGGACTTGCGATTATTGGGGGTCAAATTCAGAAAAATGACACAGGACAACATCGAGGAAAAACTACTTCATTGGGAAAGATTAGTTTCACGGGTTTTCTGCAATGGCCGAGCGCTATTACCACTGAACTGTTAACTCAGACACCAAGCAAATGAACCAGGGACCAGGGTTTGACTCCAACCATGCCAGGTGTTAGAATTGAGATTCAATAAATATCTGGAATTACGAATCTAATAACACCTATAAATCCATGGTCAATTGCTGAAAAAACAAAACCATCGGGTTCACTGACGTCCTTTGAGAAATGAACATGCTATTCTTACCTGGTCGCGCCTCCATGTGACTCCAGACTCAATGCAATACGGTTGAGTCTCAACTGCCCGCTGTGCATTTAGTGATCTCAATCAATACTGCCGAGTCCGTGACGCCCTCATACTGTAACAGAATAGAAAAAAAAAACTGTTACTTCGGCTCGAGCTAGATTACTGTGTGCAGTTCTGCAGTTCACAGTATAGCAATGATGTGATCGCACTGGGAACGTTGCAGGAGAGATTCAATGGGATATTATCTGGGCTGAAGAGTTTCAGTTATGTGGAGAGATTGGACAGACTGGGGTTGTTTGTCGCCGAGCAGAGGAGAAGACATGACTGAGATGTACAAAATAATGAGGGATATGGATAGGATAGACTGAAAGAAGCTTTTGTTATTGACGGACAGATCGAACACTGGGGCCAAGAGATTTCGGGAAAAGGTAGAACGTTTTGAGTAGATGTACGGAAAGGGTCAGAGAGGTGGAAACCCTTCCAAACTGAAAAAAATTGAGATGTTAATTTGCAATGCCAAAACATATAAAACTATGGGCTAAACAATGGAAAACTTGATTCAGGTCGTTAAGCAGTTGTGTTGGACAAGTGCGGCCACAACAGGCTGAAGGACTTCCTTCGATGTTGTCCTCCACAGTATCGTGGTTAGTGTCCCGTCCTGTCACAGGGCTCAATTCTCCGCTGGGGGCATCGTAAAGGTTTTAAACCTGTGGCCCTGTTCCCCAGTGAAGGTTATTAATGCCTGGCCTTCCATTCTCGATTGGATATGTCACAGCAAGGACAGTGCTGTCTGAATCAGCTGGGGAAGGACTGCAGCTCCTGGGGAGAGAGAGTGTCAGTGAAAGTGCAAACACGTAACTTCAGCAAACTGCTCATTGTGTTGGTGTTGCAATGAAAACCATTACATAGAGTTGTTCCTGACTGATGTGTTTATTTAACGCAGGAGCCTGAGGAAGAAAACAGAGTAAACCCATTCAGGTCTGAGTGCAGAAACATTTCCAGCAGAACTACTGAAGTTGTACAGCGCAGAACCGCGTTTGTATGCATTGAATTCCGGTTGATGGGCGTAGCTTGCTTTCACTCGGCTGAGGTACCAGTGTGTAAATGATACAGATAGTGTTCAATGTGATGGTACATTTGCTCAGTGGTTCGAACTGCTGTTAAGTCTGTAGGTTAGGTAGATTGGTCATGTTAAGTTGTGCTGATGTGTCCAGAGAGTGAATTTAGTAAGTTGAGTGAGTTAGCCATGGGTACCGGAGTGATAAGGTCAGAGTCACACGATGCCAGGTTTTATTCCAGCAGGTCTATTTGAAATCAAAAGCCAGAGGCCTGCGGGGATAGAGACGGGAGCTAGATCTGGTTGAGATGCTGTTCAGAGAGTTCCTACAGACTCGATTGGCTGAACTGCACTTTCTGCATTGTAGGGAACCGGTGATTCTATCAAACAGGACACTGCCAGCGTTTGCTGTGCTGTTAAGGCATTAGAGACGATGCTGACGGCGTTTAGTGGGGATGGCATTTTATTTATTTGTGTGTTGGAAAATTTGGAACTGAACCAAGGAAACCCGAATGGAAGTTTACCAGAGAATTTGAGGTTTGGAGAGAGTAAATAGGTGGCAAATTCACTCTTTCAAGTTCGTATATTTCTGAACGTCAGGCTTTCAAAACCATCGATGTCGGACAAAGAAATTTTGGGAGCAGAATTTCTGTCACTCAGATAATCCGTTTCCAAAATAGTGGAAAGGCACATTTAGAGAAACACAAGCAGTGAGTTTTACCGGGAGAGAGACAGCCTGTGGCCAGGTAAAAGTGTAAAAGTGGGGTGTGGGGTTTGGAAGGTGCGAGGAATCAATATCTAATTTGGACGGCTTCAGATGCAAAGAAATATCGGAAACGTCTGCAGCTGAGTAAGATTCAGCAAAAAAACCTCAGAGTTTTGAAAGATTTCTATTAATATCCCAGATGAAGCATTATAAAAGGAACAGAGCAGATTTTGTATATTATCAAGGAAAGCTATTCCATAATGAATAGGAAGTGACCCGTCTCTTAGAGATCGATTTTCTGCTTTAATCACATGGCTTAAAGGTGGGAAGATATGGCCATGATGTTGGGTTCATTTGACACCCACTGAAATCTGCCAAAGTAACTGAGCATCAAAACTGGCATCTTGTTTTGTAGTTTAACCTTCTGTTTTTCTCATCAGTATTTTCTTTAAGCTGAAATAAATTCGGAGCAAAATTGAATGCAACATTTAACGTTCCAATCACACAAATCTAATTCACTTCCGATCATTGCAATGAACAGAGTGAAGTTGCAGGAAAATTAATAAAATTAAACAAACACAACTGCATTTCTGGGAATTTTACCCAGTTCAGGTTCAGCCACATGAGAAAGCCCATCGAACTAAAACATCACCTTCACTTCTCTCTCCGTATATACTTCTTCACGTGAGAGAGAAACTGTCTGAAGAAATTATGCGTCAAGACTAAATGTGCGTGTGAATGTGACGGGAATTGTATGTTTGCTGGTTCATTCTGAGACAGTTCCGACTTGGAATAAATCAAGGACAAGGTGTTCCTTCCAAGGACAAGGTCAATCCTTTGGATTTTGCTGGTATTATTATTCCGCTGAAAGCAGAAACATATTGGTGTGGATTCGATTACGCTCAGGGAATTTCTTATCCCCTAGGTGCACCATATGTAATCTTGATGTGGTCACATGGGAGCCCCTTTGCCATGGGCTGAAGTGGCTCTGAGGTTAAGGCGACGGGTTGCTCTTTCATTGTGCATGTGTGGATTTGTATCCTTCTCGGGCTGTTACTTCTATCAAACGCAGCTGTGGTATCCCTTTGTGCCTCGCATCTTTAGGATACATTGGATGGAGAATCTTGCTCTTGCTCTTCATTGCACCGGAGATTTATGATAAATCGATACCTCATCAAAGTTGTAATTAAGCAATTTTTTTTCTGTTGTAAGTTACATTGGGATAATGAAAAGGGCGGCAACGTTTCTCTCCTCCTTTCATTCCATCTTGACTTTCTATGAATTTACATCAAATGAAAGGAGAACAAATAAGGAGAGATCGGGTGCAATAGTTTATCCAGTGGGATTGTGAATTTTAATGTAACACTCCACACAAAGTTCTGATCAGTATTTTAAACAGTCAATTGATTTGGAGCTGCAGAAAACTTTTCCAATGAAACGAATCATTCATTCTTTCACAACCTTTTGCTGTGTGAATCATACTGCGATCCATCACCCAGCGTGATCACCAAGTTAGCAACAATATAAGATCCACCAATTTTCTTTAGCAATCACAGCGTCTGCACATACCCATCTGTGGTATGCACAGTGGCATTTATGACTCCAAGCCACAGCACATTTCTTGTTCATCAGTTTATGAGCCTAATTCCTGATCTGTCTGATCAGTATGAGAAACCTTTTCTATCACTTCATCCCATCGCCTCAGAATTCTAAACTTATCAATAAAATAAGGCGTTACATCAAATGATATAGGATTGAAAGTCGGCCATTCAGCCCATCGAGCTTCTCCACCATTCAACATACACATGGTTGATCTGATAATCTTCAAATCCATTCTCCTGCCTAACCTCGATAATGCTTCATCGACTTTTTTGGTTAAATATCTGTCTGGCACCGTTTGAAAATACACAACAACTCAGCCTCAACAACAGTTTCAGGAAAGAGTTCCACAGAATCACTGGGCCCTGAGCAAATAAATTCCTCCTCATTTCTGAATTAAATAGGCAATATCTAATTCTGACTTCATGTCCTCTGGTGCTCTCCTCAAACCAGAGGGCAAACCACCTGTCCGTATCTACCCTGTCAAGATCCCACGAATATTGAACGTTTATAATAATTATTATGTGATTATAGAGCTCGATTTTATACAGGGTTGGCACCATGTTTGTAAATCTCTGCTGTCCCTTATACCGTCCTTACATATTATTAAGGCAGGTGGAGAAACGTATGTGAGGCAACGGTTGAAATTTCAAGCACAAACGAGAATTGGAACTTGAAATCAGCTAGCGATTGGAATCAGATTGGTCCACACAACAACGAAATAGAGTAATTATAAATCTGACAAATGAGAACCTAATCATATTCCATTGACATTCAATGGCTTTCCGGTAACCTAATTTCCCTGTGTAATCGCCACGGAGCTAGAATTTGGGAAAAACGGATTGAGACCGGCTATATAAACACTTTCAACAACAAAAACATGTCCGTTGGTAGACAATTTCGGATTGTAAACTCAACTCATTGTTCCGTGAATCCTACATCGTTTGCAAGGTACAAATGAGATGTGGAACAGGACTCTCTCCATTTGCCGAGATGGGTGTGACTTCAACAACACTTAAGGAAGTGGACACCATCCACGACAATGCAGTCACTTGATTGTACCCGATTCAATGCCTGAATATTTATTCCCTTCACCGTTAAGGCACAATAGCAGCAGAGTGCACCAACGACACGATGCACTGGAGTAAGTCATCCGAGAATTTTTGACCGAACCTTCAAATCTGAACAGCTGTACTTACTAACAGGACAAGGTTGGAACATGCAACGAAACACCACCATTTGCAAGTTCCCCTCCAAGGCCAATAGCAGCCTGATTGTGACAGGAATCAATGATAAACTCATTGAGTGGAGAATCAGTCTTGATGGGCAAAGTTGCATACTTCAGCCCTCCACCTTTAATCTAAAAACGTTATAAATGTTGATTAATGCAGTGACCAGACATGTGCTCAGACCTTTAGCTATTCCCTAAACTGGTGTTTGCTAAAGTTCTACTAGCTGCAACAGTCTGTGGTCAACAACAGAAAAATCCAAAATCCCTCTCAATCAACTTATTCCCTTCAAATGAAAGTGGTGCTGGAGAAGCACAGCAAGTCCGTCAGCATCTGAGGAAAAGTCAACGTTTCGGGCAAAAGCCCTTCATCAGGAATGAGACAGGCAGCCTATGGGGTGGAGAGATAAATGAGAGGTCGTGGGTCTGGGGAGAAGGTGGCTGAGAGTGCAGTAGGTGGATACAGGTGGGGGTTAACGGTGATATGTCAGAGAGGAAGGTGGAATGGATAGGTGGGAATGAAAATACACAGGTAGGACAGGTCAGGAGGATGGTGCTGAGTTGGAAGGTTAGAACTGGGGTAAGATGAGGGAATGGGAATTAGGAAACTGATGAAATCCACATTAATGCCATGGGGTTCAAGGGTCCCGAGGAAGAAGATGAGGCATTCTTCCTCCAGGCGTTGGGTAGTGAGGGAGCGGCGATGGAGGTGGCTCAGGACGTGCATTTCCTCAGGAGAGTGGGATGCGAAGTTGAAATGTTTGGCCATTGGAGTTGATTCTTACAGGTATCCTGGAGATGTTCTCTGAAGTGCTCTGTCAGAAGATATCTGGTCTCCCTAATTTAGAGGCGACCGCATCTGGAACAGCAGATACAACAAATGACACATGTGGAAGTATAGGTGAACCTTTGATGGATAAAGAAGGCTCCACTGGAGCCTTGGATATATGTGATTGGTACGATGTGGATGCAGGTTTTGCAATTCCTGTGGTGGCAGAGGAAGGTGCTGGGAGGGAATGGTGGGTCATTTGAGGGCATGGACGTGACTAGGTAGTCGCGGAGGGAAAGGTCTTTGAGGAAAATGAATGGGGTTGGAGAGGGAAATAGATCCCTGGTTGTGGGGTCAATTTAGAGGTAGCGAAAATGTCGGTGGATGATGTGATTTTTGTGGAGGTTGTCGGAATGGAAGTTGAGGACCTTCCTCTGTCCTTGATCTATCCTTGTTGTGTTTGGAGATATGGGGTTCATGCATGGACGTGCAGGACATGGATGACATGCGTTAGAGGGTATCTTAAACCACATGGGAGGGAAAGTTCCGTTCTTTAAAGAAGAAGGCCATCTGCTGTGTTCTATTGTGGAACTGGTCCTCTTGGAGAAGATGCGGCAGAGGCAGAGGAGTTGGAAACACAGGATAACATTGGTGCAGGAGGTGCGGTGGGAGGAGTTGAAATCCAGACAGCTGTGGGAGTCAGTGGGTTTCTAAAAAATATCAGTAACACTGACCTCCAGGGGATATTTTTCACGCCCTACCCCTATCCACTTTCCGCAAAGACCATTCCCTCCATGACTACCTAGTCAAGTCCACGCCCTCAAATGACAAACGCTCCCCTCCTGGCACCTTCCTCTGCCACCACAGGAATTGTAAAACCTGCGCCCACACACCCCCACCTCCGCCCACTGCATCAAAGAAGTCTTCCACATCCATCAAAGATTCACCTGCACTTCCACACATGTCATTTATTGCATCCGTTGCTCCCGATGCAGTTTCCTCCACAGTGTGGCCACTGGACACCTTCTCGGAGAGCGCTTCAGAGAACATCTCCAGGACATCGGCAACAATCAACCCCAATGCCCCGTGACCGAACACTGCAAATACCCCCGCCACTCTCCCGAGGACATGCAGGTCCTGGGCTTCCTCCACCGCCACTCGCTCACCACCCGACGCCTAGAGGAAGAACGTCTTATCTTCTGCCTCATGACACTTAACACCATGGCATCAATGTGGAATTCATCACTTTCCTCATTTCCCCTCACCTCCCTTCTTACCCTAGTTCCAACCTTCCAGCTTGGCACCGTCCTACTGACCTAACCCACCTGTCTATCTTCCTTCCCACATATCCACTCTAACCTCTTCTCCGAACTAACACTCTTATCCCCACCTCCACCCACCTATTGCTGTCTCAGCTAAATTCTCCAAAATCCCACCCCATCCATTTATCTCCCGACCTCGAGGCTCCAAGCCTTATTCCTGATGAAGGCCTTTTGCCCAAAACGTCATTTTTTGTCTGCAACTCAGATGCTGCCTGCTGTGCTTCTTCAGCACCACTCAACTCTTGACTCTGATCTCCAGCATCTTCAGTACACACTTCCACCCAACTGATTCCCCTGTCCATTGATCTTCAGCGATCATGAATGTCCACTCCAAGATCACTTTGTCTGTCTACACCACACAAAATACTCATTGCTATTGTTTCTTCTCCACAATTTCGTCTGAATTCAATGCGATTCGCCATTTTTCCTTTCCATCTTCTTGATACATCCCTGCAATCTCTGACATTCTTCGTCATAGTCAACTACACGACCAATTGTTGAATCATCAGCAAACCTCTGAATCATGGCTCCTACAACTAAGTCTAAATCATTGGTCGACATCAAAAAACAGTGGAACTCCACTGGAAACACGCATACAAACATGGTTCATTGCTGGTTGGGGTTAACAGCTGCGATAACAGCAGAATAGAACTCCTACTGTCATTTGTAAACTTGCTGTTCACTCTGTCAGTTGTTCTCCGGAGTGATTACTTCTCACATATGGGTGTGGTGAGTGACCTGTGCGCATTCTGACTGAGCAAGTGAGTTTGCACCTCAGCGGGTAATTGAATCCCTTCCAGCAGTCATCCCATGGCCCTGACGTCTTGGCGTTGCGGGTATCCTTTTGTCTATTTAGTTTGATAAACAGTTGAATTCGAGTCCACACAGACACGATTCCCATTTCCCCCGTTGTCCATGTATTTTTATGCTTCCTTATTCTCCCACGAAAAGTTGTTACCATTGGTCTGACGACCATTAGTTCTTCATTCGTAATTCACCTTGAGCTGAGTCAGAAGGTATTTATGGGTGAACCACATTGCTGTGGGTCAGGAGTCACATGTTGACAGGACTCGTTATGGTCAGCAGATTTCCCTTTCGAAGGGGCATGAATGAATAAGTTTTCAGCATATTAAAGTAATTGTCTCTGTTCCTGAGATTGGGTTCATTTTCCAGATTTTATTCATCGAATTTAAATAACAGCAACTGCCACGTTCCAGTCTTCAAAGTATACTAGCCCAATATATCGCCGCTGCACTAACAACTCCCTGCTGCATTTCTCCATTCAAAGAATGGCATTGTCAATTTAGATTATCCCGGATGGAGAGAAAATACAACGCGTTCCTGTGTTGGAGTGGAAGCAATATACACTGGATTGGAGTGTTTACTGGAGCAAGAGACTGATGTGGAGACCATGTGAGCAAAATCAGTTCTTACTGTCAAAGTAACAAAATACTGCTTTGTTGAGGAAAATCTCTGAGAATGCTTTCAATACATCGGCCTCTCAACTAAGGCTTCAGCAAGCTTCCTCTGAGCCAATCCTCAGTGCTGGTTAATGCTGCTGCTTAATTTTAATAATATAATAAATTGAGACCAAGATGCCCTTCCACCTCGCCTTTGACCAGAAGCACTCCCATCCTCAGCACTTCACACGCTTGAATAAATAGACAACGTCTTTTCACTGGTGGCGGTGAGTCCAGAACTAGAGGGCATAGATTTAGGTTGACAAGGGAAAGATATAAAAGAGACCTAAGGGGTAACCTTTTCATACAGAGGGTGGTGAGTGTATGGAATAAGCTGCCAAAGGAAGGATTGGAAGCTGGTACAATTGCAACATTTCAAAGACATTTGGATGAGTATAAGAATAGGAAGGGTTTGGAGGGATGTCGGCAGGGTGCTGGTAGGTGGGACTAGATTGGGTTGGGATATTTGGTCGGCATGGATGGGTTGGACCAAAGAGTCTGTTTCCATGCTGTACATCTCTATGACTCAATGTCCACATCTTTACCAATCATGTCACTGGTGCCACAGAATCTTTCACGTGCTCATTTCCTCCCCCACTTCCGGTTTGATATTAACGGCTGTGCCACAAAGTTTGCCTGATTCTGGTTCTAGGAACTGGGGTTATATTACTGACTGCAGCAATGGGTATCTCTTTGTGTGGGTAAGTTAGTGAAGCAAAAGTTTTAAAACTCATTGTCATTGAAACATACATTGCACCAATATCTCGCACTATCCCCTGAAACGTTTTGTTTCTTGAAATCCATCAAACTCAGTCTTCAACATGCAGTCCGATGGAACCACCACAGCGTCTGAGGATATCGAATTTAAAATTCAGCCAATTCTGAATTCCCACATGTCTGCTATCCCACGCCTAATATTCCTGTTGTGCATCTGCTACTCTTCCTAATATATCTTCTGTCACTGTAATTATTGTTGTTTTTAAACGCGTGTCTTTGCATGACTCAGTAATGGTTTCAATGATAAAATATTTTGCATTGTGACCGCAGTGAGCTTGTACGAATCCGAGTCACTGCATTTTATTCCTTGTGACTCATGCAGAGAAAACATACAAAGAAAATAATTGATTTTACATGAAAACATTCTCAGAGATTATGATTACTTTGCCACCAAACCCCCTCTCTCTGACACATCTCTGTGAGTCATATATCAGGATTCAGACTCACCCCTTCTCGGAGTCTTCCCTCCCTCCCGCAATCACATGCCTCCTTTAAGTTCCCCCCCCCACCCCACCATTTCCCTAACAATCACTTTCACATTGACCCCGTCATGTTGGTGTTGCTGCACTCACTGTTGCTGTGTGACCATGCCCAAGTGTCACCATCGGGACCTTCAAACTAGTTGATCCATTTGGATACCGCGGTTGTGAGATCAATCCTCATGTAGCAGCTTTTACTGACATGGACCAGCGATTATTGAAACATCAGGCTCAGGAAAAGGGCACAAGGCCGCATTGAGGAAAATAAACTTTATTAAAAATAAACAGTTTTTTGTCAAATTGCGCATCATTTATTTCACTTGTTTATTCGGCTCAAGCGAGACCAATGTGTGTAGTTATGCAATTTACGTTATAGCAGGGATGTGATAGCACTGGAAACGATGTAGGGGAGATTTGACAAGATATTGTCTGGGCTGAAGAAGTGATATTGGACAAACTAGGGTTGTTTTTCTTAGAGCAGAGGAGATTGAGGGGGACATGATTAAGCTGTAAAAAGTACTGAGGGATATGGATAGAAGAGACTGAAGTACATGTTACACTTTGATGGAGACTTCGACCACGGTTGGCCATCGATTTAAGGTCAGAGTCGAGAGTGTAGTGCTTGAAAAGCACAGTACGTTAGACAGCATCTGAGGAGAAGAGAATCGGTGCTTCGGGCATAAGCCACCACCATTGCATTACCAGCCGATGCCTGGAGGAAGAACGTCCCATATTCCACCTTATGACCCTGCAACCACATGGGCCAAGTGTGTATTTTAATAGCTTCCTCATTTCACCACCCCCCACATTATCCCAGTGCAAAGCCTCCAACTAGGCACTGCTCTCTGGAACCGGCCAACAATCGCCCCTCTGAACTACCACCATTTCCCTCACCTTCATCCACTTATCACTTTCCCAGCTACCTGACCACCACTCCCATTCCCCTCCCTCAACCCCGACTCAAAAGACTCATTCCTGATGAAGGGCTTATGCCCGACACATCAATTGTCCTGCTGTTGGGATGCTGCCTGATCTGCTGCGCTTTGAAAGCACTACACTCACGCCACTGCAAAGATAGATGAGCTCGACTGGGGCTCTTTATCTGAGAGCAAAGAAAGCTGAGAGAGGAATTGATTAACGTGCACAGAAAGGGGATAGATATGTGTGACAGGAATAAACTTCTTATGGGAAGGATTAATAACCAGGGATATAGATGAAACGCTAGAGAGAAAATGTTCAGAATAGGTTTAGGAAGAATGTTTCCATCCTGAGAGTGTCGTTTGTCTGGAATTCACTATTTGAACGTGTGGTGAAGCTAAGAGTCTTAAAATGCTTCAGGAGTACTTAGCCGAACACTTGAGGAGCTAGAGCATGCACGGATGAGGACCAAGTACTGCAAACTGGGGCGAGGATAAACAGATGTTTGATGAAAGACTTGAACACCGTAACTTGGAGGCTAGTACAGCTCTGTGGCACAATGAAAGACGTGTTGGACTTCTACTGCATTTTTAAGATTGCGATTCAAAGTTTGTGGGTTTGAGTCCCAGCAGAATCGGAGTTTAGTTCGGATTTTAGCTGAATGAATGATCGCTCTGCTGACTCATCATCAGATCCCATCGTCTGGAGTTCTCTGCCCTGCTACTGACCTGCGAAGATTCCTCACTTTCTGGGTGGTATGTTTTGAGGGAATCATATCACTTGAAACTTGATCAACCCAGAATCGGCCTCTCATTCACAAAACCCACTGCAGAAGCCCACTGTCTCTAAACACATTTCCCTCCCACCGTTGCAGAGTTTTTCGGTTTATTCAGTGTCTCTTTCCCTTTGGGCAACAGGTTGATGTGGATGGGCTGGAAAAAGACATTGATGGTTCTGTTAGCCGTGATGACATCAAATGGCGGGGTAGCGCTTTCGAGCGAAATGGCCCCCATCTATTCCTCTCTGTGCTGTTTCTGATAGAGGATTTTAAACAATAACATGATGAGGACCCTGTGAACCTACACCACGGAACACCAAGGACCTCCCCTTTATCTCACTGCTCTCACAGCAGGAATACACAGGTCCTGTTGCAGCTTTAGATTAGACAGTGGAGGATTCTCCCAGGCGCTCTGTCAGACTGCATGCTCCTTCACACAGGTTTCCAACTGGGCACATGGAGCAAACGGCAGTGTGGCTACTGGGGATTCAATGACAGATTTCCCCTTTGCCTGGCTAGAGTTCTGGCCAGGGTAATAAACATGAATTTGGGAAATTCAGTAACTTTCTCTGGATTCTTATCACTTTAAAATTTAAACTGAAATTCAATTTACTCTTGCATAACATTCTTCTATCTTCAGTATTCATGAAAACTGTGCATCATGTCCTTGGATGTAGCCATGATGAAGATTGATGATGAGTGCAGTATGTTTCATGTTGTCTGTAGGAACATACAGAAGGAAGATAGTGAAGTGTCGTTGAATCGAATTCTGTGCCAAATTGAAGCCGACCGAATGAGAAGCCCTGTGACAGCGATAATATAACATTGTCTTTAAACAACGCAGCGACCCACAAAAACCCAGTTTTCAATAAAGTCTATTTTGCGCAACATTTTTCTGTGTCCCATTTCCTGAACATGATGCCCAAAAAGTCACAGGTCCATATCAGTTCCTCCTCCTCTGCCTTAGCATTAATTCCAGAACTGCAGCAAAAGTAGAACATGCGGGTAGAAGGTCTCAGAGGCACTTTATAGGTTTGCTGCCGGTGGGCTCCAGTGGAGCAACTGATCAGCGCATGACACTGAGCAGTGTGTTAAAATGCCGCAGTTGTAATTTCAATCCTTACCTAAAGCTGGTTCTACTGACGTTGATCAGGAATCATTGGAGCATCAGACTGAAGCGTAGTTGAAGAATAATGTTGAATAAAGCGGCATCTATTCTAAAACTCCAGTTTCTGATTTGTGGGATGGTTCTGTCTTTGGGAAAGGTATCAATTATTAACTGTAAAACTGCGCATTTTCCCCAGGTGATTATCCATCTGTGGATCAAGAAACAGAGGTGATATTTTAGCTTGATGACCTTTTTCAAATCTCTGACACTGCACTGGATTACATTCTTGAATAGGCTTTTAAACTCGTTTCATATCATCCTCTTTGCTGCAAAGTCACACAGCTCACGAAACCCTTCGAAAGGAATTAGATGTATCTCTTTGGGTAGATTGAATGTTGCCAGTGAATCTGGTAAAGTCATGACAAATAGTTTTACTGCTGTGCAGAACAGAAGGTTACAACATGAATAAGGAAGCGTCTTGTCGCTTGATTTTTCGGGAGGAGATCAGTGAGTATTAAATGGACTCAGTCCCGTTCCTTGTCATTATGAGCAAATGTTCAAGGCAACAGATGGCAAAGATAATGATGTTTGACATCGACAGGTCCATTCCTACTCACTAGAGTCACAATTGTATTACAGATCCCGTGAGCAGTGCAGATGATGAATCATCTTCTAAGATGCTTTTTTTTTCTGAAAAATCATCTCCGATTTCAAAATCTCAGAATAAAAAGTACCTGCTGCAAACTTCTTTGTCGTTCCTCGCTCGTTTGGAAGCTCTAACCTCTGGTTATACGATCACCTGAACGAGCTATTTTCCATCTTTTTTTCCCCTAATCAATTTTACATTCGCTGAAAAATCTCCATTAAGACACAACTCAGTCATTCCTGATTTGTGTCGCATGATTCTTCATCTATTCCACCATCCCATTAAATCCCATCTTTTCTTTTCTCCCAGTAAATCTCATTTCCGTCGTCTCAAACAATTTTGTATCAAGGGAGCTCTGACCATATCCTTCCTAACCATATTCCACCCCCCAACCCCCGTGTAGTTCATCGTGTCTTTATATCCCAGTAAATTTCGTCCTGCGTAATGATGCTGGGTCTAATTCAACTCATGAAAACTTACCACTATGCTATGCAATCTCTTTACTGGTACAGGAAAGGTGTGGGTTATTTCCCTTACAGCTGAGTCGGTTGGCTGCAGCAACATTGGGTCAAATCGCAGTCACACAGGTGACTGTTGTTCTCATTTTTATTTCTTCTTAACGTGTGCTTAAGTAAAACAGTGAGGAATCAATTAATATTGTAAGACATACATAAGGGGGCGGGTTCAATCTGAGGTTATGAGAGTAGGGCAATTTTGATTAACATAGACCAGAGATTGCTCAAATCTCAGGCACATGAGATTGACAGAGAGCGATGTTGACCGAATTAGACTGTCTTGGCAAATGCCAGTGTTATGAAGTTTTGGGTGTAATGTACTTTTAATGGTGTTGAAATGTCTGGCTAGCACAAGGAGTCCAGAACAAGGTAACAACATAACATTTGGTCGAAACAACTAAGAGCTGTTTTACATGGATACAAAAATGAAATGCGAATACGGCCAATCAGTTTAAATTATGCCCCAATTAAGTTTGAATTTGGTATTTTTACAATGTTAAAATCAATGAAACGATCCGATGTTTTGTGGGACAAATATCAGATATTTTGAACAGTTACCCAGAGCTGCAAAGAACAGCAAAGAGAGCAGCTAAAAGACCAACAGATGTAGGATGTTAGTAAAATGTCCAAGAGGTGACTATCCGGAGAAATAGATAGCATAGAAAAAAAGCCTCCACACCGACCTGGAGAAAAATTCTACAGAGGAAGATACAAAGAGAAGATTCAACAATCAGCTGGTTTGTAAATTTGATTTTTTTTTGTAAATGTTAATGGGGTGGGGGTGAGGGAAGGTGTTGTAGAGCAGAAGGTTGAGAGAAAGGAGTTGTAAGTAGTTGAAAGTTGATTATTCTCTGTCACATGTTAAAAATGACAATACAATTGTGAATGTTAACTTTAAATAGTGACTTTTGAGATAGTTCTTTGCCTGTTGAATTTTAACAGTATACAGCACGGGATGAATCCTTTCTGCTTTGCTGGTTTACATTAGCAGAGGGGGTTTATCCCGTCACGTAACACCAGTTCCTGTGGTTTCTTTGTTGTTTTGTTCATTTGTGCATTTTGCCTCATTAACGATTTTGAAGTTGTCCCCTCTACACAAAACGTCCGTGCTTTTGTACCATTGTACAAAAGGAACAGTGGGTCTCGGCGACAAGGCTCCCTACAATAACATTCGACGCTGATTCAGTCTATCTATCCTGATATTGACCCATGGAAACAACACTGCGCACTCTCCTCGAGTCTGGAAAACAATCCCTTTACAGTTAATGTTGCAACCCGCTCTCATGGGGCTTTTCAATCCATCGCTTTCAATTCCTCACAGAATCCGTTTCAACAGAATTTGTCACTGAGTCATTCCTTTGTTTGTGCTCAAACCCTGTGAGCAGAGCGTCACAGTTGGAGCGTGCTGAGCCCATAACCCAGAGGTCAGACCATACTCTGTGAACTATAGTCTGCTGTTCATCATTTCACTAACAGCAGGTAGATTTATCTATGCTCTGCAAATTTTCGCATCTGTTTTAAGAAAAAAGATAAATATTTCCTGATTGTTGTTACACAGACAACAACAGCACTGGTCGAGACTATCTGTTCGCAGACATCCGTTTTATTTTCCCATGGGTGTAAAGATGATTGTCTTGAAACGCTTTCTTCTGTTCCCTGTCACTCTGGGATGATGTGAGCTGTGAAATCTATTCTCTGAGCTTGGGGAAACGTGATAAAGCTTATACATATCAGGTGCAGTGTGCCTGAGCGACAGGACTCGCTGCAGTAACATCCCATGCAGATTCAGACAGCAGAGGCCTCGATGTGACTTCGAGAAGGACACAGACACAAGTCCCGATGACGGAGAGATTCTCTTTTTCCTTGCAGTTCTGCACTTTTCTATTTGTTTCAGATGGAGTTATTTGCACAAGGTTCCCAAAAGAAGATGGCTTCCTGTGCATGCGTGATCACCCTTTTGTACAGCTTTCCAGAATTTTCATAACTCCCACTCCCTCTAGCCCCCACCCCGATCCCTAAACCAGTGTTTGATATGGAGCTAAAGAGCGCGTTCACGTTTCTTTCCCACGACACTGATTGCCAATAGGAGATGAGTTCGTCCAGCTGCCAATGGTGGGAGCCCGCTCGCGGGGAAAGTGGCTAGCACAGCTTCTGGGAAACCGGAAGTCAGAATGGCAAGGAACTGTTATTAAATCTCAATGCTGTCTTCATTCTGAAACAACAGAAAAAGCCTATTTTTAAACAAAGAGACTCACCTGATTTATAGATCACGCACAAGCTGCGGTTCTGGCTCGTTGGTCTTGGGTGTGAAGTCGCCTCGGGTGGGTGATGTACATGTGAGAAGTCACAATTGAGCCCTGGAGTTTTGCATTTAATTCTATCTTTGACTCAGAAGGCAAGATTTCGATGAGATCAAGGTCAGATCAAGATACCGAAGCTTCAAGACATACACCCGCAACTTCTTGTCGGCCGTTACTAGACTGAGAAATGGATTCCCTAACTTCAAATGATGCTGATCCTGTTAATGTGGATCTTGCCGAGCGCACGTCCTGTGTGAATTAATCTGAAAACCTTAATCTGTCCAAAATGTTGTTTTTACTCACACGGTAATCTGCATGTCCTTGATTAGTGTGATCTGCCTTTAACAATCGCAAACAAATGGTTCCACTGTACTCAGGTACATGTGACAATCAAACAATCAAATAAAGTCAATCAATCGAACCACGCAGACATTTCCTTATTGTTTGGTGCCAGCACAGCGAAGGTGGGCTGCATGGCCTCACTTTGCACTGTGACATATTTTCTGATTCTAAATTAAATCACAGTTAAAGCAACAGAATGTGGAAGTTGCCCACGGATTATTTTGACACAGCCGGGACACACCTGCACCACATACAATAATAGTGAAGACCTTTCAACATCATCCTCTGAGGTACATGCCACACGCCAGGCGAAATGCTGAAGACAGTGTAATTCATGCTAAAGTCAGCGCTAACAGACTTTAGCTGACTTTAGCATGAATTACACTGTCCAGTGGAGCCTATTGGGCTCTTAACCCGGAAATTAATGGATTGAAAACATCCTCTGCTCATTGACAATTCCACGTTTCAGTGTGTGTACTGTCCCCGCTAGTGTTTCTCTATCACATAGATCCATTCTACGTATTGCATGTTGTTTCACTTTCCATTTCCTTTCACTCAATGTATCTGAAATGAATATTTCGTACTGATACACCCGCCAAATTGACACAGGTGGGGAAACACACTCGTGAAAATCGGGAAGCTCCTTTCCTGTTCTCTGTCGGTCTGCTCTGATCTGATTCGCAAAATCATTGCCAGAGCTGGGAATAAACTGGTGAAGGTGAGATATATTCATTGTTTAGTGCTCTATGGGCATGACGTCCTGCAGTTATTCCCCACGCTGTTTCACACAGCCATGTCCTCCCCGTGAAATGAAAAGCCGTGAGTAACAATTGGATCAACTTGTTGGAGACAGCATTATGACACTGACACAGTTCCGCATTATAAGGACATAGACCGCCAATTATGAATAACCACAGAGATATACAAGCGACAGAGTTGCCATGGACTCGATGGGCTGAACAGCTTCTGGTCAGCGAGTGAGTGATGCCACACGTTGATGCTGTTCCTCGTCCTGTCTCTGGGACAGAGTGGCTGATTGTGAAATAATGTCTCATTCTTAACCCTCCCTTCCGCGTTAGACTGTCTGCAGCTCCGCAGCTCAGGACCGTGGGGATGACTCTCAGTGACTGAGGGTTTCATTCGCATTCTCTTCATCTAGGACAGCTGGGGCTCAGGTGTTAACTGCTGTCCGATTCCAGCAAAGAAACCGATGTCACTGTTACAAAAGCCTTTCTGCAGGATTGCTGTGTGAAGATGGATTCTGAACAGCAAACGCTGCACAAAAATGTCTTCACATCAATTTACTTGAGGGTAGAGAATCCGGAGTACATTCTATCTTTCCCAACAGCTCAACATCTTTATCGGTCTCTCAGATAAATAATATTTACAGAAAGTTCACAATCAAACTTGCTGATTTCCAGCACTTGATGGAACTGGCTCTGCCGATGAGAGCATATCCGCGCTTGCCTCCCCTCACACTGCTTGCAGGTGGAGGGAAATAACTGAATACTCTGCCGATGGAATCCAAGCGGAAGGGTTAAACAGCACTGTCCCATGAACCAGGTGACGGAATGAGAAGGCGATATTCTTGAAACACTTTGGTGCTTAGAAACACGAGATCAAAGTATAATGTTGTTGGATCTGAGCGACCTTCAGCTGGTTCGGTGTTGGAAACGTAAGAATGCCACTTATCGAGGGGCATGATCTTCGCTCAGCAGCTTGTCTTAATACTGGCAGGTGAGAATGTCTTACTTCAAGTCGCCATCGAGCCTTGGTCGTTTGATTTCACTTTTGCCCGGTCGTTCTATCAGCTATTTGATAAAAAAAGGTGTAAATCAGGAAGTTGCCCCCCTTGAAATAACGTTGAATTCTGGAGTAAGAAGTGTGATTTTAGTAGGCATGGCACAGTACCACATGTGTTGAAAGCGAAACAAGTGTTTCAGGATGCTCACCCTCACAATCCTGTTCTGAATAAATCCACCATCTTGGTTGTTCGCACAGTTCTGCGTATGAAACTTGAGGAAGTGGGGACATGAAATGATTGGAACCAGCGCTGAACAGGTTAATGGCAATGGTGTGGTGTAAGAGGAATGTCAACAATAAAGATGATTTGTAAGGTTAGGGCAGTTCTCCTTGGAGAGCAGAAGGCCGACAGCTGGCCTTGTTAAACCTTTCCAAGACATGAGTGGGATAGACAGAGGAAATAAGGAAGGGAGAATGCTCCCCACGCCTGAAAGGGTCGAGAACAATTCAGCAGAGTTCTAAAGTCATTAGTAAAAGAAGAAAAAATGTACATGACAAGAAACGTTTTCACATCGCGAGTGGTTAGTGTCTGTAAACCACTGCCTGAAATTGACAAAGAGGCAGATTCAATCGAGTTATTTCAAAACTAATTCGATGTTTATGTTGAAAGTGAAAGTGTGCAGAGTTACAGGAAGAAGGCAAGAGAATGATACCAAAAGAGAAACGCATTTATCTCTGTGGAGAGCCAGCACATCTAAGGTGGTTTGTGACACTTTGTGATTCAGAGTGGAATCACAGTTCGACCAACAGAACGTAAGGAGTTAGACCACGGTGATGTTGGCAAAGCCGGGGCACATCTACACAACAGAATATTATCCAGCACGGACATGTCGCAGGGAGGAGGGCGCTGTCTTAAAATCCTGCAGTGTGTCCTGCGGATCAGAAACAGCACACTTCACTAGGGGGAGTAAAAGCAGCCCTCTGTACCGTGGCCAAGCGGCCTAAGCCGCGGGATTCCGGTTCCTGTTCGACAGGCGGGTGTACGTTCGGAACTGGTGCTAAGCGTGTTAATGTGCTCTGGTCAAAGCCAAGCTAAAAGCAGCGGTATTGGGGACTTGAATGCAGTGGTGGCGAGTGCAAGCACCCTCAAAGGTGTCATAGTGCATCTGGTGGTCGCCTCTCACACCGAAAATCGCAGGCTCTGCTGCTGTTGTTTCGTTCCACGCGAGTTGAGCTTTCACTGGAACCAAAAAGAGACTGTTACTTCATCGCTGTCGTGAGACAAAGTCCTGCGGTGACTCTACTCGTCGTTATTTGGTGTTCGGACAAAAGAGAAATGTTTCCAATGAGTTACGATGTTACATGATCTTAAGTTTCCTTCATCTCTGTCCTGCAGACATTAGAAGGGAAAGGTAATCTAATCAAGACTGTCATTGGTGAACTTATGGCCCATTCTTGTTGTGTTGTTTCTTCCTCTCTTTTCAGCACTTTCTGGGAAGTGGTGGTGCATTAAGGCTCCAGTATGTTTGAAAGAGTAGTTTGGAATTGCCCTGCTGTTAGTTGTGAGATTAGTTTATGGCTCATGCCCACGGTCTGTATTACATTCAGCGTTCATGCTTCGCTGTGTCTGAAAAATGCATTTGCTTTGCCATTTTTGTTTCTGTTCCGTGTTAAATGCTGACTGTTTTGCCATTCGCTCAATACATTACGAGATAACACGGTTTGTGAGTTAACTTCCAGCAGCAAACATCCTCAACTGAAGATCCGGGAATATTTCACGGAGTATGGTCAGTCGGGGCAAAAGTAAGAAAGTCTTTCGGTTCTGCAGTGTTTCACAATGCTATCTTTCCGGTGAACAGCCGCAGTGAGCGATGACAAGCCCCACTAAAAGTAATCCTTTCAAGCCGGTGTAAGTAACACAACGTTATTGGGGCACACAGCATGGAAAATGTGTCTTTGTGGATCTCGTCCATGCTGACCACATCGCCAAAATTAAACAAGTCCCACTTCCCAGCACTTGGCCCCTATCCCTCTGAACCCTTCCGATCCAGAAACTCCTCCGGTTGCCTTTGAAACCTTCTGAGTGTACAAGTCTCCTCCGCTTCCTCTGGTAACCAATTCCATACACGCACACCTGTCTGTGTGGGAAATGTGCCTCAGGTCCCGTTTAACTTTTAGCTCTCTCACCTGAAACCTACGCTCTCCAGTTTTCAACTCACCCCACCTTGGTTAAAATACTTAAATACTCAGTTTACAAAGTTTCCATAAGATCATGCCCCAGCCGCTACGCCTCAGAGCAAATTGACCCAGCCTATTCAGCCTCACCCGACAGTCGATACATTAACAACTTTCTAAAAATTTTGTAAGCAATTTCACATGATTTTCTTACTTTTTCGATGATACCAATTACGCTGGACAACAACGGGCTGTTGGAAATGGAAAGGTGAAGCGGAGAACTGCTGCAAATGACAGTGCTGGGCACGCTGATCAACAGCAGGCCCTGGCGGGACTTGTCTCTGGTGTGTAGTGGTTATCACATTCGCTTCACACGCGAAAGGTCCCCAGTTTGAAACTGGGCAGAAACAGCCCTGTCCCCAACCGCAGCCTTTTAGATGGATGAGAATGGATCTTTCCTGCTTGCTTTCCCATCAGCAAACCTGGATTTGCGTTTGCTCGTGCGAATCCGCTCTCAGGGTGAAAAGTAATTCAATTCCATTTAAGTCCTGGGCGAAACGTTGTTAAGTGTTTCTCCAACCGGCTTCTGATCATACGCCATCCTGTTTAAGACTGTAGTTACTGCGTTCTGATCCTTCGACGAAAAGCAGGAACACATTTGCATTCCTTGCACAGGCGGCCCGGTTCAAAGCCAAGGAGAAAGGTGATATGGTGGGTCACGGTGCACCACAGATTCCTAATGTAGCCTCTCTGTCAAAAGTATCCCAAAGTAGTCTCTGAAAGGCCTCATTTGGAAACTGACAGCCGTTATTCAACATGCGAGAATTAGCACCAGAAGTCCTGAATCGTGTTTTCGCACGTTAGCAGCTCATTCCATCAGCAACAGCAATAACTGGATTTACAATCTCAGATGATCCTCTAGAGTTGTGCTGTCATAGCGTCACTAATATTTAGGTATGCACCGAGATCTAAGCCATGTTGGAACTGAGACTGTGGAAATAACAGACAGGCTACAGAATGACATCGCATCCATTTGGTTTTCTTAATATCACAGAAAAGCAGGAAAATGTAAACGGGGAGGGGGAGGGGAGGATGCAAGCGGGATAACAAAGTGAGGCAGTTGCAGTTTGGTGAAATTCTGCTTTTTGATTCACTCAACAACAAGAGACGTGACGGTGACTCAGGCGGGAGAGATTTTCACATTGAGAACAAAGAACACTCACGTACAGTTAGCAACTCTTTGACATCTAGTGGGGTGGGAGGGTGGGATAATCACTTTTTGACTTCTGTTAATATGTTCAGAAACTATTTTTTTACATTTTGAGAACAGAAACTGCTTCCCTAATAAGCACCATGGAATTTTGTAACTTTTCTGAGATGCGTCCCATCGATTCCCACATTGGTTTCCACCTCAGATGGCAGCTATGTCACTCATGTCCTGATGTGGACATTCTGCAGCTTGTTGCATGGGTAAGGTGAAAGACAAGGAAATGCCAACTCGTACTGGCACCAAGGTTTAAGCATCCTCACAATGTGATCTGTCCTTCTCGGTTTGTCCTGATACCTCGGCTTTTCAGGTGGAGAACATTCTTTGGGACGCTTATTCTGCAAAACAGTCGCAGTAACTGAAACTATGCTGCACGGTATGATGTGGAACACGGCCTGCTCAGCTTTGTGCATTTTCCCTGTCATCCGAAATGTTTTGTGTTCCGTTCTGTTTCGAGCAATGGTCGAAATAATTTACCAAAGCAAGAATCGAAATTCCAGGAATGTCATGCAGCTCATGGTTATTTTATCAAATCATGACAGAACATGCATTCTCACACTCGCATATACATTTGCAGCTGAAAATAGTGTCAGAAGATAGATTCAGCTTTCCATTGAGTTTTGTGTGGGTTGATAGGCTATCATTATCTGCTGTGAAATTGATATCAGAGTCGGGCATATTCCAACTGTATGCGAGGAGGACAAGGACCGTGAAATGTTTTCCCTGTGCTTTTTCATCTGTTGTTTTGCAGGAGCACAATTGAAAATGTATGAAAATAGGCCGCATGCACGCGCGGGTGTTACCGTGGCCGGTCTCGAATGGGACGTCGCTTCCAATCCCACCACTGCCATTTCTGTTGGTCAACAGCAAAGCTGCAGCGTGTTTAAGTGCCGTATTCAAAGCAAAAAAAAAAAAGACGTGGTAGGTTTGCTTGTTGGAAAATTAACGACGGTGTGGGAGAGTGCAGTCTCTCTCAAAGGGGTCAGTTTCTGTGCTGTCATGGTCGTGTTTGCCTCCCACATGTAAAATCACAAGCAGCTTTACTGCCACTGTTTTTTTCCAGGCAAATTGACTTTTCACTGCAACCGAGGAGAGACTGTTATTTCATTGCTTTTGTGAAACATAGTCCTTCCGTGACCCTACCCGCCGTTATTTGGTGTTCTGGCAAATGAGAAAATGATGCCAATGAATTACGATGTCATATGTTCAAAAATTTCTCCCATTTCCTTCATTTCTGTCCTGGACACGGCGGAGTGGAAAGGAAATCTAATCGAGAATCTAATTGGTGAAGTTCACTTTTTATTGCCCATTCTTATTGTGTTCTTTCTTTCTCCCTTTTCAGCACTTTCTGGGATGTGGCGGTGCACTGAGGCTCCAGGATATTTGAAACAGTAGTCTGGAATAGCCCTTCTGTTAGTTCTGAGATTAGTATATTGCTCATGCCCCTGGTTGTGCCCGCCAGAACCTACCCTTACCCTGCCTGACCCTCTCCGCTCCCGAATATCAGCTACCCCTCCATCCTCCATCCATTCTCAGGTGGGTGGCCGTTTTTTCTGTCAATTTCACTGTCCAGCTTTAGCCCCCCAGGAACCAGCATCAACATATCCTCCACTCATGGACTCACATCTTGAGCTCACCTCCCCACTAACCATCACTGTCATATACTTTGCCAGAGCACAGAGTTTTGCAGCAGACGTGCAACTCAGCGCAGAGCAGGCTGCACTGGCCTGCAAAGACCCAACGGCAGTTCGCACAATTCCTTTATAATTAAGAACACGTGGCTCCCCATAGATCTCACAACCATGCTAGGGTATGTCGCACAACCAACAATACATTTCACACCCTTTAGGCAAGACACAGACCCTTTTGTAGAGCTTACACTGATTAGACAGGGCGAGTTTTGTATGCGCTGTGCTCCCGCATTACTAGATCTACTTTTACAAAACAAGGCCCAGGCGCTTCCTCCTCAAACAACAGCCGACTATTATTAGCTGACATCCCATAATCACTGTGGGCACAGCAATAGAACCATGCAGGCCAGCTATTTTTCGCCCAATCACGTACAGTTACACTCAGACAGGGAGCAATCCTGCCATCAATACAACAATACCCGTATCACCCGTGGCAGTATTGGGAATCAAACCAGTCATTGAATCACCTCTGCAACAGGGAATTCTCGGGCCCACAAGTAGTCCATGCAAAACTCCCTTCTTAACTATCCCGAAGCGCGGAAGACCATGAAAATGGCGCTCTGTGCAAAACCTTAGGGATGTCAATGCCATTGTTGTTCCCTGCTTCCCAGTAGTCTCGGACACAAATGCTCTCCTGTCAGTACCCCGCCTCCTCCTCCTGATATTCTTGTAATCGACCTTTGCTCAGCATCATTCTCCATTAAGTTGTTGCCCGAAACTTTATGTTTTTACGTATGGTGGCTGCAAAAATACATGGGCCGGATTTCCCTAAGGGTATTCGAGAGCCCCAAATTTGTGCCGCTGCAGTACATCTCACCCTGTCCACCCTTCACTACCATGTCACAGCACGTTCCTCCAGTATGCGAATGGCCTGCTATTGGCTTCCACCTCCACTACTGCATGAAAGCAGTTTACGGTGGCCTTGCTCTTTAGTCTGGCACAGGATGGGCATAGGGTGCCTATCAAGAAAATGGAGCTCTGTCAACAAAATGTCTAATATCTTTCCTATGGCCTCAGAGCACTGTCCATGGAGGAATTGGCTGTCATCACCCAGCTTCCTCTGCCTGCCACAAACAGGCAGCTGCAAGTGTTTCTGGGGCTGGTAAAGAAATGCAGGCATTGGATTCCTGCCCAATGTGTTATTAATGCACCTCTATGGGAGGCAGCTTCCCGTAAACAGAATGAAGTGAAGATCCAAAATGCAACAGACATTCACTGATCTGAAATAACAAATAATTTCCACTCCTGCTCTGGGAGTCCAGATTAATCCCGGCCCTTCTATCTTTATGTAACCAAACCAGAAGTGTTCGCGTCTGGCATTTTAACACAGCTTCATGGGGATCTCCATCGCCCTGTTGCGTTTTACTATTGTTTAGTTACCACCTGTTATGAGTGGAATGCCGGCATGTTTGTGCGCCGCGGCAGCAGCCACAGTAACAATGGATAAGGCCACCCCCATTGTGCTATATAATCCGTGTACTGTTTTGGTCCCAATGTCAATCTTCCTGCTGCTTAATTCAACAGCAATCCAACCTTTTACTGCAACTCAGAGAACTGGTCATCAGGTCGCTTGGTGATCTAGGTTAACCGTTCCCTACACCGTGTCCGAGCTTTGATACCTGCCACCCTAATTCCGCTTACCAAACATGATTCTGCAGACAACCACAACTTCTTGGACATGGTTTAGCATTCCTGACAAAGGGCTCCTGCCAGAAACGTTGATTTTCCTGCTTCTCGGATGCTGTTTTACCTGCTGTGGTTTTCAGCACCATTCTCATCTCCAGCATCTGCAGTCCTCACTTTCGCATGGTTCAGCAGGTGTCCTGACCGATCTGAGAAAACCCTGACCAGATTCTTCTTACCAGCGGCTTTTCCTTCCGGCCATCAGACCAATACACATTAGCAGGACATGCAATCTGCACCCCTTCACCACTCTCGAATCAGCTGCATTATCAGACGGGGTTTCCACACGGGTGGCAGAGCTCTTTGCTCTCACCAGAGCCTGCAAACTGGCACAGGGGAGCACAGCCAGTATCCACACAAACTCCAGATATGCCTTTGGAGTCGTTCAGGACTTTGGCACAACATGGAAACAGTGGGGTTTATCGGCTCAGCAGGGAGACGAATCAAACATGCTGCACACATTGCCAAAATCCGAGAAGCAGTCCTGCTACCCGCCGCTGTCGCTATTATAATATATGTTGCCAACAACTCTGCCACCGACTCCGTCACCTTAGCAAATGCCTCTGCTGATGCAGCCACCCGGGAATCCGCATTACCCCTGGTCAGTTATGCCCTGCAGACCCCCAAGGTGATGAAACCTCCAGAGTCCCCTGACCCTCTCAATGCAGTCCGAGCAGATCAGCGAGCCGCCACACCAGAAGAGGGGGCCGCATGGGCCCACATTGGTGCCGTGCAATCACCATCCTTACAGGTTCTTACCCACCTCGATGGCTGCATCATCTACCTGAAAGCCCACCTGCATTTACTGGCCCTGGCGGCACACGGAATCGGACACACAGGCAAGATGCTGCCAGCCATTCCTGGTATGCAGCGGGATTCGCTGCAGCTGCCCAAGCCCTGCTGTCACAGTGCCTCATCTGTCTACTGTAAAATGCAGGGAAGCCGATGGACAAACATGACTACATACCAGTTCCTGAGGGTCCATTCACGCACCTTCTAACTGACCTTGCCCATATGCCTCAGAAAGAGGAATAAAAACATGTCCTAGTTATTGTCGACATGTTTTCAAAATGGGTAGAGTCATTACCCATCAACAAAAAAAATGCCACCAGAGCAGTGGTAAAATGTATCCGGCAGGACGTTATTACAAGAGTTTTATATCCCAGGGCGCTTCGAAACATACGGGGGATGGGGCCCATTTCACCGCAAAGTTCATTACTGCTGACTGTTCCACCCTCGGGATACGCTGGAGATACCACATTCTATACCACCCCCCAGTCATCAGGAATGGTGAAGAGAATGAACGGCACCCTCAAAACCACCCTCCCCAAAATCCCTCAGGACACAGGACTGGCTTGGCCAGATGGCCGGCCACTGGTGTTTTACACAGTAAGAGGACAGGGAAACCGAATAACGGAAATCACACCCTTTGAAGTCCTACTGGAACGACCAATTCCCACATCCGCCGGACCCCCAAAACCAGCCAATGACACAGCGCTGCTCTTAATACAGGAAACGCTCTTTGGATTACGTTCAAGCCCTTAGTAGAAGGATCACTTTAAACCATGATTTGTTAAAAACTGCGATATACTGGCCACTTGTGTGTTTCTTTTTGACCTGCTGATGGAAACTGAATAAAGATTTGCGCATCTTGTGTCCTTCACTATGCTCAAACTCGTACACACACAACTGGGGAAAAAATACGCACTACCATAGTTCGGCGATAGTGTGGGAGTAAAACAAAAATAACAAATAAAAAGCTGTGGTGTCCACGCCACTGCAGGAACCACTTCACCCGTTTAAACTGGGCACTATCCAACGTGACAGTCACTGCCGAAATATTCTCTCTCCCCGAGATGGAAAGGACCACTCTTCGTCTGTCTCACGGCAATGACAGCTGTCACGCTCCAGGGGAGACCAGAATGTGACCCAGTGAAAGAGGGCTCCGCCTCCACAGAAGGACAACCAAGCAGAACAGGATACAGCTCCAGACACCACAGAGGGATCTAGCTGCTCCCTGCAGCCATCGGGATCATCAGTTTTGGTCTGACCTGCACTGCTCCACTGATCAGTAACAGGCCACACACAGGGCACTTAATCCTCCTTGAGCCGTGGGTGAACATTTTCCTTGACATGACCCATATGTATGCCCAGAGGGTAAACCAGACCAGCTGCTGAGTCTGTGCCCATGTACCCGAACATTCCCACCGGCGCATTCCCCACGGTGCAATCCCTTTTAACACCGCAGGCATGGCAGAGTTGTGGCTGAAACTGGACAGGTCCACGGGGACACAATGCTCAGTCTGCTAACCTGACCGGCCATTCATGTGGCTAATAGCTCAGATTGCTGGAAATCCGCAGGATACTACCTCAACAAATTCACAGGATGGTCATACGCAGCCCAGAACCTCTCACATGAACACCCAACCTTGACCATCACTGACACCACTACACGGGGGTCACGCAGAGGACCATCTGCCTAGCGAGAAGCCAGCCATCCGCATGGGTGGCTGGGTGGAGGTGGTGCACTAACTCACTGCTTTTGACACCTGCAGCATTCTGCTTTGTAGCAGAGTGCAGCATCCTAGATTTATTTGGCCACTACATGTCTACCACCAATTCCCTTTTCAATAATATTTAAACAGGAACGAAAACCCACCACCTAAGAATATACAATAACACTTATTTTGTCTGCGGCCACAAGGCATACCCTGGCTGGCGTTGTCATGGGCTGACACGTGATATGTGGTACCACTCATTTACCACTCCCAGTCGTCTCCCTTCCAGAAGCTTGTTCCACACAGAAAACGCGCCCTCACTGCCCTAGACGATATACACCTCCCCACCCCCGTTTCGTGTCCACTTACGAAAGCCTGCACCTCGACATAAAGGCATATCAACTGGCTACCACGCTAGAGGAGATAACATGGCACGGCTGAAGTACTTGCCCAGCTGAATGCAGAGGCTGTCGCCATTCGCACTGTCGCACTACAAAACAGAATGGTCCTGGACAACTGGCTGGCCAAAACTGGGGCACTTGCACCTTCATTGGCACAGACTGCTGTACCTACATCCCTGACCCCAGCGAAAATATAACGGAACTGACGCACCACTTTCCACAGGCTGCTGCTGTCCCAAATGAACCGGAGTCCCACTGGGATCTGTGGACCTGGGCAATGGCCTGGCTTGGCTCACGAGGCACTGAACTGCTGGAGGCAATAATATCCCGTATTGTGGTTGTGGGTATCATTATCCTGGCCATCGGCCTCCGTATGTCCTGCTGCCGGTTTTGTACAGCACTTTTACCCCTGCTCTCCTCACAAACCAGCTTGTACAAGTTCGCTGGAGTGAGATCCCCTCCCCTGACACAAGTTACGCACGGTCAGATTCAGACACTGACTACTACCTGTCTGACACCTAAACCCCACCATCTGATAGCCTACTTGGTCCGGGCTACATTGCACTTTTTCAACATGCTCTTAACATAAAAAAGGTGAACGGTGGGAGAAAATCTGCTACACTGTCCACCGACAGCATAAACACATAAAAAACACAGAAGCATGTCTGTGAAACACAGAAATCATGCCTGCTAGCACACATAAAACACACCCACAATGCCTTAGTTTTGGCCAAACAGGCGAATATAGAATCCAGACATTCTAAGCTACTCCCAAACCAAATAAGACGCTTCTCCCAAACCCTTTACAGTAAGCTCCTAGCCTCGATCATCTCTTCAGTCCTAATACCCTAAGCACAAGCTCATTTCCCAAATAGACTGATGGCGTATAAACAAAGAGGCAGACTGCAAGACCCCGGAAGACTTTGCTCCCAGGAGGAACACAATGCACAGAACTGAATGCCAGCAGAAGGAACACTCGTGCAGACAGGAAATACCGTTAAGAATCCCTGAGAAGACTATTCAAGGAGATGGCTGGAATCTCCAGTGTCAATTACAATTGAATTGTTACTGCCAGACGCTGGTTTAAATTCCATTCAATTTATTCTTGTTTTAATCGCTTTACAATTTTCACCACTGTACTGTTACTGCTTTATAATCATCACCTTTGTTTAGTACCCCTATGAAACCTGCCTGCACCCTCTGCTTGGGGGAGAACATTCTAGCCATCTGTGCGGAGAATCAGTTCTGTGTCAGCCTGGTCAATGTCTTTTCCGCGATGTCAATTTGTTTAATCGTATCTGGTCTCTGATACATTGAGCTGAATTTCTCTGACACCACGTGATCGTGAATTGCTTATGTTTTTACCGTGTTATCAGTCTCCCATGTGGGATCTCAGTGAAACCCACATACACTACATCATTTTCACTGTCCTCTGATCACTTCCTCAAAACATTTACTTGGCCACAACATGTCTGCCTACAATTCCATTTTCAATAATATTTAAACAGGAACCCAAACCCACCACCTAAGAACATACAATGACACTTATTTTGTCTGTGGCCACAGATCTGTTAGGCATAACCTCCTCTGACAAAACCATGCTGACTCCTTGATAAAACCTTGCCTGGACAAGTTGCAATTAATTCTCTCCTTCAGAGGTTTCCCCAAACGTTTCCCGACCACTCCTGTGAGACTCACTTGGCTGTATTTCCCTAGTTTGTTTCTATTTGCCTTGTTAAAAAGTGAAACCCCATTAGTAGTCCTGCAGGCCACGACGAATTCCCCTTTGGTCAAAGAGGAAAGTGAAACATTGGTCAGAAGCCCTTAAATTGCTCCTTTGTCTCACAGAGCAACGTGAGATACAACTGCACTCTGAGCTGGGGATTTGTCCACGTTTAAGACTCTCAATACCTCCAGTATTGTCTCAGCCCCTATATGAAACTGATCAAAAACCTCTCAGTGCATCTTCCTGCATTGTATACAGATGTCTTCCCACAAAAGGAATGTTCGCCAGCTGAATGTGTAAAGTGATTCATCCAGTTATCCTAGTTACAACTATACACAACTGCACTGTCACACTGGAGGGAACACATTCACGTATTTTAACTGGAAAACGCTGTGTTTAGCCTTTGCGGCAACAAACCATGTAGCTTTGACACCCAATGGAACATTGTTACAGTGAGAAAGCGTTTGAGCGTTCCATATCTGATTAGACTTGATTACACCTCCTGCGTGGACTCCAATCCGTTCACATCTGACATGAGGGATGTATTTCCCTCTGCTGTACATCACATCCAGGATATAACTGCGGCAGAAATTATTACTGTCTTCATTGACCTAAGTAGTTGATGCCGATGGCTCACCTTGTAATGGGAACTGTCCACAAGAGACCTTTTCAACAGGAACACAGTTCTGTCTTCTGTGCAGGAGATCATTGCACAAGGCAGTATCAGGATTCTACCAGGCCATGTGCAGTCATTCTTCCTCGAACATTCACAGTATTCGACTCTAACTAGAGCAAAACTAGATGGTCCTGGAAAAACTCTGCAGGTCAAGTAGCATCTGAAAAAAGAAATCAGAGTTAACATTTCGAGTCCAGTGACCATTCCTCAGAACTGATTATAGCTTGGAAAATGTCGGTCTATCTACAGAAGATATAGTGGTGGTTGGGGGAGGGTAAGGAGTAAACGATAGATAAGGATAGAGTTCAAATAGAGAGAAGAACAGTTGGACAAAGGACTGGATGATGATCTGGCTAGCAGGGTGAATAGTTGTTAATGGAGACTGCTAGTAGCGAACCATATGTGGTGTGTTATGGAAGGTTATGTGACAACAAGGCCTGGCGTGTGGGATAGGGGAATAGGACATGGGAGAGCTCAGGCCCTAAAAAAATGAATTTGATATGTGGTCTGGAGGACTGCAGACTCTCCAAATAGAAACTGAGGTGGTGTTCTTCCAGCATGCCTTGAGATTCGCTGGTACACTTCTTGAAGACAGAACTTAGATGTTCTGCACTGTGGTCACCCAGTCCAAACTTCGATTCCCAAGATAGTGGAAGCCACATTGCGAGCAGTGATTGTAGTAGAGTGGATTGCGTGAAGTGCAACTGGAAGGTCTGTTTGGGCCATTGGAATCAAAGCAGGGAAGATGTCAATGGACAGGTGAGGAGAGAAAAGAAGCAAAAGGTGATATTATTAGAGAAATCATGAGGACAAGAAACCTAACAAAAAGCAGTTCATCCGAATGCTCGTCGCATTCATAACATGGGTGAAGAGTTAATGGCACATATCAACATAAATGAAAAATGATTTAATAGCCATTAGAGAGACATGGTTACAGGAAGGCCACGACTGTGAGTTAAATATTCAGGAGTACGAGACTATTTGGAAGGTCAGACAGCAGTGTAAAGAAGGTGGTGTCTGCCTGTTATTCAAGGCCGACATCATGGCTGTATGGAGAGACAATATATGTTCTATGGAGAATGAGTTTGAATTAATTTGCGTGGAAAGTAGAAATTCTAAGAAGAACAAGTCACTGATAGGTGCAGTATATAGGCCAGAACATAATAACATCACACTGGTAAATGCAATAAACAAACAAATAAGCAATGCCTGTAAAAGTGGGTCAGCTTTTATCATTAGGGATTTTAATCTACATGTATCTTGGTCAAACCAGCTCAGTCACAGTACCGTTGAGGAGGAGTTCGTTAAGAGTACCCATGATAGTCTTCTTGAACAATATGAAATGGAACCGACGAGGGAGTAAGCAATCCACGATCTTGTACTGTGTGAAGGAACAGGAATAATTAATTAAATGATAGTTAGGGATCCTCTTGGAACGAGAGATCACAATATGGCAGAACTTAGAATTCCGATGGGGAGTGTGAAGGGAAAATCCAATACCAGGGTCCTGTGCATGTCCATGGGGCACAACAAGAGAACGAGAGTGCACCTGGCTAAAGTAAACTGGAAGCAAACGTTATATGGTGGGACAGATATCGAGAGCAGTGGAGGACTTCCAAAAACGATGTTTCATCACTGTTTAAAAAGGGAGGTGGATAAAAGATTGGGAATTATTGATTAGTTAGCTTAATTTCTGCAGTTGGGATGATGTTTGAGTCTATTATCAAGGAAGAAGTAGCGGGGCTTCTCGATAGAAATTGGACAGATGCAACGTAGGTTCATGAAGGATCAAGTAGAGATGTTATGTTGCAGCTGTAAAAGGTGCTGGTGAGGCTATCCTTGGTGCATTTCGTGCACTTTTGGTCCCCTTACTTGAGAATGGATGCACTGGCACTGGGCGGAGTGGGGGTGGGGGGGGGGGGGAATGGGTGGCGGTGGAGAGGAGGTTCACTAGGTTGATTCCGGAGGTGAGGGAGTTGGCCTATAAAGAGAGACTGCATAGATTAGGGTTATTTTCTTTGGAATTTAGAAGAATGAGCGGGGAATCTTACTTTGAACGGAATAGATTAGGTAGAATTGAAAAGGATGCTTCCACTTGCGGGTGAAATTCTGACAGGAGAGCATAGCCTCAGGATTAGAGGGAGCAGATTTAGGGCTGAGTTCAGAAGGACCTTCTTCACCCAGATGGATATTACTATTTGGAAAACCTTGCCCAGCGAAGAACTTGATGCTGGTACAGCAAAGGTTTTTATAGCTAAGAGCGATACTTCTTTTGAACAATAAATGAAATAACGGATAGAGTGAGAGGGCGAGTAAGTGGATTTGAGTCTTTAGAAAGATCAGCAATGATGTCATTGAACGGCATAGCAGGCTTGAAGGGCCGGATACCCTACTCCTGCTCGTGGTTTTAGGTTCTATGCATTTATATTTCACAAAAGCAGCGATGCAGCGGGAAGACTCCATGGGGCGAGTTGCGGGAGGTGTTAGGAGTGAAGGCAAAGTACAACAAGGTTTCCGCGAGGGAATGGTCCCTGTAGTTGGTGGCTGGAATTTGTGTTGCTGGAAAAGCGCAGCAGGTCAGGCAGCATCCAAGGAACAGGTGAATCGACGTTTCGGGCATAAGCTCTTCTTCAAGCTTATGCCTGATACGTCGATTCTCCTGTTCCTTGGATGCTGCCTGACCTGCTGCGCTTTTGCAGCAACACTTTTTCAGCTATGATCTCCAGCATCTGCAGTCCTCACTTTCTCCCCTGTGGATGGTGGACAGGGACTGGAGAGGGATATATGTATGACGACGACATCTCGCGAGAGGTGGTGGAAATGTTTTTTTTAATTGATAATCACTTGAAGCACCACTGCGAATACATTTGCCAACATTTATAGGTGCGCCATTGATCGCATTCTGTCTGGATGTATGACTACCAGGTATGGCATCTGTACCATTCTAAATCGGAGACACAGCGAGTGGTGAATTCGGCCCGGACAATCACAAAGGCCAAACTATTATATGTTTACATTTTCGTTATACATCTATGTTACTTAACACTGCGATCTGCTTGTATTGATCGCAAGACAAAGCATTTCACTGTACCTCAGAACACGTGACAATAAATTCAATTCAATTCAATTGTGAAATGTCGACGAAATGTATTTTTGGAGCACCTTGTGGTGGAGCCAAGTAGGGATCAGGCAATACTGGATTTAGAGTTGTGCAATGAGGCAGACGTGACAAGGGAGCTGAAGATGAAGGAACTCTTAGGACGCAGTGATGATAACATGATTAAATTTAGCCTGCAATTTGAGAGGGAGAATATACAATCAGAGATAACGGTTTTAAAGTTGAACAAAGACAATTACAGAGGCATGAGGGAGGAGCCGGATGAAATTGGTGAGGAGAGGAGCCTAGCAAGAAAGCAGGAAAGTGGAAATGCAATGGCAGGAGTGTCTGAGCATAATTCAGCAGGCACATCAGAGACACATCGTGTGGAAAATGAGGCATAATGCAGGGAGAATGAGGCAACCATGGGTGACTGACGAAGTCATCAATAGCATAACAGCAAAGGAGAAAATATATAATGTGGCGAAGGGCAGTGAGCAATCAGAGGATTGGAAACTCACAAAGACCTACAAAGGGCAACAACAAAACAAATGAGGAGGGAGAAGATTAAGTTTAAGATAACTAAGAATATAAAGGAAGACTGCAGTTGTTTCTTTATTCATATAAACGCAAAAGAGATGAAGTCGACAATGGGTTGATGAACTGAAAAAAAATATTTTGTGCCTGTCTTCGCAGTGGAAGGCATGAGTTATACCCAAACATACAAGAGAATTGGGGAACAGAAGTGAGTCTCGTGCCATCACTGGGAAGGTGCAAGAAACACTGAATGGCCTGAAGGTGGATGAATCATCTGGATCAGGTGGAGTACCCACCAGGTAGACAACTGCAGAAATATTGGATACGTTAGTGGAGAACTTTCAAGAATCGCTAGAATCAGGAAGGGTGCTACAGGACTGAAAACCCACAAACGTGACACCCCATTTTAAAAAGAAACAACACAAAAGCTGCAAATGACAGACCAATCAGCCGAAACTTGGTTGTGGATAAGGTCTTGGAATCCATTGCGTTGGAAGAAATTGCTGAATACTTGGAAGTGTATGTAAAAATAAGGCAAAGTCAGCATGGTTTCAACATGTGGAGGCCATGCTTGACAAATCTGTAAGAATTCCGCTTTGAGGAAGGAACGAGGAAGGTAGACCAAGGAGGGCCATTGGATGTTATGTGTCTGGACTTCATGAAGGCCTTTGATATTTGCCGCACAGGAGGCTACAGAATAAGAAAAGAGCCCATGGTGTCGGAGACAAGGTGCGCTGGCAAGACAGAAAGCAGTGATTGGCAACAAAAGGATCCTTCTCAGGACGGCGGCTGGTGACAAGTGGCGTTCATCGAGACTCAGTTGGGACCACAACATTTTATTTTCTCCATTAGCGATCGAGATAAAGTACCTGAGGGCAATGTGTGTAATTTGCAGACAATGTAAAGGTAGAAGGACAGGTCGCATTGAGGAGGCGGGGATACTGCAGAAGGATATGGACATGTAGGGAGCGAGAGAAAATAATTGGCAGATGGAGCATAATGTGGAAAAGTGTGAGCTGATGCACTTTTGTAGGAAGAATAATGATACGGACTATTGTCTAAATGGGGCGAAAGTTCACATGTCAGGTGTGCAAAGATACTTGAGAGTTTTAATCCAGGATTCTCTCAATCTGTTGAATCTGTAGTTAGGAAGATAATTGCAATAATGACTTTATTTTTGGAATACTTGAATATAAAAGTGGGGTTGCACTTCCGATACTCTATAAGGGTCTGGTCAGATCACATGTGGATTGCTGTGCGTACGTTTGGTCCTCAAATTTCAGGAAGGATGCATTGGTCCTGGGGTGTGTTCAGAGGTGATTCACCATTATGGTTTGAGGAATGAAAAGCTTGACACATGAGGAACGTTTGACGATTCTGGGTCTATACTCGACGAAGTTTAGAAGGATGAGAGGAAATCTAATTGGTGCTTATAGAATCATGAATAGCCTGGACACAGTGGATGCTGAGAAGAAGTTTCTATTTTTAGTAGAGACTAGAACTCAAAGGCACAGTCTTGGAGAAAAGGGAAGACATTTGAGAGCAGTAATCAGAGACACTTATTCAGCGACAGAGTGGTGCATGTATTGAGTTCGTTGCCAGATAAGGCTGTGGAAGCCAGGGCTGTGATTATATGTAAGTCTGAGATATGTAGCAGTGTGGTTGTCAAGGAGATCAAGGTTTATGGGGCTAAAGCAGGAGAATTGGGTTTAGAAAGATATCTGCCATGATTTAATGGCAGAGCAGACTCACTGCGCTGAATGGTTTAATTCCTGCTCCTATTGTCTCATGGACTTATGCATCGAATGACCTCAATCTGCAAGTTTCCCTCCAAGGAACGTGCCAGGCTGGCTGGGAGCATTGTCAGTGAAGATCTGATTTCGTGCAGATCCAGACTTGATGGGCCAGATAGTCTCTTTCCGCCCTCCATCTTCTATTTTATCATTCTTCCGAAAAAAATTATTACTGCAATGACCAGACTTGTGGCCGGTCCTCTGACTCTTCTCTGATCCGGCAGTTGCTAAAGTTCTAGCATCATTTCCCTGTTCTTATATTCTCAACTACGATCAAGAACAGAAAGTATCTCCAAACCCTCGAGACCACTTGACCCCTTGACCAATCACCTTCAAACATTCGTCAATGCCAACTCCAATTTCTCTTTTATGACTGTTAACAGTCACACTTTTATCATTGTTCCTCCCCAAATTCATTATCACCCACTTCACTGGATTGAATTCCTTTCAGCACATTTTCTTGCCAATTGTTTCCAATCTCCCTGCAGTCTATGGCTTTCTTCCTCATGGTTAACTACATGACTAATTGTCACATGATTTGCAAACTGCTAAATGATCACCACGACAAATAATTAAAAATCGTTGACCTATATGAGAAAACAATAGAACTCATAGAAACCATGGTTCATAAGATTGCAGAGGACAGCAGAATTGGAGACTGTAAAGAAGGTGATGTAAGATTCCAGAAGGATCTTAATCCATTGCGTCTTTGGGCTGAAAAATGTCACATGAAGTTCAATCTGGATAAATGGAAGGTATTGCATTTTGCTACATCAAATAAGAGTAGGGCTAATACAATTAATGATCGTGCGTTGCATGGTGTTCTGGAATACGGAGGCCAGGAATGCAAGTGCATAATTCATTTGAGTTTGCTTCATATATAGACAGAATGGTTAAAAAAATGTCATCTTGCCTTTGTTGCTCAGTCGTTTGAGCGTAGGAGTTGGTACGTTATGTTGAAGTTGAATATGACATTAGGTGATGCGTCTTCTGGAATATTGTGTCCAGTTCATGTCGCCCAGTAATCGCAAGGAAATTATTCAGCTGGAGTAGGTTTAGAACAGGTATACCAACGTATGGCTAGTGGGGAAGGTTTGTGTTGTAACGAAAGGCTGGATAGGCTGAGAATATTTTCACTCGAGCACTGGAATTTGAAAGGCGACCTGATAGAAGTGTATAAATTATTGAGAGTCCGGCTAGAGTTAACTGTAACTGTCTTTTCTCCAAGGAGGGGCACTTCAAGACGAGAAGGCAAATGTTTAAAGTGAAAAGAGGGATTTAAAATAAGACATGAGAGGCTTTTTTAAGAGAGGATGGTTTATGTGTTCAATTCACTTCCTGAGGCAGTGATGAATGAAAGTACATTTACAATATTTATAGGATATTTGGATCGATAAATGAATTGGAAAGTTTCAGTGGGATTAACAAAAGCTATGCATTCATGCCTAGTACATAATTTATTGCACAGAGGGAAGTTCAGAATCAACCACGATATTATTGATCTGGAGTCACAATCCAGCCAGACCAGACAGGTATGGCAGTTCCCTTCCCTATCAGGCATGAGTGAATCAGATCTACAACAACTGATTCAACATCATCATTAGACTCGAGGTATTTATTTAAATAACATTCCAACATCCGCCATGGCAGGGTTTGAACCGTGTCCACAAAATTATATCAGGACATTCATATTAACAATGCAGTAATAATATCACAAGGGCATTATTAACCCTCAGCAGTTACAAGAGCCGACAGCTGCGACTCGTTTAGTTTGACATTATGTTCAGTATGAGCTGGTAGGAGTGAAAGGCCTGTTTTCATGCTATGTGAGTCTATGACTTTGACGCTATGAAACTGGCAGCTGGTTTGGATTAACAGCAGCGTTGACAGTTTAATTGATCTCCTTCTGGGATATGTTATCTTGCTGATAAATCTGGAGGTTCATCTGCTCATTGAGCCCGTCCCACACATGGGATTGTTGAATAGTCTGTCCCCAGTTTGACTGAGTAGATGAGTTTCCACTTCAGCAGGTAAATGAATCCCGCATTGCGATGTTTTCTCTATGATATTGGTGTCCTTGTATCTACCCAGGATGAACGATTGGTTCAAATCATGTCCACGCAGACGCAAGTCCCGTTGTCCATGTTGTGAATGTGTTTTTATTCTTGCTGATATACCCACAGGGTGTGGATATCGCTGGCCAGGACTGCATTTGTTGTTCTTTCTGATTTGCTGCTGTCTCGCTGCATGAGAGACATGGATTCGATACCAGTCTCGTGTGACTGTGTGCAGTTTGCACACTCTCTCTTTGCTTGTGTGAGTTTCCTCCCATAGTCTGAAGGTGTGAAGGTTCCTGGGATCAGCCATGGGAAATGAAGGGGAACAAAATAGGTATGGAGTGTGGGTCTGATAGGATGTGCTTCAGAGGGATGGTGTCGACTGGAAGGGCCGGATGGCCTGCTTTCCCACACGTCGTCATTCTCAGATTAAGGGTCAGCTATTTTGTTCAGATCCTGGAGTCACAAGTAGGCAGGATTGGGTAAAGATGGTAGCATCCCCTGCATAAGGGACGTGCATGAATGGGATTGCAGGAAATTAAAGGCATGTTCTCTGTTCCTGCGGTCAGGCTTCCATTCCAGGTTTTATTCCTCGAACTTTAACATTACCAGTTCCGTGTGTGAGTCCCCAAGGATGACTAGTTTATTATATAACCACAACACCACCTTCTCCAGGTTGCAGTATTTATTGGGAACAAGAAGCTGAATCTGAGCTGATGCAAACAAAAGCAGATGCCAATGTCAAAACCGTTGATCCAAACAGGAAAATGAAATTTTGAACCTTGCAACCCCAAAGTTAAAGTCTCCATACGCTTTAGATGCGCCAATCCGCTGTCTCAGCAACATGTACTGTTTATGGTCATAATATTATAAATGGGAGCAAGTATTCCCTTCCGCTCCGCTTTTGACCAGGAGCTGTCGCAACAACGGAAATACATGCGTCTCTCTCCCGTCATTCCATCCCAATTTCCAATTGGATCTTCGTGCATGCATCTTCTGGAACTGGGATTATGTGTGATTGCATGCAGCAGTTGGTACTGCCTTGCGTGGGCAAAGTGATGAAGTAGCAGATGTTCAACTATAATGCTATTGAAGCTTGCGTTTCAACAATATTCTGCACTCTCTGAAGAGTTTGGAGAGTTTCATTAATCCATTTCTCCAGTACTCTCATTGATGGAATCTCCACAGTCTCTGGGGACGTTAAAGTTAAGGATTAGGTTCATTCTGCGTTCCCACATGCCTCTCGCTAAATCCTGATATTGTACATTCTTCCTGACATTTCCTCTGCTACCATACTGGTTGCAGTTTGCAAACATGATCTGTGGAATGCTGTAACCGTTTAGTAGTTCGTATTCTGCGTTGCGATTGCAGCGACCTCGATTAGAATCCACATCATGGCGGTCAGTTCTCTCAAAGTTTTACTTTTGGTGAAACACGGTCAGAAATTAATCGTTTTTACAAGATAATATTCTCCGAGGTGATGGTCTGTTTTCCATCGAATTTTGTTCTCTGATATTCCTGCGTTTCATGTATCAGGATTTAAACCCAAAAGTTCTCGAAGATGTCTCTCCCGTGCACTTTCCCTAGCTCTCTTTTCCGTCCCTCGTCCCATTTGACTGAGGCATTGCACAATCTAACATACACTTGCACGTTGATACCATCCAGTTTGTGCCGTTGCCTCAATCTCTTCATTGGCACCTTCAAATCATTCGATCCGTTTGGATATAGTGGCTGTGAGATCAATTCTCTTTTAGCAGCTTTTACTGACATGGACCAGAGATTATTGGAGCGTGAGGCTCAATAAAAGGGCATAGGGAACAACTGGGGAAAAGAGACTCTATTGGAAAAGATCCCCCATGAGGGCTTTCTGCGATAGCCTCGTGGTATTATCGCTGGATTGTTAACACAGCATAGCCAGGTAATGTTCTGTCGAGACGGGTTGGATCCCCACCACACCACGACGATGGTAGTATGTGAATGCAATAAATGCCTAGAATTAAGAATACGTTGTCTGAACAACACATCTGTTTCACTGACGTCCTTGAGGGAAGGAAACCACCGTCCTTATCTGGTCTGGCGTCCACGTCACTCCCAACCGGAAGGCAATAAATGCTGCAGAGCCACCCCCGATGCTGTTCCAGAATGGAAATCTGTTCATTCGGCTCATTGCTAGAATTGTCCAGGGATGAGTTCGCACTGGGAAAGTTGCAGGAGAGATTCACTCGGACCGTGTCTAGGCTGAAGGGTTTCAGTCATGAAGTGAGACAGGATAAACTGGGGTTGTTTGTCACCGTGCAGACGAGTTTGTGAGGGGTATAGATAAGGTAGACTGAAAGAAGCGTTTCCCATCGATGGAAAGAACGATCACAGGGGGCAGAAATTTAAGGAGAGAGACAGAGAGGTTTAAGTAGATGTGTAGACAAGCGGTATAAGCCGTAAGGGTCAGAGAGGCAGCAAACCTTATAACCTGAAGGAATATTCAGATGTGAATATGTTCTGCTAATACCTGTAAGGCTATGGGCTAAACGATTCGGTCGTTAAGCAGTTGCTTTTGACAAATGCAACCACAACGGGCTGAAGTGTCTCCTTTGAAACTGTTGTTTGAAATAGGAAGGACAGTGCTGTCTGAATCAGCGTGGGGAAGGACTGCAGCTCCCAGCGAGACACAGTGTCAATGAAAGTACAAACACGTGACTTCTGCAACCTGCACCTTGTGTCTGTATTGGAATCTAAACCATTTAATAGAAAGAAGAAGGAAGCTGAGGAAGAAACAGGGTAAACCAATTCAGATGTGAGCGCAGAAGCATTTTCCGCAACATCATGAGGAAAACTGACAAACGGCTCTGAGATAGAGTTTGTCTTTCAGAACTGTTAGTTCACAGAGATGTTTTTGTTCCACTTAAGCCCTTAAGAAATTGAATAATAATTTAACTAAAGATTTGAAATGTTATAACACACCAGGCGATGAATCACGTGCTAGAAACTGTGTTTACGTGCCAGATGTTTGATGACTGATACTAATACAATAGGCTGAAGGGCATCTCGCCATGCTTTTAAAAACTCAAAAACTGTCATTTTTCAACTGAACAAAATAGGCAAAAACAAAAGTTCCAAGCATTGCATATGGCTTCCTTGGTGTGAAAGTGCTGAAATTCAGCTGTATCATTGCTATTTCCCAATGTTGATTTCCAGTCAGGGAAAAATATTTGTTGTTCCTTATGGAAATCTTCAATTGAACATGAGTTCCTGACATTACAAAACAGCAAAGGTAGCAGTTCTGTCAGAGTCAGTGAGAATTTCATATTGGAGATGAGATCAAATGGGAAGAAACGCTGAAATCAGTTGCCTTTGCCTGCTGAGACTCAGTACTACAAAAATGATCCTTATTGAAACATACAGGTTTTTTTCAAGGATCTAATAAGTTGGATGCAGAAAGTTTGGTTCTGTGACCAGAGCGCCTCATATCGAATGACTTGGAGATGCCGGTTTTGGATTGGGGTATGCAAATTTGAAAATCACACAACCCCAGGTTATAGTCCAACAGGCTTAATTGGAAGTACTACCTTTCGGACTGCTGCTCATTCATCAGGTGATTGTGGAGTACACAGTTGTACGTCACAGAATTTATAGCGTAAGTTTACAGTGTGATGTAACTCAAATTATACATTGAAAAATATCTTGATTGTTTGCTAAGTCTCCAATCTGTTAGAATGACCATGTTAGCTTCACTTCTTTCATATGTAAAGTGCAAAACTTTTTATTTTAAAGATTCATTCTCAGGTAAAATCCAACAACTGGTGTCTGCCCCCGTGTGCTGCTGTCTGTTCCTAATGTTTAGACTGATTCTAATTTATAAAAATGAGTTACCAGCGCCTTACATGGATTCATGCAGTTTTTGAGCAAAGTACAATGTAACTCTGAAATTACAAATTTACCCCACAAACGCATGTGTGTGTGTGTGTGTGCGCGCGCGCGCGCGCGTGTGTGTGTGTGTGTGTGTGTGTGTGTGTGTGTGTGTGTGTGTGTGTGTGTGGGTCTCTGTTTGTAGATAGGGCAATGGGATCACCTTACTGTGACACGAACCCAAGGACCCGGCTGAGTCCATTCCCATGGGTACCGAATTTAGCTATCAGCCTCTGCGTGGGCAGTTTTAGCTGCTGCCTGTTCCGAAGCCTGCCTTGGAGGATTGTCACCCGAAGGTCTGAGGTCGAATGTCCTGGACCACTGAAGTGCTCTCCAACTGGGAAGGGGCATACCTGCCTGTTGATTGATGTGCAGTGCCCATTCCATTGCTGTATCTTCTGCTCGGCTTCACTAATGTACCATGCCTTAAAGCATCCTTGCCTGCAGCGTGTTTTTTTTAGATTAGCGTCAGTCTAAACATTATGGCACAGACGCAGCACACAGGGACTAAAACTGTCAACATATTATCTGGGATGACACTAATTGGTAAAGTTCACCTGAGAATGTAACTGTGAAAAGAAAGTTTTTCGATTTACATAAGAAAGAAGTGAAGCTAACATAGTCATTCTAACAGATGGAAGACTTAACAAACAATCAAGGTATTTTTCAATGTATAATTTCAGTGACATTACACTGTAACGTTTTGCTATAAATTCTGTATCTTACCACCTGTGTACTCCACAGCCACCTGATGAAGGAGCAACTCTCCAAAAGCTATTGCTTCCATTAAACCTGTTTGACTATGACCTGATGGTGTGTGATTTTTAACTTCGTATTAGAATGCGGATCTCACAATTAAAGTAGAGATGAAGAAGCATTTATTCTCTCAGACAGTTCTGTATCAGTGGACTTTCTTGTAGCAGAAGGTTGTTGAGGAAGTGTCATAAGGTGTAATGAGACTGAGATCGGCAAATCTTCAAACAGCAAAGACTTCAAGCGTTATGGGGAAAGGCAAGGAAGTGCAGTTCAAGGTTATCAGATCAGATATGAAACCATTCAATAGCGGAGCAGACTTGATGGTCTGAATGGTGTCTATCTGTTTCTAAAATTGTTGGCATTAATATGAAGCTGCAAAACCGACCTGAGTAAAACGTGCCAAATTTAACAAAAAGTGTGGTCCCCCGAAGCACTGAACAGAGGTAAAATGTACAAAGAACAACACACAACGGGTAGACAATATTGGGTAATTGATCCATAGTGATCAGTATACCAAGGTAAACAGAATAACCGATATTCAGTATCTACATTGAACCTGGCTCCTCGAGGGATGTCGTTAACTCTCACAAACCACTATCCCCTTCAGTTTTCCTGACGCCCCCTCCGTTCTTGTTTTAAACTGATTGAACGTCAGGCAATTGCAGATGACATTGCTGATGTGGAACTGTAGCATATAGAACATAGAACATTACAGTGCAGTATAGGCCCGTCGGCCCTCGATGTTGCACCACTTGTCATAATGATCTGAAGTCCATCCCATCTACACTATTCCATGTACGTCCATATGCCTCTCCAATAAAGACTTAAGTGCACTTAATCTTGGCGAATCTACTACCGTTACAGGCAAAGCATTCCATACCCTAGCTACTCTTTGAGTAAAGAAACTACCTCTGACATCTGTTTTGAACCTACCTACCCTCACTTTAAAGTTGTATCCCCTCGTGTTTGCCGTCCCCATACTTGGAAAAATGGTCTCCCAGTCCACCCTATCTAACACTCTGATTATCTTGTATGTCTCCATTAAGTCACCTCTCAATCTTCTTCTCTCTAACGAGAACAGCCTCAAGGCCCTCAGTCATTCCTCGTATGACATTCCTTCCATACCAGGCAACATCCTAGAAAATCTCCTCTGCACCCTTTCCAAAGCTTCAACATCCTTCTTATAATGCGGTGACCAGAACTGTTCACATTACTCAAAATGTGGCCGTACCAGAGTTGTGCACAGCTGTAGCATAACCTCCTGATTCCGGAACTCAATCCCTCTATTAATAAAGGCCAAAACACTGTATGCCTTCTTCACAGCCCTGTCAATCTGGGTGGCAACTTTCAGGGATTTGTGTACATGGACACCGAGATCTCCCTGTTCATCTTCACTTCCAAGAATCTTATTATTAGCCCAGGACTTTGCATTCCGATTACTCCATCCTAAGTGTATCACCTCACACTTGTCCACATCAAACTCCATTTGCCACCTCTCAGCCCAGCGCTGCATCCTATCTATGTCTCTCTGCAACCTACGACATCCTTCGTCACTATCCACAATTCCACCGACTGTTGTGTCGTCCGCAAAATTACTAACCCACCCTTCTAAGCCCTCATACAGGTCATTTATAAAAATGACGAATAGCAGTGGACCCAACACCAACCCTTACGGAACGCCGCTAGTAACGGGACACCATGATGAACATGTTACATCAACTACAACCCTCTAATTACTGATTCAAACTGCTATATCTCCCACAATCCCATTCCTCCGCATTTTGTTTAATAGCCGACTGTGGGGAACCTTATCGAACGCCTTGCTGAAATCCATATACACCACATCAACCTGTTTATTCTCATCTACCTGTTCGGTCACTTTGTCAAAAATCTCAATAAGATTCGTTAGGCACGACCTACCCTTTACAAAACCGTGATGACTTTCCCTGATCAGATTATTAATTTCTAGATGATTATAAATTCTATCTCTTATAAACTTTTCCAACGCTTTACCAACAACTGAAGTGAGACTCACTGGTCTGTAATTACCAGGGTTGTCTCGACTACCCTTCTTGAACAAGGGAACCACATTTGCTATCCTCTCGTCCTCAGGCAGTATTTCTGTAGACAATGATGATTTCTAGATCAATGCCACAGGCTCGGCAATCTCTTCCCTTGCTTCCCAGAGGATCCAGGGATAGATCCCATCCAGTCCAGAGGACTTGTCTATTTTCACACTCTGCAGTATTTCTAATACATCTTCCTTGTGAACCTCAATCTCTTCTAGTCTAGGTGCAAATATCTCTGCATCTTCCTCGTCAAAATTTTCATTTTCTATAGTGAACACCGTCGAAAAATATTTATTTAGTGTTTCCCCATGTCTCCTCTGACTCCACACGCAACTTCCCACTATTATTCTTGATTGGCTCTAATTTAACTCTCGTCATTCTTTTATTCCTGACATACCTATGGAAAGCCTTAGGGTTAACCCTGATCCTATCCGCCAACAACTTCTCATGTCTCCTCCTGGTTCTCATGTCTCCTCCTGGCTCTTCTGAGCTCTCTTATTAGGTCATGCAGGGAAACGATTCTGTCTGCTGCACAACATCATTCTGCTTCGAAATATCAAGCAGTATTTCATTTTGATAACTGTAAACGTTAATCTTTAACAAGTCATGACATTGAAAGCATTGAATCCTCATCACTATACTACCAGGGAAGATTTCTGTTAACACCACCCTGGACACCATGAGATTAGTCATTCTATACTCTCATCCTTCTGTGCATGATCCCTTCAGCTCTATTCCGGTCTTATTGGTTGGTTTACAATACTGAGGCTATCCGATCATCTTTGCATTTGAGTTTCTAATGTATGAGTCCTTCTCTCTGAGCTGGAAATGTGCTTGTTCAGTGATGATAACGCTGGCCTTGTAAACTAGAAAAGTGCTTGAAATAGGCCATTCCTGTTTTTCATTCCAAGAACTTGAGGAAAATCGATCGGAAGGACAGGAAATAGTGGGCGTGAGCAAAGATCGAGTTTGACAGCAAGAACGAGGTGAGGCAGTACAAACTGCAGATTGAAGGGGAAACAATAGGCAAGGAACACTAGGACAGGAGGGGCTGAAAGCTTCCTTTCTTTGCTGTAACTGGTGTTGAAGTCTAAAATGGGACAATATCAGTCAAGTCCGTGAAATCTTACTTTCTGCTTGTTTTCTCCCGAGCATTGTGTCACTGTTCGGGAAATGTGTCTGCGTGCTTCAGTCTGTGGGTAAAAATGGGGTTCAGTTACCCGACTGAATGTGAACACATTTTCCCCATCTCCAACTTTAATCCCATTTCTTGTGTTTTACGAGATTAAAACTTTCCAGAGAAATTAGCATTCAGATGAACACGTGAAACGTCAGACCTTACAAGGTTACAGACCAAGTGCTGCGAAATGAGATGAAGGGACCCATTTCTGTGCTGTAAATACTCGATAATTCAATCATTTTTGACGGGAAACATATCTGCTTGACATAATTCCAAAAACTGTGTTATGAAGAAACGGTGCAACTGCTTCAGCCCTCATCCCTGGTGGTCTAATGGTTAGTATTCAGCGCTTTAACTGAGTGGCCTGGGTTTCATTACTGTTCAGGAAATCAGGACTTCTTGTTCCTGATGCAGAGAGCGCAGCTCTGCCAGGATTCTGTTTCATGCCTTGGATCAGTAAATACCCCAGCTCTTCAAAGAAGGGAAAAGTGCCTTCCCTCTCTTTGCATAGTCGGACAGTTAATCCTTCATTCTCCTCTGATTCCACTTCCCAAAGAGTTTCAGAATACTGTAAAAACTGAGTCTCAGCTATTTCTTTTCTGTGATTTCCATACATAGGAGCTGCAGCGATTGAGTGCGTTGGTTTCTGAAAACGAAACGTACCTATGAGCAATGTATTGGGCTATTCCAGGATTTTCTTCTCTGACAGCGCTGGGACATGACTGGTGTTCTCTATGATATGGAAGCGCCAATGTTTGAGTTGAGTAGACAAAGTTAAATATTCCACAATATCAGGGCATGGTCCACCAGGTTTATTTGGAAGCACTAGCTTTCAGAGAGCTGCTCCTTCATCAGGTGGTTGCTTTTCTGCAGAAACTTGGTGTGTGTGTCAATATGCGCGATCTTTGGGAAGATCATCTGGACTTTAACCGACCGTTCGTGGTGTCGATGATACCCATGACTTGGAGGTGTTGGTGTTGGACTGGGGTGGCCAAATTTGAAAATCACACAAAGCCATTTTTGATTCCAACAGTTGACAAACACCTGATGAAGAAGCAGTGCATGGAACACTGGTGCTTCCAACTACGCCTATTCGGTACAGTCTGGTGCTGTGTGATTTTTACTCTGATATCTCTTGGTAATGTTTAACTGATCGAAGACAGTGAAAAAATTTTCGGTAGCGGAGATGAAAATTTAAAATATTATCCACCTCAGCGGAACAAAAATGATTAGATTGGATGTGGGATGAATCTCCACAATGCGCTTGCGCTAAGTAAAAGGCGAACTTACAACCGCCTGGTCCGTAGCCAGCTATACGAATGGTTGTACCACTGGCCAGATGCACAGCTGAGATTTTACACGCGACAGAGCTGTGGTGTTAACAACGACATGAGCAATAACAGTAACAGTCACAAGGTGAACAAAGAACAAAAATAATCACCAGCATTGATTCACTTCAAATTGTCCTCAAAAAAACGACCATTCACAATCTGATCAGCCAATCAATGAGGTCACTGCTGATCAAGGGAATTGCAACTTACTTTGCTGCGTTTTCACCATAATTTGAGATTAACTCCAGCCTAATCATAACATCGCATATTCCCATTAATTTTCAACTTTAGATTACGTTAATGACCTGTCCGTATTTGCAGGAAACTGAACAACATGAAATGAGTGAAAACGTCCTCCCGGTGATGTAATCCAGTGCAGAGTTGGCCAGAAAAGAAAAGACAAAGACATGAGACATCAGTCCCATTTCTCTCTGTACCAAGGCGTTTTCCTGAGTTGGATATTGGCAGGACTTGTCTTAAACATCTGAAGAATTAATTATTTTCCTGGGAAAGATTCTTCATAAATCAATTAACATCTGAGGTGTTGAAACATATTTTACTTCAGTTTAAAATACTTGAATATCCTTTCCCCCAGCCTAATGTCCCAATCCTCCCTCCTCTTCCATGTAAATACCAGCTGCGCCAGGTGAGGTTGGAGCTCCCAACCTGACATTCCAATGCTCCTTGCTGCTCCATGTCAATAGAAGCTGCTATATGTGAAGTTGGAGCTCCCAGTCTGATGTCCCAATACTCCCAGCTCCATGTCAATAGAAGCGGTCCAGTTGAGGTTGGATCTATCACTCTTATGTCCCAATGCTTTCTGCTGCTACATGTCATTAAAAGCTGCTCCAGGTGAGAGTGGAGCTCCCAGACGGATCTCGCAAAACTCCTCGCTCCATGTCAACTGAAGCTGCTTCAAATTAGGTGAGGTCTCGCAGTCTGATGTTACAATGCTCCCTGAAGCTCTAAGTCAATAAAAGATACTCCCGGTGTGGTTGGAACTGCCAGGCTGATGTCACAATGCTCCCTGGTCCATGTCAACAGACGCTGCTCCAGACGAGGTGGGAGCTCCCATCCCTGGCAGCTCACACACCTCTATACCATCATAGAAAGTGCCCACTGACCATTTCCACCACTGGAACAATTGGTGGAATATCCGCATCATGTGAACTGAATATATTTTTTAGTCACGACCGAATGATTATTTCCAAAAGACATTCTTTCTTAAACATTGTTTAGCAAGCGCATATTGCAGTCAATCGGAAATTAGATAATGGTGCTAATTGATGTATGCTCAACAAAAATTACATCCTATTTTTCAGGTTGAGTCATTGCTACTTAGCAAGGACAGTGTTTGTAATGAAATCACACTTTTATTCCAGCTGAGGGAGTGTGGTTTGCATTATTTAAAACCAAAATGTTCACTGTGTAAAATAGATCTCAATTTCAAAGCAAAGTTGGTTATGTTGTCATCCATCTTGACGTGGTGTCCTCTTCTTTCAACCACACGGGTATTAGAATGAAACGTCTGTTAATGACATGCCTATAAAGACATATTAAATCATTTTTCATGCTTATGCTGCATGAATCTGCGGCTATTGATCCACAGTTTAGGTTCAGTCGCTGCAGTTGCTCAAAGTTCAATGTGATGCATCCAGTGTGTGCATAACGAGAGGGAGCTTGCTTCCCATATCTTGTGTTTATCTGTGCCTTATGTCCAGCCTTCATCAATGGCGAGAGCAACGGGCGAGGGAGAGACCAACGTGTAAGTCTCTCCGTGCTCATGCACGGCACCAACATCGGCAATTCTCTACTGTGCATTAACAGCCGGTTCTCAGTGCCCCTGCAGCTATGCCCTGCCCCTTTTGAAAAATCTCCACTATTTTGTGCTGTCTCTCCGTGCTCTTCTCACGAAGATGAATCACTTCTACTCAACCTGCTCCAGATTTCATCTGACAAAACAGTCATGAAGAATCTCACTGCATAAACATACACTTCGCATCTCTCGTTATTTGGTTTTCCAGGATCTCTTTCATACGATAAAATGTCACAGCAGCTTGACTTGAAAATGTAAATCGCCTTACTTCTCATTATCCCAATGCGATCTACATTTCAATGCAGTTTAGGAAACTGGTTCAAATTATTCTTTGAGCTTTTATAATAGCGTTGATGCATATAAACTGACCACTGGAGTTCCAATTTCAATAAGACAGCTGTGAGCATACAAAAATAGCAACATTAAAAACAGCGACGAGAGTGGGATACGAACCCATACGTACAGAGCACAATCGATTAGCAGCCCATCGCCTTAACCTCTCGGCCACCTCGGCACGTACGTGTGGTAGCATATGACCTTATTAATAAGTGAATTGTGTAAATTATGCAGCACAGTAGATATTTCTCCCTGGTTTTGGTGAGATGATAAATAGCACAGTACGGTTCCAAGACTATGGTCTGACCTCTGGGTTGTGGGGCAAGCGCATTCCCAATCTGCTCACAGTGATCTGAACAAAAATGAAGAAAAGACTATGTAACAAGTTCTGTTGAATTCTGTGAAGATTTGAAGTCAACGGAATGAAGAACCCGAGAAAGTAGGAGGTGTTCTTTCAAGAAAGAGTTGGACAGAGCTCATAAGGATAGTGGAATCAAGGGTTATGGGGATAAGGCAGGAACAGGATACTGATTGAGGATGATCAGCCATGATCATAATGAATGGTAGCGCTGGCTCAAAGGGCAGAATGGCCTACTCCTGCACCTATTGTCTATTAAATTGCCTGTGAGGAATTGTTTTCCAGACTCAATGTCATTATTCGGAACACCTTTCTTCTGCTCAGATATTTTGGCACGTACTTGTGTATAGGGCAGACAATTTCAAAATCCTAAATAAGGCTAAACTGACAATTGATTTCAACAATGCAAAAACCTTGATCTGTATCATTTTCCTGGGCCTTGCGACAACAAGTCACTGTATGATCACAACAACAGAGTGAGCAAGTGTCAGAAGGAAAATGAGTTCAGTGCTGGAGCGCATGCTGGGAGCAGCAGGTGACACACTGGGAAGAGCATTTCCCACAACAGGAACACTTCCCAAACAGCAGACTGCGGTGGAAGAATTCAGAGGGGGTTTACACTTTGGAATTTGATGCCAGAGACACAATGGAGATCTGTCATTGAGTCTGTTAAAGGTGAAGATTTTAAGATTTCTACAGATGAAAAACAAAATGAAATGTTCATTTGTTAGTGAAGGCAAATGTTGAAATTGTATATTTCAACAATCTACCCATCTTTGCAATGAGTCGCTCACCACTTTCCTCACTCGGGGTCAGAATCACTGGTGAAGATGATCGTATAATCCCCCCGTTACTTGCCATGGAATGAGAGAAACTCGGTTTCCCAAACGTTCAGGTACAACTAGGAATGTGGAGGTAAGCATTAATGTGTTGCTCCTCTGCTGCAGGTGACCAGTGCACGGTATCTCTGTTCGAGTATAGTGGGCTGTGCTGTGCTGAAGTTTTAAGTTTGAGCCTCACATGGAGCAGCTTCAATTTGTCGTCGTCTTGAGGGGTACAGATAGAAGGTGATATTGAGCAAGTCAATTTTATGGGAAAATACCCGTGTTTGTGGATTGAGAAACGACCTTTTCTGGATAATAATTCCTTGATCAACAACATACTGCAAGTATCTAAAACGTGAAGAGACATGTGTGGAGAGAGAGAGCCAAAGGTGATTTTTCAGTAGGTAGATAACATTTCCCATGCGCACTGCATTAAATTCCGGGAAAACTCATGTTACGCAGTTTGTTACAAACTCACAAAGGTTATTGCAATAATAAAAAAAATCACATAGGATCGTTTGAATATTGTATTGAATTGAATTTTGTGCTGAGCATATTCTATCTTCAATGGCGTGCTGCAGAGAAGTACAGAGGGTTAACAACACAAAAGGACAGAGTCTTTTTGGTGCATTTCTTGGGTGGAGTTAAGAATGTATGAAATATTCATAACATCATGTGAATGTGGTCAAATCTTTAAAGTGAGTGTTGCGTCTCCAAGTGACGATTCAATGCCTACTCATTAGGATATAACTTCTGTCTGCAGTTATTTTAGGACATCAGCTACATTTACAGAGTTTCACCTTCAATAATACGCCACACCTTACGAATCCATGAACTTTTCTACTCAATCTTATTCAGTTGTACGTGTTCATGAATGTCTTTATGTCTGAAGACAACCAAATTCGAAATTGTTACGCAACCACACTGACTTTCACTCAGTGGTAAATTCCGTCCTTGTACGTTTGTTCGTGTATCTTGTAAAACACTCTTGAAGTCAGCTTCTACGTGTTATTTCTGGAAAGTCGTTCACGATTTAAATAACTCTATTGAATGGAAGAAACTCTCATCCAAACTTTTCTTAGTCATTCGCTGATAGTTTTGAAGCTCTAACGACAGTTATTGATTCACTCGAAAGAGGGAATTTCCCCGATTTAATCTTTCAAACCTCGCGTTATGTGAAAATCTAATTTGTTTACTTCAAACTTGCGTATTTCTGCTCCAGCATTTCCAAATCTCGTGAATAAACTCCTTCATTATCTCTATCATCCCGATGAACCGGTTGTATCTTTTCTGATATTATTATGTCTCAGTAAACAACGTCACTTGGTTTTCTAATATCTTGCTATCCAGGAAACAGCGTCTGTGTCCTTTCTAACTTGTTTACATGTTTTTGGTGGAGAATGAGGACAAGGATGACACACAATACTCCCACTGAGGGTGACCTAAAGATTTCACAGTTACACAATGAACTCTTTGCTTTTTAAATATGACGTCTCTATATATAAACTCCAATAAGGTAACTTATTATCTATCCAGTTCATGAACATCGTCTCCATGGAGACTAAAATTATCTATCACTTCCTTTATTCTTCCACGGAATGTCTGAAAGGTTTGTAAGGCCAACATCTCTAAATCCCCGTGCCCTGAGTCAGTCTGAGCTATTTCTAAAGGCGACTGAAATTAAAATACTTCATAGTGTGTCTCCCATCATTCCAGTGCAGACTGGTTCTGGACAGTAAATGCCATCTCCAAAGGCCACCGTGAATCTGAAATCAACAGTTTTCACAGAGTAATTGTCGTAGCTATTGTCTATCGTATGTCAATGCTCTTGTTCAATTTGTTCATCATTTCATGGGTCCCTGTATTGAATTCTACTGAATGATTAATTTGTGAATGGAGACATTCCCTCCACCACTCATTCGAAACTCCATGGAACATTTTACTCATACGCTTTCAGAGGACAGTCATGCCATTACTGGGATGAATCAGTGAACATTCCCCACGTATCCTCGAAGGCAAGGAATTCCTTTTCCATTTTAAGAGATCATTACAGCACTGAACCCCATGTGTGCGTTCATTAAAACCAAAACAGTTGCAGCAAGACTTTAAAACTAATATTTTGTAATCTGCTTGCATTGGTTGTCTTAAAAATTACAGTCCACATTATGGTATATTTGTGGATGAAAGCACTTTCTGAATCTTGAGCAATTATATTTCAATTTTGGCAAAAAATTATCATTCGCTGTTCTCTTTCCCTTTCAGTTTCCCGTTTTATATCCCGTATTTAATCAGTTTATCTTACGTTTTCAACAATTTCAATCAATCTCGCTCCTGATTACCAATCCGAGCGAATTCCACAATTTTGACAATTTATATGCAGTGCAGCTCTAGGGCGCGGTGACCAAGTGAAAAGGCATTGGTCACCTGAACCAAATAACAGTAGCGGTCTGGTGGAATCTGGCCGTTCCATCGTAGTCATATTTAAAACATTTAACATAATCTTGAGCCAAATCATATTGGCAGAAAATAAGAAAACAAAAATGAAAAAAAAAATCGCCGATGTTGAAAATCAAACAAAAACAGACGTTGCTGGAAAATTTCAGGACGTCTGTCTGCATCAGTGGAGAGACGGACCCAATGGATGTGAAACGTTAACTGTGATTCATCTGCACAGATGCTGCCAGCACACCTGTAATTTTACAGCAATTGCTGTTTTTGTTTCAGATTGGCAGATTTTGTCACAGTTTATGAGAACAGTGCTCACTAGAATCAGACAGACAGCACGGACCTGGTAGTGTGAAATGAGACAATAATATTAAATGAGTCGAGAGTGTTATACTGGAAAAGCACAGCAGGTTAGGCAACATCCGAGGAGCAGGAGAATGGACGATTTAGGCATAAGCCATTCATCAGGAATTAGGCTAGTGAGTCGGATAGAGGGACAAAGCTGAAACCAGGCACCTTTCCTACAGACACCGATCACAAACTCTCCTCCCCTCACCAAACCATCATCTCCAAGACCATCCACAATATCATAACCTCTGGGGATCTCCCATCCACAACCTCCAACCTCATTGTCCGTGAACCGCACACTCCCCAATTCTACCTCCTTCCTAAGATTCACAAACCTGACTGCCCCAGTCGACCTATTGTCTCAGCCTGCGCCTGTCCCATCCGAATAATCTCTTCCTACCTCGACACAATCCTCCCTCCCTAGTCCAGGAAATGCCCACTTACATTCGTGACACCCCTATGCACTTCACCTCCTCCAAGAATTTCGTTTCCCTAGCCCCCAACGCGTTATCTTCACCATGGATATCCAGTCCCTGTACAAACCCATCTGCCATGATAGAAGTCTGCAAGCCTTCCATTTCTTAATCTCACACCATCCCAACCAATGCCTTTCCACCGACATCCTCATCCACCTGGTTGAACGAGTACTCACCATCAACAACTTTTCTTTCCAATCTTACCACTTCCTCCATCGAAACGGGTAGCCATGGGCACCCGCATAGGACCTAGCTATGCCTGCCTGTTTGTCAGACACACGAAACTCTCCATCTTTCACAGTTACACAGGCACCATCCTCCACCTGTTCCTCTGCTACATTGATGAATGTATTGGCGCCACTTGGTGCTCCAACGAGGAGGTTGAATAGCTCACCAACTTTACCAACAGCTTCTACCCCGACCTCAACTTTACCCGAATCAACTTGGCAACTTCCCTCACCTTCCTGGACCTCTCCATCACTGTCTCTAGCGACTGACTAATTACAGCCATGTACTACAAGCCCACCGACTCCCACAGGTATCTAGACTACATCTCCTCCAACCCTATCTCGTGTAAAAACGCCATTCCTTATTCCCAATTCCTCCGCCTCCACCACATCTGTTCCCAGGATGGCGAATTACACCTCAGAAAGACCCAGTTGGTCTCTTTCTTCCACGGTCACAAATTGCCTTCCCACCTGGTTGACAATGCATTCCAGTGCATCTCCTCCACCACCACCCTTGAACCCGACGCCTCTCAAACGCAATGAGGACAGAACCTCCTGGTCCTCACCTTACACCCCACTAACCTCCGCATAAAACGCATCATATTCTGCCACTGGTACCACCTCCAAACAGAGACCACCACCAGAGATATATTTCGCGACCCAGCCCTGCCAGCATTCCGAAAAAAACCACTCCCTCTACGACCCCCTCTTCATGTCCACACATCCTCCCACCAGCCCACAACCCTCTCCTGGCACCATTCACTGCCACCAAAGGAGGGGTGAAACTAGCACCCACACCACTCCCCTCATCTCCAACCAAGGTCCGAAGGGATCATTCCACATCAGTTAGAAATTCACCTGTACAGCAACCAATGTCCTCTACTGCATCCGTTGCGCCCAGTGTGGTCTCCCCTACATCAGGGAGACAGGACACCTTCCTGCAGATCATTTCAGAGAACATCTCTAAGACACCCGCACCCACCAACTTCACCGTCTCGTAGCTGAACACTTCAACTCCCCCTCCTACCCCATCAAAGACATGCAGGTCCTGGACCTCCTCCACTGCCAAACTGTTACCAACCAACGCCTGGAGGAGGAACGCCACACCTTCCGGCTTGGGACCCGAACAGCACACGGGATAAATGTGAATTCGAACAGCTTCCTCATTTCCCCTCCCCCAAGCAGAAGCCTTCAACTCGCCACCGCCGTCTCGACCCATTCCATCACTGCTATTTCTGACCTATTTTCTTCTCCCTCCTATTCATCCAGCTATTGCTTTCCAGCTATTTCTCGTCAACCCCACACCACTTCCATTTATCTCTCAGCCCCGACTCATAAGCCTTATTCCTGATGAAGGGCTTAAGCCTGAAACGTGAATTCTCCTGCTCCTCGGATGCTACCTGATCTGCTGTGCTTTTCCAGCATCACACTACCAACTTTGATCTCCAGCATCTGCAGCCCTAACTTTATGCTTGGAATTATCAATGACCTTGAGTGAAGATATCCCTCGATTGCAGTGATCACAGTGTGACTGAGTTTTCCATTTATTTTGAGTGAGGGCATGCTGGATCTGAGACGAGCGCTTAACACCTAAACAAAGGGAATGGTATCAGATAGCGAGGTTAGGGCGGGCTGAAGTGAAGTGGAAACTTCTGTCAGAGGATGGGTCAATACAACTGCCCCACATCACCCAGATTGTAAAAGACACGCAGAAAGAGCAAAGCACCTTCAGTGCAGGCACAATGACAGGTAAAGTGGAAAGGAGACAATACAACACACTGAGGTGTGGTGGAGTTATTTATGTGAAAGAATTCGATATATAAGCTACACCTTTACATATGGACTGACCTCACATTGGAAAAAGGAATTTCCTGCAGCGTAACGGCGAAATTTGCCTGTGACATCACAATGTTGAGAGACACCGACAAAGCTTCTTCTGTAGCAGCGTGGCCTAGTGAAAGCATGATCGGCCAATCAACCAGAATTCAATACTTCAAAGCTCTCCTCTGCACTGTACAACTTATTTACTGCTCCTGTAGTCAGATCTCAATCGCTTCTTCAGATTCCTGCTTCACGGAAACACTTGAAACGTGAACAAATCACGAGTGTTTCCACTTTCATCAATCTTTTGCAGCTCCCGAGTTGGCACAGGTATGAGTGACCGATTGGCCTTCTCGAGGGCTCTCACTCTGGTATAATCTGAATGATAAAGTGCACTGTGTCTGATCTGCAGAATGTCCCCACGCGGAGACATTCTGCAGATCAGACACAGTGCACTTTATCCCATACCCGGGGATGAGCTGTCTCTATTGTCAGAGTATTCAGCAATTTCCCTCCACTTGCAGGCATTACGAGGAGATGTAAATGCGGATATCCTCTGAAGTTTCCTTTCACGGGCACAGCCAGGTGCAAGAGCGCCGCTGGAACTTAGCAACTTTGATTGTGAACTTCCTCCAAATATCATTTATTTGAGAGAGAGAGAGAAAGATGCTGAGCTGGTGGGAAAGAGAGAAATGGGTTGTGGACTCTCTTCCCTCAGTAAAGTTCCATTAAGTGCATTTTTGTGCTGCCCATTTGATGTTCTGAATCAATCTTCGCAGAACTATCCTGCAGAAAGCCTTTTATTTCAGAGGAGGCGGCTTCTTTGCTGCAATCGGGCATCAGTTAACATCTGAGTCCCAACTGGCTCAGATGAAGCGACTCCAAATGAAACCCTCACTCACTGAGAACCATCCCCACAGCCAGGAGCTGCAGGGCCTGCAGGCAGTCCAAAGCACAAGGGAGGATTAAAAACGAGCCATTATTTTTCCCTCAGCCACTCTGTCACAGAGACAGGCAGAGGGACGGCAGAGACGTGTGACGTCATTCACGTGCCGACAGAAGCCGTTCAGCCCATCGAGTCCATGGCAAATCTCTATCGCTTGCTTCTCTCTGAGATTATTCATCATCCGTGGTGCTTGTTCTAATAATAGGGAACTGTATCTGTCTCACAATGCTGCCTTCAACATACTGATCCAAATGTCATTCACGGCTGTTCATTTCACCAGAGGACTCTGCTGTGTGACACAGCGTGGGGAATAACTGCAAGGCGTCAGGGGCATGTTCACACACCACAACTGATTTCTCTCACCTTCGCCAGTGTATTCCTAGGTCAGGCAAGTGACTTTTCGAATCAGGTCATAACAGACCGACAGAGAACAGCACAGAAAAATCTTCCATAACTTCAAACATATGTTTCCACAAATGTAAAAATGTGGCGGGTGTATCTATTTCAGATACTAGTGAGCGACAGGACGCAGAAGGTTCATCAATATGTATTGCGAAGAACGAAGCACTGTTATAGCGAAACTGTGGCAGTGGCGGTACACACACTGAAAGCTGGAATTTTAATCGAGCAGAGGATGCTTTTCACCCATTAATTTCTGGATTATGCGCCCACCTCGATTCCCCTGGGCCGCTCTGTTAGCGCTGACCACAGCAGTTTCACGCAGTCTTCAGGTTTTTGTCGCATGTACCTTCGAGGATGATGTCAAAGGATCTTCACTGTTATTGTGTGATACACTGTAGCACAGATGTGTCCTGGCTGTGTGAATGTAACCACCCTGTAACTTCCCCAATTCTGCTGTTTTAATTGCAAATGCAATCAGAATCAAAAATCTGAGACCATGCCGCCCACCTTCGCTATGCTGGCTCCACGCAGTGAGGAAATGACTGTGCTTTGATTAATTGATCATCACATGGTTGTGGATTAGTGGTGCTGGAAGAGCACAGCAGTTCAGGCAGCATCCAAAGTGCAGCCAAATCGACATTTCGGGCAAAAGCCCTTCATCAGGAATAAAGGCAGTTAACCTGAAGCGTGGAGAGATAAGCTGGAGAAGGGTGGGGGTGGGGAGAAAGTAGCATAGAGTACAATATGTTTCCTCCTCTCTCTACAAGAATGCCAGGGAGTCCCTCTCCCACTGCAACTCCCAGGTCATTTCCTCTGCCCTGAAGCTCTTCAACCATGTCGTGAAACAAAGTCGCCACTCACCTATGGTACTCTATGCTACTTCCAGCACCACTAATCCAGAATCTGGTTTCCAGCATCTGCAGTCATTGTTTTTACCTACTTGATTATCACATGGACCTAAGTACAGTGGAAAGCGTTGTTTGCGATTGGTAAAGGCAGATCATAGTAATCAAGGACATGCAGATAACACCGTGAGAAAAGCAAAATTTGACCAGACTCAGGAATTCAGGTTACTAAGTATAGGACGTGCGCTCAGCAAAATCCACATTGGTAAGATCAGCATTATTACAAGTTAAACAATCAATTTCTCAGAGCAGCAACGGCCGAGAAGAAGCGGTTCTTGAACTTGCTTGTGTATGTTTTCAAGCTTTGGAATCTTTATCTGACCCCGATCTCATCGAAATCATATCTTCTCAGTCAAAAATGAAGTAAAGTACAAATTTCCAAGGCTCATCCGCAATGTGAACTAATGACTGCTCGCACGTATGTCACCTGTCTGAGGCAAGATCACACCCGAGACAAACGAGCCAGAACGGCGCCAGATGTGGTAACCATTATTCAGGTGAGTTTTTTGGTTAACTAAGGCTATGTCTGTTGTTTCAGAGTGAAAGCACAGAGTTTTAAGAACAGCTCTTTTACATTCTGACTCGCTTCTCCCAGGAGGCTGTGCTAGCTGCTTTCTCGGAACAGGGCGGTCTTGATTGGTAACTGGACGAACTCATCTTCTATTGTCACGCAGTGTTGATGGAGAGCAGCTTGAACACGATCTTCAGCTCCCTATCAAATACGGGTTTGTGGAGCGGGGTAGGGGTCTGGCAGGAGTGGGAAGTATGGAAGTTCTGGAAATGTGTAGAAAAGGGAGATCGTGCATGCAGAACACATCATTTTCTTTTGGGAACCCTTGTCCAAATAATGCCATCTGAGAAAGATAGAAAATGCAGAACTGCGAGGAAAGAGTGAATCTCTCCCCATTATTCGGGAACAGTGTCTGTGCTTCTCGAACTCACAGGGAGGCTTCTGCTGTCTGAATCAGCATGGGTTGTCACTGCAGCGAGTCCCGTCTCTCACGCAGCTGATGTGTGTACATTTTTCCACGTAGCCTCCAGTTCAGATCATAGATTTCACAGCTCACATCATCCCAGAGTGACAGGGAAGAGAAGGAAGCGATTCCGACCATCATCTTAACACAACCTGGGGATAACTTGGATGTGGGAGAGCCGATACTTTCGACTGATTCCAGCATTAACAATCTAGGTCCGTGTGGCAACAAAAGCAGGAACCAGGAACTGTTTATCTTGCTTCTTAAAATAGGTGAGTACATTTTGAAGAGCATAGATATTTCTCCCTGTTGTTCATAAAATAATCAAGAGCAGAGTACGTTTCCCTGAGTATGGTCTGACTTATGGTTTATGGGCCCAGGGCACTCTCACTGTGATATTCTGTTCACAAGATCTGACCACATGGAAAGAAATGACAGTGAAAAGATCTATTGAATCGGATTCCGTGAAAAACTGAAGCCGATGGAATGAAAAGAGCCATGAGGGCGGGAATGTAACATTATCTGGGAGGAAGTTGTTTTCCAGACTCGAGGAGAGCGCACAGTGCTGTTTCCAGGGGTCTTTACATTTTTTTTTACATTACATTAGAGTGTGGAAACAGGCCCTTCGGTCCAACAAGTCCACACCGACACGCCACCCACCCATACCCGTACATTTACCCCTTACCTAACACTACGGGCAATTTAACATGGCCAATTCACCTGACCTGCACATCTTTGGACTGTGGGAGGAAACCGGAGCACCCGGAGGAAACCCACACAGTCAGTCTCCTGAGGCGGGAATTGAACCCAGGTCTCTGGCGCTGTGAGGCAGCAATGCTACACACTGTGCCACCGTGCTGCCCACAATGTACAATGTTGCAAAAGCACGGGCCTTTTGTATAGAGGGGACAACTTCAAAATCCTCAATGATGCAAAGCACACAAATGAGGTGAATAACAAAGCAACCGCAGAAACTCGTGTTACGTCATGGGGTAAAATCCCCTGCTCAAATTCGTTCTCTGTCAAATTCCTGAGCCTGAGATTCGAACAGTGAATGGTCTATGTTAATAAAAACTGCTCTGGTCTCACAACTTCAGTATTTAATACGCCCCTACATGTATGTGTGACAACAGTAATTGATCCCTCACTGTGTTACTTCAGCGCACGTAGAGAAGAAATAAATATAAGAACAACACTCATGTATGTGACTGGGATTTGGCCCGATGCTGCTGCTGACAATCGATTCAGCTGTAATTGAAATTGCTTCCATCTTTCCTGTGCTGGAAATGAGATTGCATAGCTTAGTGGTGAGTTTTCATTCGTTGCATTGGACCCAGTATTCTTTCTCAGGTTGAAATTTACTGGGATATAAAAACATGGTGAAAGACAGTGTAGTGTTTACGGGAAGGATACGTTAGGAAGGATACGGTTGAGTTCACTTGATACAAAGTCGATAGAAACGACAGACATGACGCTTTCTTTGAGATAAAACCACTAGAAAAGGAAAGAGCAGATTTAATGGGAAGTTGGGATAGATAAAGAATCATGTAGGAGAAATCAGGAAAGACTTAGTTGTGTCTGAAGGGAGGTTATCCAGCTGATGTAACGTTGGTAAGAGTAAATCTGAGGGAAATTCCTTCGTTTAGGTGAGTGGAAATTAGAAGTTGGAGTTTCAGAACCAACTGGGAATGATGAAGAAGTTTGGAGCAGACTTTGTTTATTCTGAGAATTATTGAAATCGGAGATGAATTTTCAGAAATAAAAACATTTTAGGATCTGGTTCCATTGTATTTCAAAAGTCGTGTGCAGACACACAGGGAGTGAATTTAACAGCGACAGAGATTCTTGGCTCCCCGGATGGCGAGGCAAAAGGGACATACTCTCGAAGTGGATAACATTCGTCGGAAAGAAATTGCATAAAACCTGCAACTGAAAATGTTAAGTATCAGAAGAGCTGCTGGCGTTGATAGAGGTTGCAGCTCATTCTACATGAAATATTATATATTGTAAATACACTGAGCTGTTTGGTTTAGCTCTGCATTGAATGGAAGTCGGTTAGCTCAGTCCGCTGACTAACTAGTTATGAGAAAAGTGAGACCAACAGCATGGGATTAATTCTCTCACTGTCTCAGGTTTGCATAAGGATCATCATCTACCCCGCTCACCTGATCTGTAATACTATGTTGCCTCTCCTGAGTAAGATTTTGCCTGTAAATATAAAACATCATTATCATTACCATCTGTTGCCTTGAACATTTGGTCACAATCACTCGAAAGAAGAGTGAGTCCATTTAATACTCACTGACCTCCGCTTCAAAAATCCTGTGACAAGACTCGACCTTATCCCAGTTGCACCCTCTGCTCCTCCCAACAGAAAACAACTACTTGTTATGCCTTTGCCAGATTTACTGACAACATTCAAACTCCCCAAAGAGATAAATTTAATACTTTCGATTAGATAATGAGCTTTGCGTGTTTGCAGGAAATGGAATGATATGAAATTAGTAAACAGACTTTCCCAGAATGTAATCCAGTGCAGGGAGAGTGATTTGAGAAAGGTCATTAAACTGAAATTTCACCTCTTTTTCCCTATCCACAGATGGATATTCACCGGGGGAATATTTGCAGCTTTTCAGATAATAATTGACACAAATGTGAAACTGGAGTTTTCAAATAAATGTTACTTTACTCAACATTGATTTCAATTGTGTTTCAGTATGATGCGCTAATTATCCGTTGTCAATGTCAGTAACAGCATCTTTAGATAAGCATTGAACTTAGAACCGTGTCATTTTACGCACCGTTAAGTAGCAGGCGCTAAAGAATTGCGCGACTGAAGCCGCAGACAGCAAGCTGGTCACATATCCTACTCACACCTTAGGAACGTTAACTGAACTGCTCTACTTTTGCTGTGGTTCTGAAATTAAAGGTAATGCAGACGAGGTGAAATTGACATGGACCTGTGATTATTGAAGTATCAGGTTCAGGAAAGGGACACATAAAAATATGCAAATTAGAATTGGTTGAAAAATGGGTTTCCTTTGGTTCCTGCATTGTTTACAGACAATGTTACATTGCCGCTGTCGCCAGGCCTTTCCTTCGATCGGCTTCAATTCGAATCAATAAAATTTCACAACTTCCTTCTGAAAGTTCATACTGGTAACATGAAACATACTGCATTTATCAATAATCTTCACCATTCCTACATCCATGAACACGTTTCACGGTTTCCATGAATACTTAAGATGTAAGAATGTGATGCAAGAATAAATTCAAATCCAGTTTAAATTGTAAAGTAGGAAGAATGCCCAGTGAGACTCAGAATGTCAGAAATTCATGTACGTCTCCGTGTCCAGAACTGCAGCAAAACAGAGGTGTAATTTGTCCCTGAATCTCCACGTTTGCTTGCTCCATGTGTCCAGTTGGAAACCTGTGTGAAGGAGCATGCAGTCTGACAGAGCGCTTGGGAGAATCCTCGATTGTCTGATCTAAACCTTGTCTGATTTCCATTCTGGCTGTGGGAACGGTGGGGTAAACGGGAGGACCTTGATATTCCGTAGTGTAGATTCACATTCCAACATATTATTATTGAAAACCCTATGTCAGAAACAGCACTGACAAAGAGGAACAGGAGGACGCTATTCCAAACACTGGTCCTACCCCGCCATTTGACATCGTCATGACTGACCAAATACATCAATATCTTTCCCCCGTCCATCCACAACAGACTGTCGCCCAAAGGGAAAAAAGATATTTAAGCAATCGATAATGCCTGTGCAACTATTGGTGGGGAATGCGTTTAGAGTCATTGGGTTTCTGCACGAAGTTTGTAGGTATCCTGGGTTAGCAGTTGATTCTGGTCTGATCATGCTTCAAATGATATGACTCCGTCAAAACTCACCAACAAGGGAGTAAGGAATTTTCTGTGGTAAACAGCAATTTCGAGAACCCCAGACGACGGGAATTAACGATGTATCAGCAGAATAATAATTGATTCAGCTGAAATCTGAACTCCGATTCTGGTGGAGCCCAAAACAACAAACTTTGTATGGCAATGTTAACAATGCTATCGAAATCTAACGCGCTTTTCATTGCACCACCGAGCTGCGGTAGCCACAATTTTACTGTACCCAAAGTTGTGGTTGTTCTGGAGAAAATGTAATCAATCTCCAGGAGATGCGGGGAGTTCTTCAAGGAGTAGATCGTTTATTAGCAGTCAAAAAACTGTGACACTCAGAAAGCAAATTCTTGAACGACCCCGAAACTCAGGATCCATGGCTCTTTATACCCTTTCTTGAATTATATTTTTGTTAGCTTACCAGGATGCGCAACTGTGTTGGTCAGAATTAACTCACTCCAGGTATACAATAAACCATTATCGCTCTACTTCTGCCAAAAGGGTTTTTCTATTGTCATGATTATGTATTTTACTGCCACCTCTGCTGCAATGATCTTCCAGCCCAGACTAACCTTTCATGATTAGATTTTTAGATACCCCATCTACCACAATGTTTTCCTGTCCCAAGCTGATTAGATATTTAATGTATTTTTTACTGCTACAAGGGTTTCAAGCAGGCTGACTCTACTAACTATCAATTAAACATTTAAAGTCAAGTCCTAAATATTTATTGTTATGACTTGTCCCAACCAGCCGTGATGCTATTTAGCTGGCAAGGCTGACGATACTAATTGCTATTATCTCAGCCTGTCACAGCAACCGTTCAGCCCAAGTCTGACTCTGTTAATTGGTGGACGAGCATTCCACTATGATTATCCAATCCAGCCACAGTGGCCCCATCCTGTCACTGTGACCTTTTGACTCGTGCAGAATTCCACAGATCCCTTGTAACAGATCAACAGTAGTATCCATGCTTTTACCCTTCCCATGCTTTCATGCTCCGTATTTTCCATACGGTGTGCGGATCTTTGATCAGATATCTGTTTGTCTTCGTCCCACTTTCCAGTATCCATAGTCCTTATCCATGTGTGCTCTAGCTTCTCAAGTATTCGGCTAAATACTCCTGAAGCGTTTTGATGATTCATACTTTTTTTACCACACGTTCAAACGGTGAGTTTCAATTATACAACACTCTCAGAATGAAAATGTTCTTCCTATATCTTCTCTGACTATCCTCCCCCTTGCGTTTAACGTAAATCTATGATTGTAAATATTTCCCAGAAGAAATTTATTCCTATAACATGTATCTATCTCCTTCTTGTATACCTTCATCTCTTCTTCAATCACTCTTCTCCGCTCTCAGAGAAAGAGCCTGAGCTAAGCTAATTTATCTTCACCATGACGAGATTGCCGTGCTGGAAAAGTACAGCAGGTCAGCCAGCATCCGAGAAGCAGGAGAACCGACGCTTCTGGCAATAATCTTTCATCAGGGATGAGACGTGTGGGTGGGGGCGGAGAGATAAATGGGCGGCAGTTGGGGTTGGGTGGAAGGTAGCTGGGAAAGCGATAATTGGATGGAGGCGGGGGAGAAAGTGATAAGTCAGAGGGGGAAAAGATTAATAGGTCCGGAGTGTGGTGCCGAGTTGGATGCTTCGGGCTGTGATAATGTGGGGGGAGGGGAATTGAGGAAAATGTTGAAATCCACATTTATCCCGTATGGTTGCAGGGTCCCAAGGCAGAATATGAGGCGTTCCTCTTGCAGGCAGCGGGTGGTAACGGTTTGGCGGTGGCTTATGCCCGAAAAGTCGATTGTTCTGTTCTGCAAACCACATTTCAGGGGAGATGTGAAATACCAAAGACTAAAAGAAGAACAAAGACTTATAGAATCAGAGTTAATGGAATTCGACACAAAGCAGACAGAATCCATTTGGCTAATTGAGTCTGCTCTGTGCCGCCGAAGAGATTCACACTCCCTCACCCGATCTTTCTAAACCCGCACTATTGATCCACCTACAAAAATAGAAATGAGTTCAAAAGCTCAGCGGGTCAGGCAGCATCGGTGGAGAGAAATCAGAGTTAACATTGCGAATCAAAAACTGTTCCAAGGAATGAGCTGTTTACCCCAAATGGTCATTCTGTTTTCCCTGAACTGCAACTCCAACTTTTGTCTTTGATTTTGTCTTTGATTATACAGTCCATTCAGGGTTTTCTTGCCATCTACCTGAAGTGCACACCTTTGGACAGTGAGAAGGAATCGAAGCAGCCAGAGGAAACCCACATGGAAGAGAGAGAAAAGGATCGTGCAAATTCCAGACAGTCAGCCACATAAGTCTGGAATCGAATGCGGGTTTCTGGCCTCTTAGCCCTCCCAAGCTGCAAGCACCCGTCCCAGATGCGAATTGAACCCAATCTCACGCTGTGACAGGCAGTGGTATTATCCTGGAGTTCTATGCAAAAACATGCCTATGCATCAGTACTGAATCAATAATCGATTAACTTTCCGAACTCTTTTTTTAAAATCACTTGACCGTCAGCCTTGTAAGTCTTGTCATGAAAGATTCATATCTGAATACTTCTGAAAGTTATGAGGATTTCTGCCTCTCCAACCTTTGCATGCACTGAGTTCCAGATTTCAACCACTCGCCGTTTCAAAGCGTTTGTCTGCGCATTCACTCACATCTTTCCTCCTCTGTTCTTAAATCTAGTACCCCGTGAGTGTTCTCTCCATTATAGGGAAAAGTTTATTTCAGTCTACGCCATCCGTATCCCTGATTATTTTGTATATCTCAATCATGTCTCCTCTCGATCTCTTCTGCTCTAAGTCTATCCAATCTCTCTACATAACAGGAGCTCTTCTACCCAGACACTATTCTGGTAAATCACCCCTGCATCATTTCCAGTGCTAATGCGATTGCAGAACTGCACACAATAGTCTAGATAGAGCCGAATGAGCAAATGAAATAAATGATGTGGAAGTCCGCAGTAAGAACTGTTTTTTGATCACATCATCCTCTTACTCCCAGCAAACACTCCAGTACAGCGTACATCAGTTTCATTCCGACACAGCCACATGTCATATTCTCACTCCCTCTGAGATGATTGGAATTGCCAATGTCATGCTCTGAGATGGAGCAACGTAGCATTGAGATGGTAGTGTAGTGAACAAAGAAGAACAAAGAACACAGAACATTTATAGCCCAGGAACAGGCCCTTTGGATCTCCAAGCCTGGGCTGAACCAAATCAACTGTCTAAACCTATCACTCAATTAATCAGCATCTGTTTCCATCTGCTCCCCACTTAGTCACGCATCTATCAAGGCGCACCTTGAATGAAACGACCGTGCCTGCCTCTACTACCTCTGCTAGCAGGCACCTACCACCCTCTGTCAAAATATTTTCTACATCTATCCTCCTTAAACGTTTCATCTCTCAACTTGAAGGCATGACCTCTCATTATTGAATCCCTCACTTTGGGAAAAAGCATATCTGTATACACCTGGTCCATACCCTTCAAGATTTTGTAGACCTGAATCAGGACCCCTCAATCTCGTTTTTTCTACTGAAAACAATCATAAACATCTTAACCTCTCTTCACATCAAGCATCTTCCATACCAGCAACATTCTCGTAAACCTTCTCTGCACGCTCTCCTAAATGTCCACTTCCTTTTGGTAACTTAACCAGAACTGTGCACAGTATTCTAAACGCGGCCGAACCAAAATCTTGTACAATTTTAGCATGACATGCCAGCTCTTACACTCAAAACCCGGTCCTATGACGACAAGCATGCCAAATGCTTACTTGACCACTCTATCTACCTGTGCCGCCATCGTCATTGTACAAAGGACCTGAACTCCCAGATTTCTCTGCTCATCAAATTTCTCCAAGGTTGTTCCGTTTACAGTTTTAGAATTAGGCTTCCCAAAATGCATCACTTCACATTTGCCTCGATTGAACTCTGTCTGCCACTTCTCCGCTCAAATCTCCTGTTTATCTATATTCTTCATTCTTTGACTGATCCCTATGCTTTCTGCTACTCACCAATCTTCGTGACAAATGCAAATGTAGTGGCGATATACTGGGCTAGCAACCCTTGGAGACTGGAACATGGCAGCTGCTGGTATTTAAATTGATGAATAAAATCTGGAATATTAACCCTGATCAGAGGAACAGAGGCAAAAGGTTTTAATTTGCTGAAAACTCATTCATTCTTGTCCCTTTGAAAGGGGAATTTGCCGTCCTTAACGAGACCTGCCAACATATGACTCCAGACTCACAACAGTGCGGTTCACCCATAGAATCCCTCTGACTCAGTTCAAGGTGAATTAAGAATAAACAACAAATAATGTTCAGACCATGATGGCCACACTCCGGGGGAGAATAAAGGAGAATAAAAAACATGGATGACGGGGAAAATTGGGAGTCATCTCTGCGTGGACTCTAATTCAACTGATTATCCAAGCTAAATAGACACATGGATACACACACCGCCAAGAAGTCAGGCCCATAGGGGGACTTCAGGAAAGGATTCAATTACCCGCTGAAGTGTAAACCTACGTGCCCAGGCACAATGTGGACAGGGTAAAAACAATGACTGCAGGTGCTGGAAACCATATTCTGGATCAGTGGTGCTGGAGGAGCACATCAATTCAGGCAGCATCTGAGGACATGCAAAATCGACGTTTCGGGCAAAAGCCCTTCATCAGGAATAAAGGCAGAGAGCCTGAAGCGTGGAGAGATAAGCTAGAGGAGGGTGGGGGTGGGGATAGAGTTGCACAGAGATCTCCAGGCTTCAGGCTCTCTGCCTTTATTCCTGATGAAGGGCTTTTGCCCGAAACGTCGATTTTGCCTGTCCTCAGATCTGCCTGAATTGCTGTGCTCTTCGAGCACCTCTGATCCACAATGTGGACAGGTCATTCACCACTCCCATATGTGAGAACGGATCACTCAGGAGGCCAACTGGCAGAGTCACCATCAGGTTTACAAATGGCATCAGGGGTCTGATTGTGCTGTTATTGCAGGTGTTCATCTCATCCAGCAATGAACCATGTTTGGACGCCAGTTTCCAGTGGAGTTCCACTGTTTCCTGATGTAGATCAACGATTCGGACTTAGTTGTAGGAGTCATGATTTAGAAGTTTGCAGAGGCTGCAACAATTGGTCGTATATTTGACTATGATGAATAATGTCAGGGCCAGCAGAGATGTATTTATCAGGTGAAAAATAAAAACGGCGAATGGAATTGAATCCAGCACAATAAGTTGTAACGAATTTGGGGAGTTGAAACAATAACAGTGAGGATTCTAAGTGGTGAACAGAACAAACAGGAACAACGAGATCTTGGAGTGGACATTCACAGATCACTGAAGAGTTTTGAACAGGGAGCTCAGTTGCTCGAGAGTATTTTTGGATATTTTCTGTTGTTGACCTCAGACTGTGGATGATATTCGATCTCTATCAACCGCCAGTTTAGGAAACAACTAATAGAATGAGCACAAGTCTGGTCAATGCAAGAATCAACATTTTAAAAAATTCTAAGATGAAGAATGGAGGGCTGAAGTATACCACTTTGACCATCAAGACCGCTTCATCACTCAGTGAATTTACCACTGATGCATCTCCAAGTCATGCCGGTATGTGCCTTGGAGGGTAACTTGCAAATGGTCGCGCTTCAGTGCATCTTCAACCTTGTCCTTATAGTCGGTACAGTATTTGAGCTTTGAATGTTCTGTCAACACAGCCTGGATGACTTACTCCACCGCATCTTGTAAGTGGTGCACTCTACTGCAATTGTGCCTTAGAGGTGAGGGTAATTGAACGTGGTACAGCTAAGTGACTGCATTGTCGTGGAGGATGTCCAGTTCCTTCAGTGGTATTGAAGCTGCACACATCCAGGCAAATGGAGAGAGTTCTGTTACACATCTAATTTGTGCGTTACAGATGATGCAGGCTTCACGGAGACATGAATTGTGTTAATAATCAAACGATGTCAACTGATGGACTTTTTTTTGTAGTCAACTTCTTTATATGGGCGGTCGGGTTCCATTTCTCCTAAATATTAGCTCTGAGGGCGATTACACGGAGGACTTCAGTTACAACGAAGCCATTGAATGTCAATAGAATATGATTAGATTCTCATTTGTCAAAGTTATCATTACTGTATTTGGTCCATGTGTGGACTAATCCGATTCCAATCGCTATCTGATTTCAAGTTCCAGTTCCCGTGCTGTAAGGGACAGCAGAGATTTATGAGGATGTTGTCAACTTTGGATAAAATGGAACTTCGTGGAATGATTGGTCAGGCTGGGATTATTCTCCTTGAAACAAAATCAGGGATCTTGACAGGGTAGATACAGGCAGGTGGCTTGCCCTTTGCTCTGAGGAGAGCACCAGAGGACATAATCTCAGTATGTGATATCGCCCATTTAATTCAGAAATGACGAGTAATTTCCATGCTCAGAGAATCTGTGGTTTTGTTTGGCAACCGAAGTAGAGGCTAAGTTGTTGGGTATGTTCAAACTGTGTCAGGTACTTAATCAGAAAGATGATGCAGTTTGTCGAGGCAAGTGAGCAGAATGGATTTGAAGATTATCAGATCAGCCATGAGTTCGTTGTATGGTGGGGCAGACTCGATGGGCTGAATGGCATATGTCCACCTTGTTTAACATTTGGTCTCATGCGAAATTTTATTCATAAATTGAGAATTGTGAGTGGATGGGATGAAGTGATAGAAAAGGTTTATCAAACAGATCAGGAGCGAAGCTCGTAAGCTCATGAAGAAGAAATATGCTGTGACCTGGGGGCAACAAATGACACTCTGCACAGCACAGCTGGCTGTTTACAGAAACTGTGATTGCTGAAGAAAGTTGGTCGACCTTGTACAGTTAGCAAGTGAAATGGTACAGCTGCATGTGAAAGAATGAAAGGTTCGTTTCTTTGGAGCAGTTTTCTGTGGTTCCAATTCCGAGTGACTGTTTGAAATACTGATCAGATCATTGTGTGGACTGTTGGATTAAAATAATCATGAACAATCCCATTGGATAAATTTGTGCTCCAGATCACTTGTTAGTTATTTCTCTTTCTGTCGATGTAAATTCATAGAAAGACAAGTTGGAATGAGGGGCATAAAGAAAAAAAGTCTTCCTTCTCATTACACCAATTTAATTTATAACTGAATAGAGCATCTTCTCTCATTCTTTATTTCAACTTTAATATGGTGTTTATTATTCGTGAATTTCCCGTGCAGTGAAGGGCAAGAACAAAATTCTCGATCCAGTGTATACCAGAGGTGTGAGATGCAAAGTAAAAATGCATTAGTGGTTTGTGGAATTAGCAATCAAAGTGTGACTCGAACCCATGAATGCGGAGCACGGTAGTATAATAACCCACCGCCATAATCTCTCGGTCTCCTCAGCACGTTTTGAAAAGAGGTGACATGTGACCTCATCAAGGCTACATGTGATGAAAGTCGTGGATGAGAAATTTCTAGAGCTAAATTGAATCCACACCATTGTGTTTCTGCTTTCACCAGAATTACAATAACAGCAAAATCCAAGAAATAGCCATGCTCGTCGGAATGAACATCTGTCATTGATTCATTCTGAAACAGAACTGTGTCAGAATGAAACAGTAAACAAGAATTTCCCGTCATATTCACACACACACTTTGCCTTGACTCATAATTTCTTCAGTCACGTTCTCTCTCACGTGAAGAAGTAGCCATAGAAAGGGATATAAAGGCGATGTTGTGGTTCAATAGCCGTTCTCATATGGCTTAACTGAATTGGGTTAAATCACAAGAAACGCTGTTTTGTTCGTTTCATTTTATTAATTAAACTGAAAGTCAAATTGTTCATTGTAATAATCGGAAGTGAATTAGGTTGATCTCATTGGAACGATTAATGATATATGCAAATTTATTCCGAATTTATTTCAGCTGAAAGAAAATACTGCTTAGAAAAAGAGACGATTAAAGTCCAAAGGAAAAACCAACAGTTTTGTTGCTCGTGCTTTGACAGATTTCACTGATCATTAAATGGACCAAACATCATGGTCATCACATCTTTTAGCCACGTGATTAAAGCAGGAAGTCGATCTCCAAGCAACGGGTCACTTGCAATTCATTATGTTATATCTTTCCCTTACAATAAAAAAATCCACTGAGTTCCATTTGCAATGCTTCAGGTGGCATAGTATGCCAGATCTTTCCAAATCCAGGGTTTTTGAAACAAAATCTTATTCAGCTGTGCACGTTCACGAAATTTCTAAACTTTTAAAGTCAACCAACTGAGACATTGCTTCCCTGCGGCTTCCAACCGACTACACCCCACCCCTACAACTTTACCTAGCCACAGGCTATTTCTATACTTGTGAAATTTTTTTCTTATATGTCACCAAATGTGCCTTTCCAAAAACAGGTTCTCAGAGTGTCAGCAATTCTGCTCTCATCATTTCTTTGTCCCTCAAAGGTTTCATCAAGGGTTTTGAAGGTTTGACGTTTAGATATTTACTAACTAGAAAGAAGGAATTTCCACATATTTACTCTGTCCAAACATATCATAACCTGGAAAATCTCCATTAAATCTTCCTTGGTTCGGGGATAACTGTTCTAAATTTTCCAAGAAAATAAGTGAATAACATCTCGTCTTCAGTAAACTCCGTCAGCATCGTCTCTAATGACGTTACACCCCCGTAAACGCCCTTATTATCCTCTCCGATAGAATCACAGATTCTACAGTTCAGCTTATGATTTCAAATAAACCTTTTGGACTATAATCTGGTGTCCTGTGACTTCTGACCTTATTCCGCCCTACCCGTGGCTAATTCATTTAACTTACTTAATTCCTCCCTAGATACGAGAGGGCAATTTAACTTGGCCAATCTACGTAACCCTCAGCCCTGACAGCGGTGCTAACTACTGAGCCAATGTTCTATAACAGTGAGCAAAATCTGAATCATTTTTAATGGTTTTATACCCTCGTAACTCAGCCTAATCAAGTCAAGCTGCCCATCAACCCAAATTCAATATATCTAAACACTACTCTGTGCTTTACAGTCCCAATAGTGCTGCAGGAAATGATTCTGCACTCACAGAATGATTTTACCCTGATTCTTCCTCCGCCTCCTGTTTCCAGTAAACACTTCAAACCGGAACAAGTCTGTCAAATGGTTTTCATTCCAATACAGACAAAGGATGCAGCTTGCAGAAGTCGCATGTTTGCACTTTCACTGACGCTCTGCCTCACTGAGAGCTGCAACCCTTCCCCATCTTGATTCAGGCAGCACTGTCCTTCCTGTGACTGCCCCATCGAGAATGGAAGGGCAAGTATCAATAACCGCACTTGGGAATGGGGCGACAATTTTAAAATATTTACACTGTCCCCAGCGGAGAATTGAGCCTTGTGACAGGTGGGGACACAAACCATTCTCCTGGCGAGAACAAGGGTGCAAAGAGGCCCTTCAGCCAATTGTGGTCATATTTGTCAAAAACTGTTCAACGAACTGAATTCAATTTCACAACGTTTATCCCACAGCCTTATTTGTCTTGGCATCACAAATTCACATCTGAATATTTCTTTAGGTTAAAAGGGTTTCAGCCTCTCTGAACATTAGAGACAGTGTAGTGCAAATTCTGAACAACCCGCAGGCTGAAAAAGCTATTCCACACATCTTCTCAAACCTTCCTGCCTTTTTCCTTAACTCTCTAGCACCCGTCGATCGATCCGTCCATCAATGGGAAATTCTTTCAGTCTACCCTGTCCATACCCTTACTCAATCATGTCTTATCTACATCTCCTTTGCACTGCGACAAACACTTCACTCTGTCCTGTCTTTCTGCCTAACTGAAATTCTATAGTCCAAACAATATCCCAGTAAATATCTCCTGCAAGTTTCTTTGTGTATCACATCCCTGCTCTAATGTGAATTGCAAAACTGCACACAACACTCTTGCAAGAGCCCAATGAGCATTTGTTTTAAATATTCTGTATTAGTATGAGGGCAATTTTGGGTAGGCAGCATTTACTATCCGTTCTTAATTGCCCAGAGGGCTGTTGTTATGAGTCTGAAGTCACATGCAGGTCAGACAAAGTAAGGATAGCAGATGCTATCCCGAAATGACATCAGTGAACCTGATGGATTTTTTACCCCAACAATTATCAATGGATCTATAGTAGTCATTAGATTCTTCATTGCAGATATTTATTGAATCCAATTTTTACAATCTTGACAAGGTGGGATTCAAGTCCGTATAACCAGAGCATTACCTGGGTCTCTGGATTATTAATCCTACGAAATTACCACGACACCATCGGAGAAAGCCACAAAAGCTGATCTTTTCCAATAAAATCTATTTTCCCCAAAACTGCCCAGGGTCCTTTTCAAGACCCTGATGCTCCATTGTCTCTGGTCTATGTCAGTAAAAGCTGCTACATGTGGATTGATTTCATAACCGCAGTATCCAAATAGTCCGACTTGTTTGAAGGTCCCGATGATGGGATGGGGGCAGTATTCGTGTCCTTCACTGTGAAAACTGTCATGAAATGATTGTTCAGTTTCTCAGCCATTATTTGTTCCCCATTATATCTCCAGCGTTGTATTCTGCGACCAATGTCCATTTCTGCCTCTCTTTTCCCATTTACATATCTAAAGAAACTTACAGTCTTTTATATTACTGGCTAGCTTACACTCATATTTAATCTTCTTCCTCCTATTTCTTATTTTGTTGCCCTATATTGGTATTTGTAAGCTTCCAAATCCACTGGTTTCCCACTGCCATTTGCCATGTTATCTGATGTCTCTTTTGCTTTTACGCTAACCCTGATTTCCCCTGTCAGCTATTGTTGGTTCATCCTCCCTTTACTCTTCTTCTTTTAGCTTGAGATGAGTCTCTGCTGCGTCTCCTGAATTACTCCCAGAAACTCCCGTCATTACTATCCCACTGTCTTTCCTGCTAGCCTAATCTCCCAGTAACCCAGTTCCTCCCTCATGCCTTTGTAGTTGCTTTTATTCAGCGATAATATTGTTAACTCTGCTTCTACCTTCACCCTCTCAAATTGAAGAGTAGGTTCAATGCTATTATGATCACTGCCTCATAAAGCTTTCTTTACCTTAAGCTCCCTTATCAAGTCTGCCTCATTGCACAACTCTAAATACGGTATTGCCCGTTCCCTCGTTGCCTGCACAATAAGCTGCTCCAAAATGCCATCTTGTAGGCATTCCACAAATTCCTTTCCTTGCAAACCACTGCCAACATGATTTTCCCAGTCCATCTGCATATTGAAATCCCCCAATCACTGTAACTTTGACTTTCCTACACATCGTTTCTACCTCCTGATGTGACATCTGACCCAGCTCCTAACTACGGTTTGTGGACCTGAACATAACTCCAACTATGGTTTTTCACCTTTGCCGTTCATCAATTCTAACCACATAAATTCTACACCATCTGCCCTTACTTTGAGTTTTGGGAACTGAGTGATGGGACTGCAAAACACTTTAGCATTGCCACAAGTTCATAGTTTAGACATTAGTTTAAAAATTACGTTGTCAATTCCATTGGAATGTGGCCACAAACTATTTCTTTGGCCAAATATTCTGTGTGTGCTATGGAAGAATGCAGACTTTTGAAACTGTTAGAAAAGCATCATATGAAGAGGACTTGAGTCTATAAAGAGATTAAGGTGGGTCAAGTGAACAGAAAAATATTGGTGTATGGAGCATCGTAGGATGCGCTCAAAGAAGTTGGCGGGCTGAATTGAAAGGCAGTGTAATATTTCAATGGAGAGATTGGCTTGAGGCGCAGAAGAACCGGGCTCCTGGATTACAAAATAAAAACTTCATATGTGCATGAAGTTTTGAGGGTGGTAAGATAAATGTATACATTTTCGGAAACAGAATACATTCAAAATTAGGGAAGATTTTCTTCAGTTTTGCAGAGTAGTGGCGAGACCACATCGAATGAACAATGGTCATACTGACATGCAAATCAGTCCAAAGAAGATTCGCTGAACTGACTCCTGTGCAGAACATCTATTTCAGGTGGAAATCTTGAACTGACTGACTCTGGATCTGCTGGAGTTTAGGCGATCAACATGTGATCTTGGTGACCCCAGGATATTCCAAGTAGTCTTTTCTGTTGAATTCTGAAACCATATTTCAGCTTGTGTGAGAGATTACCAGGAATGGATGGACTAAGAAACTGAAGGTTACCTCAGTTAAGAAGATGTTGGATGTTTTAATCCTCTCAAAGTGTCGTGTATTTGTGAACTCTCTTCCCAGATAGCAATGGAGGATAAAACATTGAATATTCCTAAGGCAGAAGCAGGCAGATTCTTGACTAACAATGACGCACTAACATTGTAAGGGCATAGGAGGAATGTGTGATTGATATCAAAATCTGATCATCCACAATCTTATCACATGTCTGAGCTGTATTAGTGACTTACCCCTGATGCTAGTTTCTGCATTTCTGTTGACTTGAGATACTGAAAAAAAAATGAGATGATTCTCATGAACATGGAGACATTACCTTTCAGATTATTGGGCACAGGTTTCCATATGTGACTTTTAAACAGCACTCAAAAACACTCAGGGAAGTTTCATGGTATTGGAGAAAGGTCAGGAGCATAGGGCAAAGTGAAAGCCTGCCTTGAAACTGCATTAGAGATCAGATTGAGTCGAATGGATAACTTTAATTCTGCTCATTCCTTTCAGTCCTTGTTGTGAGGTAAGTTTCATTAGCAAGGCCAGCAATCTGTTGCCTGTGTTTAATTCCTATTCAGAACATGGTGATAAACCCCAGGGATTCTTGTGACGCACGAACACTAACAGGTATGTTACAAAGAGAGAAATGGGGTTCTGATCCATTTGATAGTGAAGGCAGAATGATATAGCTTCAGGCCGGTGTGCTGTGTGACCTTGGAGATTGCATTCCTCACCACTTGATGCTCACACGCTTTGGAAATAGTGAGACAACAATTAAAGTGATAGTCATACAGCATATAAACAGACCCTTCAGCCCAATACATCTACGCCAGCCAGAAAACACCAATGTACATTATTCCCAGTTACCTGAAGACCTATAGCCTACTATGCCCTGGCCGTTTTTCCTTAAATGCTGCATTGTCTTCTTATACACTTAATGGTAAGGTCCTAGGGAGTGTTGCTGAACAATGAAACCTTGGAGTGCAGGTTCATAGCTCCTTGAAAGTGGAGTCGCAAGTAGATAGGATAGTGAGGAAGGCGTTTGGTATGCTTTCCTTTTTTGGTCAGAGTATTGAGTACAGGATTTGGGAGGTCATCTTGCGGCTGTACAGGACATTGGTTAGGCCACTGTTGGAATATTGCATGCAATTCTGGTCTCCTTCCTATCGGAAAGATGTTGTGAAACTTGAAAGGGTTCAGAAAAGATTTACAAGGATGTTGCCAGGGCTGGAGGATCTGAGCTACAGGGAGAGGCTGAACAGACTGGGGCTGTTTTCCTTGGAGCATCGGAGGCAGAGGGGTGACCTTATAGAGGTTTATAAAATTATGAGGGGCATGGATAGGATAAATTGACAAAGTCTTTTTCCCTGCGATTGGGGAGTCCAGAACTAGAGGGCATACGTTTAGGGTGAGAGGTGAAAGATATAAAAGAGACGTCAAGGGCAACTTTTCACGCAGAAGGTGGTACGTGTATGGATTGAGCTGCCAGAGGATGTGGTGGAGGCTGGTACAATTGCAACATTTAAGAAGCATTTGGATGTGTATATGATAGGAAGGGTTTTGAGGGATATGGGCTGAGTGCTGGCAGGTGGGACTAGATTGTGTTGGGATATCTGGTCGGCATGGACGGGTTGGACCGAAGGGTTTGTTTCCATGTTGTACATTTCTATGACTCTATGACTCTATCTGTGACCTGAGCGTTTTTTGTTCGTTTATGTACGAAATGGTTTCATGGAAATAGATAACACAACGATAAAGACAGATCAAACTCATCAGATGAATAAAAAACAGACTCTGCATCTTTCAATAATTATAGAAAATCCAATTGTTGTTTCAATTCATTTGGAATTTTAAAGGAGCTAGACCAACATTAATTGCCCTTGAGAGTCCCAGTCCAGTTGATGTTGGTCCGTCCAAGTGGCTGGTGGGAGCGAGTGCCAGCAGTGCATCTCATGTGCTGGGTTAGCTGGGAGTAAATATTGCTGGTGGTGATGGAGTGTCACACAAGCCGTGATGGTGTGATCAACAGTTCGCAGGCAACCAGGAAAACGGACTCATTGTCAAAGCAAACATATAGGATGCAGTTTATTATTTTTCTGAGAAATAGCAACGTTACAGAGACAAGTCTATATAGTAATGAAGGGAAGTTTGTGCCTACGTTGTTGGTGTCCTTAAAATAATGGTGTCAAACAGTTGGAATTATGTTATTGCTTTTGATGGACGATGCATGTGATTTATCCTGGATATTTTAACAGATGGCTGAGCTGTCCTAGGTTGAGTAAGTGCTGATACTCCATGGGATGATGTTGATTTGTTGATTTGTAATCTCGCCTCTTACTGAGCACAGTTCGCCAGAATAAACCAACAAGTACCGCTGGTTGGTGCTTCAGAATGTATCAGAGCTTTCATGCCTGCAACGCCATGGAATCATGTATAAAGACATGGCCAATTGAGTCTGCACCATACAGTGCTGATGTTAGTGCTTTATAAAGTTTGTGAGGTTACCTTACTGAACCACCCTCCCAGGCAATGCATTCTAGACACAAACCATCCTCTGGGTTCAAAACGGATTCCCCAAATCCTCTCTCAATATCTTCTCTTTCGCTTTAAACATGTGTTTGACCCTTTGATTAAGGGGAACAGCTGCTGTCTGTTCACTCTGCCCATACCTCTCATGCTCTTATACACCTCTGTCAGGTTCACCCGTCACCCTTCTCTGCTCCAAAAGCAAGACTAACCTATCTTCTTTGTTTGAGTTCTCTCTTGTCTTGTTACTTCTTCCAAAGTACAGCATCTCACATCTTTCCGTGCTAATTTTTTACGTTCATTGATCTGGCCATCTGAACAATCAATGTACCCTCCTGTAGCCTAACACGTTCCTCCTCACCATGTCCCGTCCGGCCTATCGTTGTGTCATCCACAACATTGTTTATCATTCTCCAACAACCCCCATCCCTGCCCATCTCTCACATTAATATAATCAACATTTCGGAGCAGCGACAGGGGGGAGCCGGGAGGACGTGATTTTGGTGCAAGGTGATGGTCAGGAAGGCCGCTCTATATATTTAAACTTGTTACCTTCAGGCCAGCGTGGGAGAAGCGAGCAAAGGACTTCTGGGAAGGGTAAGTAGAACATATATTTGCGTGGTTGCGTTACCAGAGACACTACTCGGTAACTAGTTTATTTCCTAATCTGTTTTCTTCGTAGTCACTTCGGGAGTTACAATAGTGGGAATGGTGTTTAGGGCAGCGGAATGTTCCTCTTGCAGAATGTGGGAAGTAAGGGTCACCACAAGTGTCCCTGCTGATTTCATCTGTGTGAAGTGTACTCAACGCGAAAACCGCGTTAGGGAACTGGAGCTAGTGTTGGATGAACCTTCGATCATTCGGGAGGCAGAGGGGGTTGTTGGCAGGACTTACAGAGAGGTAGTCACTCCCCAGATAAAAGAAAAAGACAGATGGGTGACAGGGGAGAGAAAGGGAACCGGCAGGCAGTGCAGGGATCCCCTGTGGCCATTCCCCTCAACAATAAGTTTACCGTTTTGCATACTGTTGGGGGGTATGACTTACCAGGGGAACGCAGTGGGGCAACTGCTGCTCAGAAGGGTAGGGGGAAGAGGAGCAGAGCAGTAGTCATTGGGGACTCGATAGTTAGGGGACAGATAGGAAGTTCTGTGGGGACGAGAGAGACCCACGGTTGGTAAGTTGCCTCCCGGCTTCCAGGGTCCGTGATGTCTCTTATCATGTTTTGGGGTTCCTTCGGGGGTAGGGAGAGCAACCCCAAGTCGTGGTCCACATTGGCACCAACGACATAGGTCGGAAGAGAGATGGGGACTTGAGGCAGAAAATCATGGAGCTAGGGTGGAAGCTTAGAGCTCGGACAAACAGAGTTGTTTTCTTTGGTTTGCTGCCCGTGCCACGTGCTAGTGAGGTGAGGAATAGGGAGAGAAAGGAGTTGATCACGTGGCTACAGGGATGGTGTAGGAGGGAGGGTTTCGGGTTTTTGGATAATTGGAGCTCTTTCTGGGGTAGGTGGGACCTCTCCATGCAGGATGGTATTCATCTAAACCAGAGGGGTACAAATATCCTGAGTGGGAAATTCACTAAAGCTATTAAGGTGGATTTAAGTTAATACAGCAGGGGGATGGGAACCAAAATTGTAGGGCATGTACAGAAGAGAATGAGAGTAGGGAGTTCCAAAATCAAGTATCTGACACTGGCAAGCGAGAACCTGGTTTGAAGTGTCTGTACTTCAACGCGAGGAGCATCCAAAATAAAGTGGGTGAACTGGCAGCGTGGGTTGGTACCTGGGACTTCGATGTTGTGGCCATTACGGAGACATGGATAGAGCAGGGAGAGGAATGGCTGTTGCAGGTTCCGGGATTCAGATGTTTCTGTAAGAACAGAGAAGTTGGTAAAAGAGGGGGAGATGTGACATTGTTGATCAGGGACAAAATTACAGTTGTAGAAAGGATGTTTGGGGACTCGTTAACTGAGGTAGTATAGGCTGAGGTTAGAAACAGGAAAGGAGAAGTCACCATGCTGGGAGTTTCCTCTCGGCCCCCAAATATTCCCAGAGATGTAGAGGAAAGAATAGCAAAGACGATTCTCGATAGGAGTGAGAGAGGCAGGGTAGTTGTCATGGGGGACTTCAACTATCAAACGTTTGACAGGGATCACAACTCTACGAGTACTTTAGATGGGTCAGATTTTGTCCAGTGTGTGCAGGAGGGCTTCCTGACACAGTATGTAGACAGGCCAACAAGGGACAAAGCCACTTTAGATTTAGTACTGGGCAACGAGATTTGGAAGCAGGTGAGCACTTTGGAGTCAGCGATCACAATTCTGTCAGGTTTACTTTAGTGATGGAAAGGGATAGGTGTACTCCACCAAGCAAGTGTTACAGCTGGGGGAAGGGAAATTACGATGCAATTAGGAAAGATTTAGGAAGCATAGAATGGGGAAGGAAACTGCTGGGGATGAACACATTAAAAATGTGGAGCTTATTCAAGGAAAAGCTCCTGTGTGTCCTAGGTAAGTATGTACCTGTCAGACAGGGGGGAAGATATAGAACGCATGAGCTGTGGTTTACTAAGGAAGTGGAATCCCTGGTCAAGAAGAAGAAGAAGGCTTATGTTGGGACAAAATGTGAAAACTCAGGGCGCTTGAGGGTCACAAGGAAATCAGGAAAGACCTAAAAAGAGAGCTCAGAAAAACCAGGAGGAGACATGAGAAGTTGTTGGCGGATAGGATCAGGGTTAATCCTAAGGCTTTCCATAGGTATGTCAGAGTTAATTTAGGGCCAATCAAGGATAATACTGGAAAGTTGTGTGTGGAGTCAGAGGAGATGGGAAAGCACTAAATATTTTTCGACAGTGTTCACTATAGAAAATGAAAATGTTGGCGAGGAAATACTTGCATCTAGACTAGAAGAGATTGAGGTTTACAAGGAAGAGGTATTAGAAATACTGAAGAGTGTGAAAATACACAAGTCCGCTGGGCCGGATGGGGTCTATCCTAGTATCCTCTAGGCAGCAAGGGAAGAGATTGCCAGCTTTGGCATTGATCTTCAAATCATTATTGTCTACAGAAATAGTGCCTGAGGACTGGAGGATAGCAAATGTGGTTCCCTTTTTCATAAACCCTAGACAACCCTAGTAATTACAGACCAGTGAGTCTCACTTCAGTTGTTGGTAAAGTGTTGGAAAAAGTTGTAAGAGATAGGATTTATAACCATCTAGAAAAGAATAATCTGGTCAGGGACAGTTAGAACGGTTTTGTGAAAGGTAGGTCGTGGCTAACGAATCTTATTGATTTTTTTTGAGAAAGCGACCACACAGGTAGATGAGAGTAAACAGGTTGATGTGGCGGAAATGAATTTCAGCAAGGCGTTCGATAAGGATCCACACAGTCGGCTATTGTACAAAATGCAGAGGAATGGAATTACGGGAGACATAGCAGTTTGGATCAGTAATTGGCTTGCTGAAAGAAAACAGAGGTTTGTCATTGATGGAACATGTTCATCTTGGTGTCCAGTTACTAGCGGCGTACCGCAAGTGTTGGTGTTGGGTCCACTGCTGTTCGTCATTTTTATAAATGACCTGGATGAGGGCTCAGAAAGGTGCGTTAGTAAATTTGTGGAGGACACTAAGGTCGGTGGATTTGTAGATAGTGACGAAGGATGAAGTAGGTTGCAGAGAGTTATGATGGATAGCTGGGCTGACAGGTGGCAAATGGAGTTTAATGTGGACAAGTATGAGGTGTTACACTTTGGACAGAGTAATCGGAATGCGAAGTACTGGGCTAATGGTAAGATTTTTGGGAGTGCAGATGAGCAGGGAGATCTCGGTGTCCATGTACACAGATCCCTGAAAATTGCCACCCAGACTGACAGGGTTGTTAAGAAAGGCATAGTGTTTTGGCCTTTATTAATAGAGGGATTGAGTTCCGGAAACAGGAGGTTATGCTGCAGCTGTACAAAGCTCTGGTACGGCCACACTTGGAGTATTGTGTACAGTTCTGGTCACCGCATTATACGAAGGATGTAGAAGCTTTGGAAAGGGTTCAGAGGAGATTTACTAGGATGTTGCCTGGTATGGAAGGAATGTCTTACGAGGAAATGATGAGGGCCTTGAGGATGTTCTCGTTCGAGAGAAGAAGGTTGAGAGGTGACTTAATAGAGACATACAAGATAATCAGAGGGTAAGATAGGGTGGACAGGGAGCGCCTTTTTCCAAGTATGGGGACGGCAAACATGAGTGGACACAACTTTAAAGTAAGGGGAGATAGGTATAAGACAGATGTCAGAGGTAGTTTCTTTACTAAGGGAGTAGTAAGGGTATGGAATGCTTTGCCTGCAACCGTGATAGATTCGCCAATTTAAGTGCATTTAAGCCGTCATTGGACAGGCATATGGACGTAAATGGAACAGTGTAGATGGGATGGGCTTCAGATTAGTATGACAGGGTAGCGCAACATCGAGGGCCGAAGGGCCTGTACTGCGCTGTAATGTTCTATGTTCTATTTATGAATATCAGATACAAACCTTGATTTTCTACCTGTTCTACAGATCTGTTGCAGAGGAAGAATTGGGAATTCCAGTCTCTTGTTTTTCATATTTTGGTGAATTTACAGCGTGATGCAGTTGAGGTCTTTTTATGAGGAAGTCAGAAATAATATTTTGGACATGGAGGTGAATTCTGCTTTTACACTCCACCCCTCTGCATGTATTATTCATAAGACTTGTATATCATTAATTTTGGAATAGGTTTTGGCACTGTGCACTGCGACAGTTCAATTTGATGTGGGCCTGCAGCTTATTCTGTAATAAATTTGCTGCAATAGTCAGATCTGAAGATTTTTCTTTTCATCTGCAGGATGGACACAGGCTCGTTCATTAAGTTTGTTTGAAAGAGCTGGAGGGATGAGGATAAAGATAAAATTAATTTCTACATTAAAAACACACTATAGAAGATCAATTCACATTCTCATTTCTACGTTGGATTGGAAGCAAATTAAAAGAACAAGGACCCATCGTTCTGAATATTGTTTTAGAAAGTGACATCATGTTGCAATAATGCATTGCGGACAAAGAAAATGTTGTCTGCATTTGATGGAGATACAGAAATGCAGAGTGAATGTACAATATACACAAGAATCAAGTGTTAATAAAAAAGTATGAAAAATCTTTTCTTAATTTTCAAACGAAACCAGATCCCAATTTTCCTTAACAGTGATGTTTGATTGTCCATCAATCTCACTTTTCCAACTATATGCTTTTCCTGCTACTGATGCGCCTTCTGACACACATCATCCTCCCTTCCTACTCGTTCCTTACCCTTCTATTTTCCTTGCATTGCCCATTCTGATACTACATACCCTTCCACTGACCATCTCCCTTTACACTTCTTGCACTGTATGTCACACCACTTCCCCTGACCCTCCATTTCCCTTTTTGCTCTCACACTAGATGCTGGAATCTGCTGATTTATGTGCTACTACTGGTCATCAGTGAATGATGAGTTTGTAATGATCAATGTCAATAACAACAGACAATAGGATGTTTGCCACTGTTTGATGCACCGTGAACAGGATAGTTTTGTTCACTGTTGGTACAGACTGGAGCTTCTTCCTGTCCTTATGTCACAATGTTTAACAAAACCGCCTCATCACCAACAGGACAAAAAACGTCTGTCAGAATCGGAAGGCCAGGTATCAATTTTCTTTTGAATATTGTGAGGACCTTGTTCTAACAAACAGTGTTTGTGTCTTTTGCTCTTTATTCTTTCAAGTGATCTTCCCATGTAATTTGAGGTGAGATCAGAGTGACTTCCCTTTCAATCGAAGCAGGACTTGACTGAGGGTGGAATCAAGGACCTTGAGCAAAACTGTGATTAATGGGAATTAGAGAACATTCTGCAGTGGTAATGGGAACAATGGGAAAAGCAGTCTCTGCAAGTTATCTTCCAAGTTGCATGTCATATTGACGAGAAACTAATTTGCTCTTCCTTCACAAGTATTTGTTAAAAATCTTAGAATGTCCCTACAACAGCTCTGTGTGGATTTGCATTACTTGTATTGAAGAGATTCAAGTAGGCAGCTCTCTGGTGACTTTTCCAGAATTACTGGTGACGACAAATAAACTCTGCCCTTGCTAGTGCCTTCCAAAACCCTGGATAAATATGTCCTGTTAAAGAAAAAAAAACAGGAAATTTTATGTTTGCACACTCTTATCTAAAGTTTCGGGAAAGTAAGACCTTCCTGGATGAGTATGATGCCAGTGACATCAGGAGCATGACAAGACATTGATAACAATTGGAATCGTTAATTCAGTTAGTTATTTACAGATAATTGATTGTGTGATGTCAGTGCCACGGAGTTCAAAATTTTCATTATGCGTAATGGTAGTCATTCTCATATTTTAATTTTTTCATTCAGAAGCCATAATCAAATACTCGAGAGCCAACAGAAATGGCAGCTACACTGTTCCCTTTCAGATCAGATGAATATCCACAGTCCAAAAGACTAAGTAAGTTGAAAATGTTGTAAAACCTTAACAGGTTCTGAGCAGAGAGAAACAGATTTAACTTATTGAGTCGAATATGAGTTTTTCCCAATAGGGCAATATCAGGCTTAATATTTTAACTCTGTTTCTCTCTCCAGATACTGGCTCATTTGCAGTGTTTTGCCACTGTTTTCTGTTTATATTACAGATTTGCATTTTCCCCAGTATTCCCTAGCACAGTGATTCATTGGGGGAAGCAGGGTGGGAGTGGCATGGTGTATCATTGGTTAGCACGACTGTCTCACAGTAGCAGGGGCCTGTTTCGCTTCCATACTCAAGACTATTTGTATTGAGTTTTCACATTCTCCCCCGACTGCAAGTGTTTCCTCCAGGTGCGCCAGATTCCTCCCACAGTCTAAAGACTTTCAGTGGATTGACCATGCTAAATTGCCCATCTAACACAATTTTGAATAAATGCAAACACACAGGTACCACAGACCTGTGGGGAAGAGAATTCGAACTCAAACGGTCCTGAGAGAGTTTGTCTTTATCCCTGTTCCTACCGAGGTTGGAGAGTCATTGTACCTTTTTCTTGTCCCACTCCTCCATAGGTCATGACAAATTATCAGTGTAACCAAGTGTGTGATATGGCAAATGATATCAGTCCCAGACTGTGTTAAGTACAGTGTTAGGAACATGTCAGACATGTTTCTTAAATTTGTAAAAATAATTAATCTAAAACAAAAGCAAAGTTACTCAAAAAATGATGGAAAGATAAATGACATATAGTTTGGACATTGACGGTACGTGTATCATTCTTTATTTTCCTATAAATCTGAGACACACACACATACGTCAGAAAGTAAACAGAAGAAAAATACAAACTCTGCAGAATATTAGTTTGGAAGACTTATGTCCAGATAATAGTTAATTTCATGGCAAAAGGAAAATTGAGGTGGTCTTAATTGTTATTCTGTCTCACAGATGCTGATGGCAATAGGGTTTCTTCCTGGAATAGTTGGACTTGGCTGAATTCCCCTCTCTGCTGGCATTGGGGAGATTCCAATGAATCCTTAAAAGGAACGCTCCATCAGCGGGAAAGATGCCTGATAAATTTTCTGCTCTCTGTTAAAAAGGCATACGGTGTGTTAGGTTTCATTTGTCGAGCGATTAAGTTAAGGAGCCGCAATGTGATGTTGCAACTATACAAAACGCTGGTGCAACCACATTTGGAATACTGTGTACAGTTCTGGTCCCCATATTACAGGAAGGATGTGGAATCATTGGAAAAGGTGCAGAGGAGATTTATCAGGATGTTGCCTGGTCTGGAGCGAAGGTCTTATGTGGATAGGCTGAGAGGGGGTTTGATAGAGGCGTACAGTATGATCAGAGGATTAGATAGGGTAGACAGTGAAAGTCTTTTTCCGAGGATGAAGATGTCAGCTTGTACGAGGGGGCATAATTACACTTTTAGTTGTGATAGATTTAAGACAGATGTCAGATGCAGGTTCCTTACGCAGAGAGTGGTAAGGGCATGGAATGCCCTACCTGCTAATGTAGTCAGCTCAGCCGCATTAGGGAAATTTAAATTCTTAGATAAGCACATGGGTGATTTTGCGATAGTGTAGGGGGACGAGCTGAGAATAGTTCACAGGTCGGAACAACATTGAGGGCCGAAGGGCCTGTTAGGGCCTAACATTGTTCCATGTTCTATGTTCTATATGTTATTGTCGAGATGAACAAGTAAAGTGATGGATAAATGGCTGTGGCTGTTCAGACAAGTTACATTTTCTTCCTCTCTGAGCTGAAACATATAATAATGTTACCTGAACACCAACGTGAACCAAGTAATGTCTGGTTAAACATTCCGCTGATTGCATACTCCATCCCTGTTACCTGCTCCATTTAGGAGTGATTTGTAATTTATCATTTGAAAGCATTTTATATGTGGTTTCATAATTATTGTACAATGAATGCATGTCTTCAAAGTACTGTGCTAAAATGAATATATTGTTTTATTAAATTAAATCCTTAGTTTTATTCTCTCATTCTTTAGCTACGCCCAGTACACTCTCCTCGGGGCCTTTTATGGTTCAATGTGAACATCTCGTATTCTCAGGCCTGAAGTGCCCTGACCTTGTAGAAGCCATGAGGGGCATGAATATGATTATTTTCCAAGGTCGGAGGAGTCCAAACCAGCGGGCATAGATTTAAGGTGAGGGGCCAAGATTAAAAAGATACCTGAACGGGTAACTTTTTTACACAGAGGGTAGTGTGTGTACGGAATGAGATGGCAACGAAAGTGATGGAGGTTGGCACAATTACAACATTTAAGAGGCAATTGATGGGTATGTGAATAAGAATCATTTAGAGGATTATGGGTCTAATTCTGGCAAAGATTACTACATCAGATTGGAATATCTGGTTGGTGCAGATAAGCTGGACTGAAGGGTCTGTTTCCGTGCTGTAATGACACTATGATTCCATCAGGCCTTCATCTAGCAAAGACTAAAGTGAAACATCAGTGAAAAGTTTCTAAAACCATTACGTATTTTTCTTTCAGTTTAGGAGTTCATTACTAGACACAATACATCAGATGTAGTCTCAGCATTGTCATGTTCAAATGCAGTAATACATCCTAATGATTATACCCAATAGAATTTACATAAAACAGCAAGATTCGATACCCTTTTCCAATTATTGGCTGAATCTGCTGACTAGGTTTATGTGGCTCATGTACTGGAATGAACTAATCCTTCTGTACCAATGAGTTCTGCAGTTTTCTCCCCATTTAAGTATGTTACTGTTATTTTCTCTGTTCAACAAAACACTGACTTCTCTTAACCCACATTATACTGTTTTCTGCCAAGGTTTTGATCACTAACCTCCCCTGTCTGTATCCCATTGCAGAGTCTCCATGTCCAGTTAAATTACTCTCTTGGTGAATGAGCTAACTGAGCTCCAAGCCAATCAGTCCTCTTATCCATGTCATTGGCATAGATTCTAAATAGTTGATAATCTCACACTGATCCCCGAGGAACTCCACACAGTTACAACTTTACAAACTGAACATCCCGAATGGTTATTCCCCGATAGTTAACTGGGTTTCCCCTATTGTTGGGTAGCAAGCTAGAAAGGTTGGATGGCCTCATCCTACACTGTGTAATGTACTTAGTAGGCTGAATGATTTCGATCTATTCATGTGTAAATCCTTAGAGGGCAGAATGGTCTCCTCCTGTCTCATTATAACGATACTAACTGGCTAAATGTGATCTTTCTTTACCTCTGTAACATTACAGAGTCCTTGAGAGAACAACACATGGGTTAGGAGCAGCAGTTGGCCATTCAGTCCCTTGAGCCTGCTGCACCATTCAGAATGTGTATTGATGATGTGATTGTAACTAAACATCACTTTCATGTCTGTTCCCAATAAACATGGGTCTCCAGTTCATCAGAGTTCTATGGAACTCAACCTTGAGTGTTTTCTGTAACCCAGTTTTCACTGCTCCTTCGGAATGAGAACACCACAGATTACACAACCCTAAAGAGAAAGAAGCATCCCTGTCTGAGTCTGAAATGGAAAGGTCCTTATTCTCAAAATGTGTTCCCCTCAAACCAATCACCACTCTTTTGATATATAAGGAATCGACAATTAGAAACAGATATCGACCACTCAGCCCCTCAAACCTGTCCACATTCCCACTAACTCTCCTAAACCAAATACTTATCAAATTCAGTTTCCACTGACCTCACGGAAAGACAATTCCAGGAAAGATCATATAAGCAATGAACACTGGAACAGAATCAGGCCATTCAGCCCATCTTTTCTGCCATGATATTTGACCATGGCTAAAATATTTCTGAACCCCATTCTCCTGCCTTCTCCGATTAACCAATTTATAATTTTCATTTGGTTATAAAATTATAACCAATTTTATAGCTTATTCATTTAAAAATGTATATGTCTCTGTATTAAAGATCGTGTGTGCCGATATATGGGGTTATGTTTGTGTGGAAATGTCCATATCTACGTGCGTATCTCTGTGAGCATGTGTTATGTGTGTTAGTGTCAGTATCTCAGTTTGTGTGCACCTCTGTCTGCATCTCTGTGCAAAGTTGTTTTTGAAATAAATATATTGAACTTGGAATCAAAATCTTCCTCCTCCTCTCTCTCCGTCTGTCCCTGTTGTTCATGGAGTTTATAGAATCGCTACAGTGTGGAAACAGGCCCTTCTACCCAACAGGTCCACACTGACCCTTCGAAGAGTAACCGAAAGAGACCTGTTCAAATGTTATTTGCCTGAGGGTGGACACGAGCCCGGGTGCCTGGTGCTGGGAGGCAGCAGTGCTCGCCTCTGAGTTTCGTGATTAGATTCATACAATACCTCCCTCTGCTGGACTACCCACACCACTGCATCGGTGCCACAGTTTTTAACTCTGAGAAGATAATAAATCCTTTGTTGTAAATCTGTCAAATTGCATGACTGTTTGATTTTTCAAATAACATCTTTGGAATCACAGAACAGTTTTGTCTGATACTAAGCGATGTTGTTCCTGCGTCATTACCACCACTACTGGGCCTTTTTCAGGACTTCTCAATACTTTCTCACGTAACTTTTAAGCATTGCAAGTCACAGAACGAGAAATAAATTCATCTAATCTTCTGATAAAATGGTTCACTCAGAGGTGAGCATTTTCATTCTGAAAGGCCGAAGTATATTTACAACCCTACACCTACCAGCATTGTGTGTGTGTGTGTGTGTGTGTGTGTGTGTGT